>NC_142036.1:83658064-83973641 GCF_982192425.1 Myodes glareolus | reverse complement strand
TCTGGGCACAGGGTATGGGTTCTACTTAAATTGTTCACCTGGTCTTGATTTAACTTTGGTATATGGTACTTATCTAAAGAAATGTTCATTTCTTTTACATTTTCCAATTTTGTGGCATACATGCTTTGGTAGTAAGATCTAATGATTCACTGAATTTTCTCTGTTTCTGTGGTTATGTCCCCCTTTTCATTTCTGATCTTATTAATTTGCGTGTTCTCTCTCTGCCGTTTTATTAGTTTGGATAGGGGTTTGTCAATCTTGTTGATTTTCTCCAAAAACCAGCTTTTTGTTTCATTGATTCTTTGGATTGTTTCCTGTGTTTCTATTTTGTTGATTTCAGCCCCCAGTTTGATTATTTCCAGTCTTCTACTCCTCCTGGCTGAGTCGGCTTCTTTTTTTTCTATAGCTTTCAGGTGTGCTGTTAAGTCTCTAATGTGTGCTTTCTCCGTTTTCTTTATGTGAGCACTTAGTGCTCTGAACTTTCCTCTTAGCACTGCTTTCATAGTATCCCATAGGTTTGAATATGTTGTGTCTTTATTTTCATTAAATTCAAGGAAGATTTTAATTTCTTTCTTTATTTCTTCCTTGACCCAGGAGTGGTTCAGTAGTTGACTGTTCAGTTTCCATGAGTTTGTAGGCTTTCTGGGGGTAGAATTGTTGTTGAATTCTAACTTTATTCCATGGTGATCTGATAGTACACAGGTGGTTACTACAATTTCTTTGTATCTATGGATGTTTGCTTTGTTATCAATTATGTGATCAATTTTTGAGAAGTTTCCATGAGCTGCAGAGAAGAAGGTATATTCTTTTCTCTTTGGGTGGAATGTTCTATAGATGTCTGTTTAAGTCCATTTGGTTCATTATACCTGTTAGATCTCTTATTTCTCTGTTAAGTTTCTGTCTGGTTGACCTGTCCATTGATGAGAGAGGTGTGTTGAAATCTCCCACTATTAGAGTGTGGGGTTTGATGTATGCTTTGAGTTCTAGTAATGTTTCTTTTACATAAGTGGGTGCTTTTATATTAGGGGCGTAGATATACAGGATTGAGACTTCCTCCTGATGAATTGTTCCTGTTATGAGAATAAAGTGTCCTTCTCCATCTCTTCTGATTGATTTTAGTTTGAAGTCAATTTTGTTAGATATTAGTATAGCCACATCCGCTTGTTTCTTTGGACCATTTGATTGGAATGCGTTTTCACAGCCCTTTACTCTGAGTAGGTGTCTGTCTTTGTGGTTGAGGTGTGTTTCTTGTAAACAGCAGAATGTTGGATCCTGTTTTTGTATCCATTCTCTTAACCCGTGCCTTTTTGTAGGTGAACTGAGTTCATTGATATTAAGTGATATTAATGACCAGTGGTTGCTAACTCCGGTTATTTTTCCTCGTGGTAGTGTTTGTGTGTTTCCCTTCTTTAAGTTGTGCTGGTGGACAGTTGTCAGATGCTTGTGTTGTTATGGGTGTTGTTGGCTTCCTTGGTTTGTGGTTTTCCTTCTAGTATTTTCTGTAAGGCTGGGTTTGTGGCTAAGTATTGTTTAAATCTGTTTTTGTCTTGGAATATCTTGTTTTCTCCATCGATGGTGAATGCGAACTTTGCTAGATATAGTAGTCTGGGCTTGCATCCATGGTCTCTTAGTGTCTGCAGCACATCTATCCAACACCCTCTGGCTTTCATGGTTTCCATTGAGAAGTCAGGTGTAATTCTGATAGGTTTCCCTTTATATGTTACTTGACCTTTTTCCCTTGCAGCTCTTTTTATTCGTTCTTTATTCTGTATGTTTTGTGTTTTGATTATTATATGGCAAGGGGATGCTTATTTTTGATCCAGTCTATTTGGTGTTCTGTATGCTTCTTGTACCTTCATAGGAATACCCTTCTTTAGGTTGGGAAAGTTTTCTTCTATAACTTTGTTGAATATATTTTCTGGGCTATTGAGCTATAATTCTTATCCTTCTTCTATCCCTATTATTCTTAGGTTTAATCTTTTCATGGTGTCCCAGATTTCCTGGATGTTTTGTGTTAAGAATTTTTAGGATTTGTTATTTTCTTTAATTAATGAGTTTATTTACTCTATAGTATCTTCAGTGTCTGAGATTCTTTCTTCTATCTCTTGTATTCTTTTGGTTATGCTTGTCTCTGTAGTTCCTGATCTATTACCCACATTTTCCATATCCAACCTTCCCTCTGTTTATGTTTTCTTCATTACCTCCATTTCATTTTTCATGTTTTGAACTGTTTCCATTACCTGTTTGATTGCTTTATCGTGGTTTTTTTGGGTATCTTTGAGAAAATTATTCATTTCTTCTACTTTTTTGTTTGTCTTCTCCACTTCTTTACAGCGCTTTCCACATCCTGTTTAAATTCCTCTATCATTTTCATAACATTAAATTTAAAGTTGATTTCTTCTATTTCTTCTGGAATAGGGTATTAAAGTCTTCTTGTTGCCTGATCCCTGGAATCTGGTGATGTAATATTGCCTTTCAGGTTGTTGGAGGAATTCTTGCATTGATACCTGCCCATCTCTTCCTTCAAATTCAGCCAGGAGAGTCTTGGCGTCTTGGTCCTATGTATGCTGTGACTGACTCTGGGTGGATCTCCTCAGTGCAAGAGCAGGAACTATTCGCTTTTGGGTGGATGGCCTCAGTGCAGGGGTAGGCACTGTTCCTGGACGAAGGACCCTGCAGCCAATAGAGCAGGCTTGCGGTGGGGAGGGGGTTGTGGGCAGGGATGTGTGGAACAAAGAAGCCCCTGCAGGAGGAGCTGAAGGTGCCCAGTGCTCCTTTTCAGGTTTTTGTATTTTTAAGTAAAAATATTTCTTATCTGATTGTTAGCAGTTCATAATCACCAAGTCTGAGGAAAGAATGAGGAGAATTATACTAAAATGATAGAAAACAACTCATGTTCTCTTTCCTAACAAAAAAACCCTGAAAATTCTATTTCCCACATTTCAAATTCATATTTTTTACTATTATATAAAGAACATGGAACATTTATGGAGTTTTTCTTTGTCTTCTGTTATGCTTCTCTAACTGAAGTGAATAATAAATTTCTAATGGCTGGATCAGAAATCATAACTTATGAGAGGTTTGTATGGGAGAAAATTTAATAACATTATTTATCAGTTTTTGAAAGTATTTTAATACAGGTTACTTATCACTTCTCATTGTGAAAGGCTCCAGCGGATTATTAGTTTTGGTCACACAAAACCTGATCCACTTGAGTGTTCACAACAGCATTATTTAGATTAATCAAAATCCAAAAAATTCAAAATGAATATTTGCTGATCAAAATGTCATGTGGGCATAGGATGTTTTTTTTACAGCGGTTGGACGATGGCATAATCCACAGCAGTGGTGTGAGAGCTGTAGGCTGCAGTTTGTAGGTTTATTATATTCACCAGATAGCCCATGATCAAAATACAGCTAGTAAACAAAAATCTCTTCACTTATCTGCTACTTCCTCAGATATAATAGAGAGATGTCGACCTGAATCTCGAAGAATGTACTCAACCAAAAAAATTTTGTTCCTCTCATGACATCCTTATTATCTTTGGTGCCTGAATGGACTTTGACACTGGATGATAAAATGCTTGTCTAGTTTGTGCAGGGACCTGGGTTTCTTCCTCAGCTTCCCCATCCAATCAAAAGATATTTCATGTGTTGACTTTAAAACTGAGTGTCCATTGATGATTATTTATATCCTATATCTTTGTTTCTGAAGTGAACTACAACAAACACATTAGAATCATGTAAATGTTTTTTTGTGTTTTTTTTCCCTTCTTTTTTTTTCCTTCTTGTCATTGTAGATTCCACGAAGAAATTAAAGGATGTTCTTGAAGAATTCCATGGTAATGGCGTGCTTGCCAAGTATAATCCTGAAGGGGTAAAGCTTCTTTTTTTCTTTATCAGTTTAATGATGTGCTTGCTGGGTGAATTTTCTTCATGGAAAATTCTAGACAAATATGTATATGTGTGTTTCTATAAATACACACATACATATGCTTCTGTATATATATTTATATATACATATATATACTTACATGTATATATCTCACATACCATAAACCATTTAGCACATTCCAAACAAGAAACTTCATAATAAATTGGTATTTTGAAAGTCCACTAAATGTAGTATATTTTTATACATTTATTGATGAAAATACTTCTAGTGTGTGCGTACTTGAAAAAATGAATATCATTAAATATATTGAGGCTTTTTCTAGAATTTAGAAAACAGGAATATAGAAGAAAGAAAGATACTCTTGATTCTTTTCCTATGGTCTGCAGCTTTTAACCCAAGACGGACATGTAAGAGGCAGGGAGCAATCCCTTACAGGAAATGATCCTAAAGGAACACTCTGAGGTGTATGTAACCCTGATGTCTTATGGAGCCAGCAAAAGAACAATTCAAATTCCTTTTTACCCTCTATATTTTTTGTTTATAAGAATTTTGCCTGATCCATCGATTTATTTTCAATGCCATGTTTTATAGGGTTTATTTCCAAATTATATGTTAAGTACTTCTCCACTTAGATCAGCTGGAATGTTGTATTTTGAAGGTCTGATCAAAATTACTCTTAGATCATTTGTTGTCTCATAAACTGAGATATGACTGTAGGAAAATAAAACAAACAGATCTTTGCAAAAAACAATTGCAAAAAAAGTCTAAATATGTCATCAATATAGATTTGTTTGCATACTGAAACATGACTTTTTGGTTTTGCATATATACAAGAACATAATTCCTACTTATCTTTCAAGATCTTTCTTCTGTGGAATATGTAGTCCAATGTCTGAATTACAACCTCAGAGTTTTCACAAAGTTTTATAATTTCTATCCTTACCTCACCATGTAGTTCGAACTTGCAAACTCTTGCCCCAGTCACACACATGTAAAGAATGAATACAAGCATTTCCACATATACCTTCATTTCATGTTTTTGTTTTTTCTTGAAATTATAACACTTAATTATACATTTAAGATGTAACCCAGGCTTACTTTCTTCTTTTAACAAATGTGATTTTGGTGATTTCTAGCGATGGAAACCATGTCAGTGGTTTCGATGCCATTTCGTCTATTCTATGCTAAGAAAAACACATGCGTGGCCTGTGTTTCCCTGATATATATATTTAATGTTACAGAATACGCAAGATAAAATTTATGGATGGATATATAAAAGAGAAAATCTCAAAGTTCAAGAAAATAGATAAGGGGAAGGAAAGAAGACAACATTACTGAAATGCTGTCAAACTATAAACGTCATTAATAGTCATTGCTCCAGTGATCCCTGAAAATACACATTCTTGTATATACACTTGAAATATTTATCCTCTCTGAACATAGTACCTGGTCATCAGTTGATTTAGAAATCATATGTAGTGATATTATTTGCACTTTAGTTCTTTACTCTTAGGGAATTCTTGTATAAAGTTCTCCAAAGCTCTCTTTATGACTATTATGTATTTCAGGATGATTAAAGGTCACCACAGGGTTTAGAGGAGTAATTACCGGATGTGTTACTAAATAGAAATAATATCAAACTTTTCCATAATGTGCTACTCCTCCATAAATATGCAATTTTTTGAATGCATTAAGATAATAATAGTTGAAAAACAGAAAGGTATTTCTCATTATGACCCACTAACAACTCTAAATTAAGAGTAAGAAGAATAAAGCTACTCTCTAAACTAAATATTAATAAGAACTTCCCTTTATGAGGAAAAATTAAAGTTAATATCACACTTTAAGAGGAGTTCTGTGTTTTATGAAAGTCACTAGAAAATAATTAGGAATACCTGTCTTTGACAAGGAAACCACTCAAGAGTTTTTTCCTAGAGCTTCCATCTGTTTTATTAAATATTAAACCAACACTATGAAACAATACTTAGTCTCAAATCACATTGGAAGTTATTACTCTGTCTTGGCTGGTCAGATTGCTTCAAAGTTATCTAGCATGATTAACTATTTATAAGTGTTAATTTGTATAAGAAAAGTAGTAATGTGTTTAACAAAGCCTAGTGTTAGAATGGATAATAGATCCCTTATTTTAAGATAAGTATAATTTTCAATACTTCCATTAAATGTATTTTCAGATTGAAAGCAAAGCAAAAATCCCTTAAGCTTCACTTACGTCTGTAAACGAAGTTTTTAAAATTCATTTTTGTTATAGCTGGCTAAAATTTTTAATATAAAAGTTTAAAATGTGATCTATTAGAGTTATTCTAATAGTGAATAAATGTTAGACAAAAGATATGGACAGGACCAATTGCAATTAATTTTTATATTTAAAATCATTTGATAATCATTTCTACAAAAATTATGTAAGGAAAATCTAAATAAAAGTTTTAAATATTTTCTAAAAATTAAAATCTTAAAAGTGTTGATGTTCTTAAATTAATAAAAGTAATGTTTTAAAATAAATATATTTTCAGCAAGGTACAATGGTGCTTCTCATGAAAATAGTGAACTTTGGTATATGAGAAAATTCAGCTTCTTTCTGCATGTTTGATTTTTTTGTTTGGTTTTTCTTAGCTGTCAAATTTGATTACAAACTATTTCAGTCTTTTAAGGCATGGGATATAAGTTTATACATTTTACTAATGAAAAGAAACACTGTAAGAGAGGAACAAATAAACTCTAACATATTTTATATACATATCTTTATCGTCCTCTCTGGAAGGTTTCAATTATAATTTGTTTTATTCATTCTATTTGATTCACTTCAATAGGCGCTATGACCACACATGTACTCAAAGACTGGCCTAGCTCAGTTCTTTGTTACTTCAGACTGAGAGAGGCCTACTTCAAGCATGGATTGTTGCCTGCCTCCTCTTTGTTTTTGATGCTCCTTGAGTGTTTCTGGGGTTGGGCTCATGACTTGTTTTCCTGACACCTTCCCAGCATTATGTTGATGCTATTGTCTCTCAACAACCCTTTGAGACTCATTTACACAGGAAACCTTTTAAAATCAATACGTAATCTTTAACTTTTAGTGAAAATGTCAGCAAAATGAGGTAATCGGTAAAAATTCTCGTACATTAACGCATGTATTCTTTCTTTCCCTGCATGCACAGAAACAAGATATTCTTAACCAAGTAAGACATTTTCTTTTCTATTGAAATCTGTCTTCTAATTTGAACTATGAATTCCTTGCCCATACCACTAAGCTATACTCATAAACTAACTAGGCCCTCAGAGCATACTGGATCATCTGCATACATAAAGTTATAGTTGAAAAATAGAAACTTTTCCAATTAATATCACTAGTAGAGATCTGATACTTTGGCAGGAGGAAAAGTGTTCAAAGTGTGGATAATGGTTTTAGAGACTCTGGGGTTTCATTTTCTAATTCTGTGTAACCAAACATATCAGCTTCAGGTAAGTTAATTTACTTAAAAATTGGTTAGTTTATTAGTTTACAGTGTATAATTTGAAAACTGAATCTAAAATATAATGGTAAGGATTATATCTTATATTATGTTTCATTTTGTCTATAATTCTGTGTTAACTTTATGGAGGAAACAGAGTTAAAGGGCTACTGATATTTCCTTCCTGAGAGAAAGATATCCGTCGCTTCAATTTTGTAGAAATGAATTCAATTCTGAAAACAAAGCTCTGTTAGTCATGCAGTGAAGAGCACAGAATCTCTGTACTTTTTTGAGCACTCTAAGTATTCCCAACACAGTAGGAAAACTTTGGGAACAGCATCATTTTACTCAAAACTCCTCAATCACACACCAAAGCTTATGCGAGGATGTCTAACTTCTTTAACCCTAATCAATAAGGCATTCTTAAATTTCTCAAAGATTCATTTCTTCACATTAAATTTAATCAAAATATAATATTATCGTCCTTTCTGACACTCAGCCTGTCTATTTACTCATGCTGATAGCACCAGAAGGCATGCTATGTGCTTCTTAGGCAGGACATTCCCTCATGATGTTCTGAGACAGCAGCTTCGATCCCATCACCCACACCTGCCAGGTGCCAGGAACACAAGTTTGACTCAGCATTTCTGCCTCTGTTCCTTACCAGCATCGATACAATTGCAGTATTTTTTTTTTTATTAACCTGAAGCCAGGTTGGAGTTTTGAATATACGGCAGCAGACTGGATAATGCACTATCTGCTGCGACTCTGTCTGTCTTTCTTAATATGGATGATTTTTCCTTAGAATATTTGAATTTCATCTTGATGCATGGGCTCATTAAAGCTAATGCTAGATACTAGGAGAATTTATCTAGTAAAAGAAAGAATTCTGGTGCAGAATCTTGAGATGGTATTTATATAGGCACTTATGAGACTGACTATTTATATCTCAATGTAATTAAATTGATATTAACAACTTCTTGGAGATTTCTAATTACTCACAGGATCAAAGTTCTGTATTTACTAAGATTCACTATCTTATGACTGTGGAAGCATTGGAAATTTGAGAATGGACCATCTGCTATGCCCATGTATCAAGATTTGACAAGTTTAGTAGCTATAAAAATCTTCATGAATGCTATTGAAACAAGAGAAATAAGCTGTAGATGAATATGCATAATTCAGAAAACAAAATTGCATTAGTTATACTAGTTACTTTCTCAACAATGAGATTTAAAAGCAAGCTTGAATGGATTTGGAATGACTTTGTAACTTTTCATACAATAATAGTGAGAGCCAAGTTCATGTGTAGATTTTAAATCGTCTAAAAGCTAACATTTCACCTGTCATTTCTTTAATGACACTCATTAGACAAGAGTTACAAGCCCTGTTAGGGTAAATAATGCCTTGAAACACTGATTATTTTGGAATTTTGTCTGATTTTTAATTTTGTGTTACCAACACGAGGAATAGCACTTTTAGAAAACCACTGAAGACACTACCAGAAAGTTCATATAAGTATTTTGGTGGGAAGGACTGCAGTATCTACACTTTTTAAAAGAATTTTTAGGTAATTTTAATAGTTATAGAAAAGTATAAATAGTATTTTTTCAATGAATGAGGTAAAGTTTTCACTTGTAAATGTATTTCCAAAGGTAGCATTCCCAACTGCCTTGTGTGGAAGAGCAGACACCAGTTACTGACCCTGTGTGTGATGGCAATGCAGCCGTGCTGAAAGAGTCCAGAAAGGTAGAGTGTGTGCCATGTCCACACTCCAGCACAGCAGGGCGCACTGAGGAGTCAACAAAACAAAACAGTCACAGGCATCTTCAAAGTGTGCAATTGAACACTCACTCACTATTATTTTTATACTGTTTCATTTATATCTCTTACTTCTGGAACATCAGGCTTATTTACATATACCTATTGGCTTTATCATAAATACCGGCTGCAAAGCAGATAAAAGAGATTTTAGTAATCCATCATGAGGGAGGGGGAAATAGGAAGATCAAGATATAAAAGATTGCCAAGCATCTTGTAGGATGTGTGAACACTAAAATAAGTTCATAAAAGTTTATTCTTCTCATTGAAGTTGGTAAAACTTTTAGGTTCACGGTGCTAACTAGAAGCATTGATAGCAAGGAATTTCACATACTTTAAAAAGCTTGTTTGTCTTTTAGCAAAGTTAGCACTTACCACTTTATTTTGTGAGGATTCCATCAATATAAAAGACATGTCATATGTGTAGTATTTCTGTTATATATGATTAGCAGTCCCTTAAGCCTTTAATATTATCTTTCAATTTAAGGATAGAAAAGTAGGTAGCCTTGACTCAGAAGAATAAAAAGAGAGATCAGAGGCTTTCAGAGAAAATAAATTCCCCAATTCAACTTAGAATGCTGGCAGAATATTTCCTTGTTTTGGTGTCTATCTTAATGGAGTGTTTCTATGAGAACAACTCTGGTATCTGGGTGACGGATTGCACCTTTACCCCAGCACCTGAGACCAAACCGGACATGACCATTGAGAGCTAAACAAGTAGAGGAGGCTGCCAAAGGCAAAGAATGATAAAGTGATGTGTGGTTTCATTCATTTTCATTTACTAGAATAAACAATAGTGTTACATGGTTAAATATAATAATGATCAGTATGAGTGTGTTTTAAATTCATACCAACTTGGCAGCAGCATCCGAGAAGTCTGTGTTCTTTAGAGATTTTCTGTAATTGCTCTAATTAGTCTGTGACTGCTTCATAAAATAAAAATATTAAAAATAATTTTAAAAGTTAAGCCTCATGTGTGTTAGAATAAGTAGTCAACTTTAAATATTCAAGTCCCGTGCTGTTTGTTTCATTCATGTTTCCATTAATGTTCATTGATGTAAATTATAAATGTCCTTATACGTTTTAAAAGTTTGAATTTTCCAAAACTAATGACAGTAGTAAAATTCACATTTAAATTAGAAATTTCCCCACTATTAGATGTTGCAAAGAAACTATGTAAATTAAGTATATCATATACTTATCACTAAAATCTTATGATTAAGCATAATTTTAGATGATATTTGAAATTGTTATTATTTCAAATATCATAACTGTTGTTAAATTATAAAAAAATGTTATAGGTAACTCAGAAAATAATGGAAAAATATTTACTGCATGACTGGAAATTGGTAACATTGAGTCAGATAATTATTGTTTATAAAATTATTTGGGTTTCGCAACATTGTGCCATATAGAACATCAGTAGTTCAATAGAAAGATTTGCACCCAAGTACACTGAGAGGGTGACAGGAACACCTTCACCTCTTCCATCAACTCTTTAACTGTAGATCTTATGACATCATCTCCCAGAATTCACTGACGAACAGAACTCTCCACTCTTCAGTCCAAAATGGTCCTTTTTTAAAATGTGGGATATTTTGATAAGGCTCCTAGCAGTGAGATAGGGACCTTTCTCTGACACCTTGCTGCTTTTTGGGAACCTGTTCCCCATGCTGGATGACCTCGCCTAACCTCTCTTCAGGGGAGGAGCTTGGACCTACCTTTGCTTCACGTGCCCTGCTTTGTTCAGGAGCAGGGGATACTTGTTCCTTCCAGAATGGAGACAGATGGGGAGAGGAGGGGGAGAGGGGTGAATGGGACTCGAGGAGGGTATGGGAGGGAAAACTCTGGTCAGTATGTAAAATAAATGAAAAGTTAATTAAATTAAATAAAATTTAAATTAAAGAAGTGAGATATTTTGAGAAATTTTACTCTCTGAACTCAGTAATTTGAAAGTATTTTCTGATTACAGAACCAAATGAAAAGGTGAAGTTTTGATTTAGGAGGAGACATTGAATTTTATAATTTTTGAGCCAAGAAACAGACAAATTAATATGCAAAATAACCCATGTATTTCCAAGCTATAACTACATTTTATTTACAGTTTTTATGTTTTTAAATTTTTATTTATTTTTTAAAACTTCATTTTAAAAATATTTTTATTATATGTGGTTTCTTTTATTTTATTGTTTTTATTGAGCTCTATATTACAATGAATATATCTAAGGTTTTCTTCAGACAGCAACTATGAAGTATTGATGTCATTCACAATTTTACGAAGAAATTACTAATAACAAAGGTAAAAGATGATTTTAATTACTTGAGATTACATTCAATAAAAAATACAAATTATATATGCACACACACATAACTTATTCGGTTCGTTATCCATACTTGAAAGTTTTATGTTTTTGTTGATGTCTTAAAAAGGTAACAGATTATTTTAAGTTTACCAAAGGTAATAATATGACATCAATATGCTCATAAAGAGTAACAAAATAGAAGGTATGTATTCTCTCTCACTTTTCTCAAGATATTACCAGACAAACAAGATGGGAACTTTTCTACTTAAAAAGAAATAGTTTAGAGAAAATAAAGAATAATCAACCCCCAGGTTTTCCTGACTTTTAGTTTCATCTCTGTGTCCTAACTCACCTTGGTGAGGGAAAGTCCCACTGCAGATGGCTCTGTGAGACTGATCTTCCCCTGCACACTCTTGCTTGTAACATGATGGGGGCTGGCTTGTTTGGATTTCTGTCCTGCCCAGCCCCCCAGCTGTTTAGTCCCAGAGAAAAATCACACATGAGATCTCTCTAAGTTATAAAGCTGATTGGCCCTTTAGGTCAGGCTTCTTATTAGCTAACACTCACATCTTGATTAACCCATTTTTCTGATCTATGTTAGCCATGTGGCTCAGTACTTTTTTCAGTGGGGCAGCTCACATCCTGCTGCTTCGATGATTTTGGCAGGAGTGGGAAGAATCAACTTCCTCCTCTCCAGAATTCTCCTGCTCTCCTTGCATCATTTCCACTTCCTCTCTGGTTTCCCTGCCTATACCTCCTGCCTGGCCAATCAGCGTTTATTTAAAATATGATTGACAGAACACAGACAATTCTCCGGCACCACTTGCTCCTTGCTGACCTGGTTTTATTCTGGCTTCTTTGTAAGTCTTTAGGCTTCGAACCGATTCGTGTAATTCCCTAAGTCTTTCATTGTTCTCCAACTGTACCTGTCTCCAGAAAACACTCCTGTAACATGTTTTTTCAGTCGCAGGAGTATTAGCTACATGCTTTTGTCCCCGAGTATCCCCAGTTGTCTCAGTTGCTCTGCAGCATCCATCTTACCTGTTGTCCTTTGCTGCGAGAAGGCGTGCTCACTGGGGACTCCTGTATAGTCCATATGAAGCTTGAAGTGAGACACTAGCTTCCTTCAATAGCTTTTCAAGTGGACTTGGGGCTCTTGTTCTGAAATGACTGCTTTTCGATGAATATGGATTTGAGAAGGATGAAAGACCTTAGAATGGGCTCCATTAGAGGTTTGTTTGTAAAGTTATGGAATGTTTAATCAGTTGATGTTGGTTTTGATTTGAAATGCTTGCTGATCACTTTTTAAATAATCACCATTATCGCGAAGAAAAGAGCATCATTCTGTGTGTTTGCTTATAAAAATGTGACTCCATATTAACTTGTTCACACTAAATATCTGAGCTACTCAACACAAATCTGTGAGTTTGGAAATAACAGATCCAGTTGATGTGAGGGAAAAAAAACTTCAAAGGGTAAAATTTGATGTCACATAGCTACTGTGAAGATAGAAACATCTAACTAGAAATCATGTTATCTTTGCTCTATACTGTCAAAGGCGAGACACATACCTGCCACTGCCAATGATAGCATAGAACCACCAAGCTTCGGATAACAATACTTAGATAGTAAACATCTCAGGTCATTTCTGTTGCTCATGACTTGAACATGGTCTTGCTATCTCACTGGGTCTGACATCACAGATTTAAACTTGTTTTTCAGACCATAGATTTTGAAGGCTTCAAGCTGTTCATGAAGACCTTCCTGGAAGCAGAACTCCCTGATGATTTCACAGCACATCTTTTCATGTCATTCAGCAACAAATTCCCCCATTCCAGCCCAAACGTCAAGAGCAAGCCCGCCCTCCTTGCAGGGGGTAAGTATGTTTTCTTAGACCTGAACACAGAGCAGGTCTTGTGAAAGAGATGTGAGTATCATATCATCAAAGAAAGAGACTTTCACTGAAGATTGTCTATGTGTCTACAGTGGAATTCATACTTGACATTGACTTTTAAAATATCTCCAGTACAATAAACAATACAGAAAATAGGATCATTATGACTTACCATTTCAAGTGGAAGTCTTTGTTTCTGTAATGGTACTAAAAGTCATTTTCAACGAGTTTGGGGGAAAATTTAATTACTGGACAGTAGGCTATAAATAACTATATATTGGAAAATATGATGAATAAGGAACCTATGCATAAGAAACACACAATATATAAAATCAATTGTGACATTTATCAACATACATTTAGATTCAGATATGTGAGTTCATAACTTTTTTGATTTTTCTTATATTTTTGCAGCATAGATATGGTTGGTTCTTTGATCATGTGTAGCTTTTAATGGATGCTTTGTGCATTGGTAGCTATTGCTCATTAGCCCAATCAGAAGGCAGATTGTATTTCCCTAAGAATATAAAAAAATGAAATTGTTTAGTAGGTGATGGAGAACAGAAAAAAAAAAAAGATAGTACACAAAAATGAGTTTGCTGCAGCAATAAGCAGCCTGTGTGGTCCTTAGGTTGGAGGAGCCAAAAACCCATCATCCTGCAGCTGGGACACAGCTTTGAGGTAAGGGAGAGTGTTTGGGTCATTTAGTCCAGGATCTTCTGCACAGGACACCTTCCTTGGCAGCTTCCTGAGATCAGAAGTTCAGTGGGATCATTAGCAGACTTGAATCTCAATATCCTTCTGAGTGTGTAAAGGATAGCTATGCTTTACCAACTAGCTGGAGGCTCACCGTGTCTCAGTAGTACCTCAACTTGGAGATGGAACGCCTCTGCTACACCTCTGTTGAGGAACGCAATGCCGAGGTGGTTATAGAAGCCCGAAGCTAACCTTGTCCTTGCTTCCACAGACTCATCTCTGATAGTGTGCCTCTTTAGACCTAAAGGATGTCCAGTTTGCATGCTGCAATGCAGTCGTAAAAGATTTTAGGAATATTCTAACTCAGGAAACAAATTTATTTGAGTGATATTTATTAATATTTGTTTCATTAAAGATGAGGCATTCTAGAAGTTAAAAAATGAACTCAATCACATGATAACAAAATAACTCAATTTAAAAATAGTTGCTATCCTTAAAAGCAAAACCAAAGTGATTTTTGAAGTATAATATCTTTTCCCCTGTTAAAACTCTGTGTATGACTTCCTGTTTTCAGCTGGATGCTCACATCTGCATCTGTTTATATGTGTGTGCTGTATCATGTGGTCTCTTACATATTTCAGCATGCAATCCTGAGAAAGTGAGAATGAGAAAAACACTTAGTGTCATTATGAAAATCATTCAAACATCTCAAATCCCTAAAGGCTCTCAGAGTCCTCAGGAGAGTCGGTGGTCTGGACTGCCGGCCACTGCACCATGGGCTGCACTCTGGGGCAAATAGGGAAAGAAGGTAGTGTAGAGACAAGCAGCAGCAGAGGGGAATCCCTGCACTCTGAAAGACAAATTTAAAAAACACGTAGGTGGGAGAGCCATCCACAGACCACGAGTCAAGGTCATCTGCCAATTGCCCTGCACCCCAACAGCTTGTGCTGCTTCCACACAAAAGGCAGTACTAATATTTTTCAAAAAGGATCTCGTGTGGTGCTGGCTTTCTAAAATCAAGTCTCCACGGGATGATGCCCCACAATATATGAAACAGGCATTCTTGTCTTCATTGTTTAGCTATTTGAGAATCACCCAACTGATACAAGCTCCAGAGAGCTCTTCATGCTTGCCCTTGCTTCTTTGTAACTCTTCATAGAACTGTATGGACCTTCTAGACTGAGCATTTTTAGAGGAGACAGTTTCTATTTTGATCTACAAGTAAGATTCACCCCTGCCACACTGTCCTTGGGTTCCAAGGAAACAAAATACATGTTTATCTGTATCCTACAAATGTATTTACCTGCATTAAACATGGGAAATAGTGAATGTTTCTAATGACTTAAAGTGGTTTTATAAAGAATTCTGATCTCAAACATTCTATTTTCCCCAACATCATACACTAGTACAAAATAGAAAAGCAAAGATTAATAGGAATAACAATCAAATTAGGCTTCAAAATACAGACAGATGAGCATTAGTCAGACTGTACCTCACTTGGGATAACTTCGTGTCCTGTGTAGATCTCCTAGAAACAAAGATGTGCTGCTCAAATCCTATGTAACAATAATAAATCAATCCAAGTTCTTTTTCAAAGCATGACTCCTCACTGAGCTATTGAGTGTCCAGTGTCCTTCCTATGACTGCTTCTTTCCACTTTTACTGAAACACATTTGATAGTTTTTTTTTTCCTAAGGAACAAGGAACAATGGACACAATATAGAAGTGCAGGGATTGGGTATCATTGACTCTGGAATTGAAAACATAAATCTTTTTCTATTTCTAGGAAACTGCTTTAAAATAGTTTGCTATCCATACAGAATATGGTTGAATTTGGAAAACCTCAGGTTACTTCTGAACAGAAAGTTTCTGTAATGACTACAATCACCCTCATGGGATTCTACTTCATTTTTTTAGATCAACGTCAGCAAAAATAAGATATTCTGTGTGTAAACTGAAAAATAAGAACTCCTCAATAAAGTAGAAATGAAAAAAGGAATAAAGGTACTATCACCAATGTACTGCACTCAAATATAGTACATATAAAAAATAAAGCATCCAATTTTCTTTGCATAAATATGTTAACTATCATGTACAGTAACAATGTTTTTAAATATAAATTTGCATGTGCCTGGATATACTTTCTCAATGAATTCCTAGTAATCTTTGTGGCATTTTGTGATATAAAGAAATTAGTTTTATGAAAATCTTCATTGCAATATGTTCCATATTATTCATTGATAGGTATCTTTTTCTTTGGATAGGTGGAGGCTGTCCTAAGGTGATTGGATAGCTCTCTCCTGCCACCTTTACTTCCTCCAAGGGCCAGGTACTCAGTGAGCCACTGCAATAACCAACTTCTGATTTCACTTCCATTATAAAAAAATTTCTGAATTACAGACAATACACCATTCTTACAAACATTTTTAATCCCTCTGTTACTGAAAATGTCTCCCAGATCCTCAGTTTTACTGTGATCTCTATTGTAGCCACTACAGCTTTAGTACTGAGAGAAATATTATAAAAATGAGTATTGCTAACCTTCAGATATGTATTCCCCAATATTTATATAGACTCTGAACCTATTTAGTTTTTGTTTGTTTGTGTGTTTCTTTTATTTTGTTTGGAACAAGGTTTCTCTGGCTTTCCTGTAACTAGTTCCCGTTTTAGACCAGGTAGATAGAATTCACCAAGAACTTCTTGTGTCTGCCTACCAGGTGCTGGAACTAATAGAATGAGTGACCATGCCTGGCTATGTCTCTTTAGTCTAAAATTCATCTGGAAAAAAATAATTTATTTTTATGATAGTCTCCTAATTCAATTTCATTCTTAAGCTTGTTTTATTTAATTTTAATTCAATCTATTTATTTTACATCCCTATCCTAGTTTCCCCTGGCTCCTTTCTTCCCATTTCCTCCCCAGTTCTCTGCTGCTCCTTCCATCCACCCAACCACTTCTCCTCTGTTTCTGTTCAGAAAAAGGGAAGGCCTACCATGGTTATCAACAAAGCAAGGCATATCAATTATCAGTAAGACTAAGGACCTCCCATTGTATTAAGGCTGTTGAGAAGAATTCTTCTGTACCCCATTTTTAAATTGGATTATTTGGTATTTTGATGTCTAGTTTTTGAGTTCTTTTTATATTTTGTAAATCTTCCCTGTGTCACATGCAGGGTTGGTGAAGATCTTTTCCCATTCTGTAGGCTGCTGTTTTTCCTGTTTACCCTGCTCTTTGTCTTATGGCAGCTTTTCAGTTTCAGGAGTCCCATCCATTAATTATTGATCTTTGTGTCTTTGCTACTTGTCTTCTAGTCAGGAAGTTGTCTCCATGACAAAGCATTCAAGGCTATTTTCCACTTTTTCTTCTATCAGGCTCAGTGTAATTGGATTTATGCTGAGATCTTTGATCCACTTGGACTTGAGTTTTTTTGTAGGATGACAGATATGCATCTATTTGCATTCTTCTATGTGCCAATGTACAGTTATGTCAGCAACATTTGTTGAAGATGTTTTCTTTTTTTGATTGTACAATTTTTGACTTCTTTGTCAAAAAAATCAATTATCCATAGGCATGTGGATTTATGTTTAGGTCTTTGGTTTGCTTTCACTGATCCTTCTCTCTGGTTTTATTACTATAGTAGAGCTTGTAATCAGGGGTGGTGGTATCTCCTAAAGTTCTTTTATTGTACAAGATTGTTTTAGCTGCCCTGTTTTTTATTTATAGTTTTTTCATATGTAGTGGAGTATTTTTCTTTCAAGGTCTATAAAGAATTGTGCTGGAATTTTCATGGCAATAGCACTGAATCTGGTAAGATGGTTGTTTTTATTATGTTAATTCTTCCAACCCATGTCAAATCCAACACCACTTCATGGTTTATCTTTTAAGACTTAGGGAGATCACCTAACCATATGAAAAGCAATATACCACAAGTCGACATCCAAGATCAATTAAATGGAGAAAAACTCAAAGCAATTCCACTAAAATCAGGAAAAAGATAAGGTTGTTCACTCTCACTGTATCTCTTCAATATAGTACCTGAAATTCTAGCAAGAGCAGTAAAGCAGCAATAGTATATCCGGGGAATATAAACTGGAAAGGAAAGAGTCAAAGTTTACCGTTTTCAGATCACGTGATAATATACATAAGCGACCCCAAAGACTCTATGAGGGAACTTTTACAGCTGATACATACCATTACTGAAATGGTTGAACATAAGATTAACAAAACAAAACAAAACAAAAAAGCTCACTATCCCTCGGGTATACAAATTATAAAAAGGCTGAGAAAGAAATCATGGAAACAGCGACCTCCAAAACAGCCATGAGTAATGTAAAATATATTGGGGTGACTCTCATCAATTAATTGAAAGACATTCATGTAAAGAACTGCAAGACTTTGAAAGAGAAAATTGGAGAAGATATAAGAATATGGAAGGGTCGCCCTTGTTTATGGATTGGTAGGATTAAACTAATTTTCAATGCTAAAATTATTTTTTTTATTTTTTACCTCCAGAGTAAGTTTATGATGTCTTTTTCCATATCATATAGATGGGATGGTGAAATGACTCAGCAAGTGAACCGTTATGTCAAACCTTATGTCCTGAGTTCAAACATCCAGACTCACGTTGTGAAAGAAGGATAGATTCAGAAAGCTATTCTCTGACCTACACATCTATGCTGTAGCATGCACCAGTTCCCCCCAACAAATAAATGTAAGATCTTGAAAAACTCAAAATAAAACAGATATGAAAAACTTAAACAATTAAAATAGGTATTCTCAAGCATTCCATGCCTCAAAGCCCCCTCATAGACTGTTCATTCAGCCCACACACTGCGCATGTGTGCCATATTGCCCATAGAGCTTGTTTTTGGATTATCCATTTCCAATCATTATAATGTATTTTTCTTCTCTTTACTGCACTGTTAAACATAAGTACTTTCAAACATTTGTTATGACCGGCACTATTTAGCCAAGATCACAATTATATTAATTGTTGTCTGTATCTTCTAGCAAGATCCCAAATCCCAGTGTCTAAAATGTTCTAGCAGAAACCTGACAATATTACCTCTGGCTTTTCAAATTCAAGTTCGATGAGTGTGCCTTTGTCAATTATTATTTTCTAAGCAAACTAAAATCCTTGACACCCAAAACATATAAAAGTGGTGTTGTACTGGCTAGCCAGTGGGTGAATAAGAGAAAGAGCACATGGAATCCTAATCACTGCAGACTTCTGGGATACCCTCTTCTGCTACGACCTTAATCTTTGACCCATGCAACATTATTAAGAAAATAATAATGTTATAGTCTTTCTCTGCCTTCCTAATTCTTTGTCGTTCTGTCCCATGGACTCTAAGTCTCTTTTGTAGTCAGCCATTTCTAATGACTAAAGCCTGTTTTGTTCACATAGGACCCTTGTAATTTGTTTGTTTTAATGTAATTTCTTTAGGGACACTTTGAAAATTTTATACAGTCATATAATATACTGGGTTCATAGTCATCCCTCCACTGGCATTTTCTAAATCCTCTCAAATCCACCCCAACATCCCCTCCTCAACTTCCTGTCATCATTTATCATCATCATCATCATCATCATCATCATCATCATCATCATCATCACAACCGCCAATCACCGAGTACAACTAGTGCTGCTATATACACACGTGTGTGCAGCCTTTACTGACATACAATCAACCTTCCAGGAACCACACTCCTAAAATACCTGATTGTGCCTCCCCACAGAGCTGTTAAGCCAGAGGCTAAGTTTCTTCTATTCCCAGATACATATAGAAATTCTAATTGTTTTGACTATGTGCATATCTTGTTCATGATGCTGTGAGCTCATTGTTCTTTTATTTTTTATTCATGATTGCCCTTTGTTTTGAGATAGGTTCTCACTTTGTAGACCAGGCTGGCTCTAAATTATGTAGCTCTGCCTCTCTCTCTGCCTCCTGAGTGCTGGGATCAAAGGTATATGCCACTATGACTGGCTTGCTATGAGTTTATGAGTGTAATGGTCTTGCCATGTCTTAAAGACTTTTTCATGATCGTCCTCCCCTGTCACTCAAAGGCCTGTATGTAACCCAATGACTCTTAAATCCCTCAGTAATCATTACCTTCTAATGACTTACCATTTCTTAATAGCATCACCCGATTGTTACCATGTGCCTTTTGGGGGACAAAGGTCAAGGTCTAAACACAGAACAATTTTAGTAGGAGAGCAAACAAAGGGTAAATATACACAGATAGGAGGAGTGGGGGCAGATGACAAGGAGCTAGACAGGAGACAGACAGCAAAGGCAAAGGCTCAGATTACTTGGAGCTCTGACTTTCTCATGACTTAAGTGGAACTGAGTAAGGATTGCTAGGAATCAATACTGTCCATCCCAGAGTGAATGATTGACTTTGACCTTGCAGGTGAGATAAGGAGATAAACCTTGGCAGGGCCACCATCCTGTGTTGCAAGGAGGGGCCTGTTCATCCTGTCTGCCCGGCTAGCTTACACCTTAAATAATCACACAGAAACTGTATTCATTAAAACACTGCTTGGCCCATTAGCTCTAGTTTCTTAATGACTAATTCTTACATCTTAATTTAACCCATTTCTATTAATCTGTGTGTCGCCACATGACTGTGGCTTACTGGCATCTAACCAGCATCTGTCTCAGGCAGAGGATCCATGGTTTCTCTCTCTCTGCTTCTTGTTTACAGAATTCAGTTCTGTCTTCCCTGTCTACCTAAGTTCTGCCCCATCAGGCCAAGGCAGTTTCTTTATTCTTTAACCAATACAACAACACATAGAAAGAAGGACCTCCTACTCCAATCCTGAGAACTTTTTAAGAGTTTTGAAGAATGAAGAGATAGTAGGAGTAATGGGTGATCAGTGTCTGCCTGGACAGTGCTGATGAACCTAGGGAAGAACAGCAGGAGGGGAGCCAGCATGGAAGCTAAGCCCAGGTGTGGAAGAGATTTGTTCGTCATGCTTAGTTATGACTGTCATTCCATTGAGCCTCGAGATCCACTGCAAGATTTTAAGCCTGAAAATAATCATGCTGCCAGTGATGTGAAAGATGTTATGAGGAATGATGAATCAGAAGAAATGAAAGGTTCAAAGGTTATTTAATATTGAGAGACATAACACATACACATTTGTTCATTTGAAAAGTTAACGTACCTTTTCTTTTCTAAGTATTTCCATTGCTCAACTGGCCAAATAAAAGCTGAAAATTTAGTAATCTGTATCTAGGACTCCTTATTTTCTTCCTAATGTCTATGGACTAAATAGTGCACCTCTTAGATCCTTTACTGAGAGTTAGAAGACAGATATTCTCTCTCTCTAACTCCTTCTCTTCATCTCTCCCCCTCTCTCCCTCTTTCTATTTCTTTCATCAAACAAATATGTTTCAAGTACACAGCTGCAATTCAGACACCTTTAAATTGTGCTTGTCCAGTCTCTTGATCTCTGTTCTCTTAAATGGGTGTAATGAATGTCTCTATTTTACTAGGTATAAAAAGTAAAAAAAAAACCATAATGTATAGAAATCTTTAAAATAAAATTGAATACACTCTATATGATCAATAAATGCCAGCGTATCACCACTATGCTTTGAACAGACTGTATTCTAATATTTTGGTTTGTGCACTTTATGATCAAATTTCTCTTTTAACTTTATTTTTATATAATATTATACATTCTGAAGGAGGAGGAGTCATAAGTTAAAAGGGTTGTATTAGAATTTGCTGGTTATGAGAAAATAGGAAGTATGCTCTCAAATACATAGCAAATAGCAAGAAATAAGGCATCCAACTTGTTTTTTTGGGGGGGAGGCAGGTTCACACTTTGTAGCTAGAACTCATGACCCTCTACCTCATGAGTTCTGGAACTACAGGTCGATAACCCCATAACTAGCTTCAGTCAGTTTTCAGTTATCTATGTGTTTTGCAAGTTGTAGACAAAGACTCCTTTGGGCTTACTGGCCAAACATTATCTGAATCTTCAAACTCAAGATGAAGTGAGAGATTTTGTCTCAAAATATAGAACAAAGAATTTTTAGGAAAACATTGAATGTCACCCTCTGGCTTCTACATTCCTCCTGTAGATGGAAATATGCAATTTTACAGCTACTGACTACTGATAACTACTCAAATTTAAATTAAATAAATCAAAATGTCCATTTTTACTCACTACATTGTATCTTTTCAAAATCCAGATGCAGTTTATGCTATTGAACCAAGAAGAGAAAAATTAGAACATTTTTACCATTGTTGGAGTTTTGTTTGAGACAGGATCTCATGTGACTCAGGGTGGCTCTGAAACTTCCTTTAAAGCTGACGCTTGCCTTGAACCTTTGGTTTTCTAGTTTCCAGCTCTCAAGTTCCTGCTGCAATGGCTGGACAGTAGTGGTGCAGATAGATTTGGATTTTAATGTTTCTGAAGTAAGCCCGAAGTTCAGAATTACATGGCATGTCTTTGCGAGTTGACTCCCATGCAGTTTTGTGACATTACTCACCGAATTTCCACCTTCTCATCTCCCAGATGGAACTATGGTTCAAATAAGACCACTATGAAAAAAATGTTGGACCCACCAGTCCAAGGTCTGTTAGTACCATACCTTCAAAGTGAACTCTGTGCTCCTTCCCACATGTGCCTACACTTCTTACTGTCTGTTGCTTAAGATCTATAATTGGTATTGCTTTCCTATAGATGATAGCAGAGAATGTGTTAGGATTGGTTTAGCCCCAGACACTGCCCAGGGACTGTCCCATGTCTGTCCTCACTCATGAGAATTCAATATATATACATATATATATATATATATATATATATGTGTGTGTGTGTGTGTGTGTGTGTGTCTAATATATATATATATATATAAGAATATATATAAGAATAATAAGGTATATGACTTTAATGTGTCAAGTGTATTTATTTTTGCCTAAGACCATCAGTATTGAAACAATAAATTGCTTTATCAGAGAGATAGATTTCTTATATTGACAGAATAAAACAATAAAAGTATAATTTTAGTGTTTTGTTACCTTGTATATTTAGATATGTATTTAGAATGTACATAAGTTATGATAGTACTGTTGCATATTTCCTTTGAAAAGCTGAAAGAAAGACATAGATATAATGAGGCGTCTGTCATTACCTAAAATTGAATTGTTTGAAACCAATACAAACTTACTTAGTGTTTATTAAAAATCCATGTGCTAACTGGGCCTGCTGTGGCAAGCCTGTGATCTCACTAATCACTTTAGAGATAGAATATGGAGTTTCAGGATTTTCAGGCCTGGTTCAGAAATCCAGCAAGCTGGAGAGTCAGCCTGGGCTGCCTAAGACCTTGTCTCAAACAAAACAAAATGAAAGACTCAAATAAATAAAAATAGTCAAAATAAAACAAATCAAAGAAAACTCATGCTTTAAATACAGAACCTTGAGAGGCTAAGGAGATTGCTCAGATTTTAAGTGCTTGCTTTGAAAGTGTGGGAATTTGAGTTTGATCCCCAGCCCCCCATATTTATAGGCACTGGTGTGTTTGTAACCCCAATAGTGGAGAACCAGAGACAGGAAGATCCTGGGAACTTGGTAGCTAGCCCGTCTAGCTGAATCTGTGAACTTCTGCTGTAGTGAGAATCTCTTTCTCTCAAAGCATACACTAGGAGAAATCAAGGAAGACACGTTATGTCAATTGCTGGATCCCACATGTATATAAACACAAACATTTACATGTATGCACAGACATACAATTCTGAGCCTTGATGTGAAATTAAATGTATTTATTAGGAGCACCATTTGGGGTTGGATGGTAAGTGGTTGGTGCTCACATAGGATGTCTGAAGTTCTGAGTTCCTTGATCCTAAGCAAGAGAATGAAGAAGCAAGTTAAAAAGACAAATCCTTTCAGCCTTTTCTAGAATGTGAAGGTGTCTTGATGAGAACACAATTAAATCCATATTATCACAGACTGTAATAATAGACATCAATTAATTTTACTAATGCTGTTGTTATAATTACAATTCTGAGGAAAGTGTTCATAAGTATATACATATATACACGTGTACATGATGATAATTATGATTGGAAAATATTTTTAAAGTAAAAAATTGTTTATTCCTGATGAAATTAGTGAACTATAATTATGATTCTTACTTTTCTTTTTAAGTACTTTGTTGTGCATTATAACAAATATGCATACAGCAGAGTTATGTAAAAATGTATGAACATACGTAGTATGTGTGTGCACTTGGTTCAGTTTTCTAGTAAAGTATGAAATGTCATAAAAGCGAGGCATGTGGGAGATACTGAAAACTGATATCAATCACAGATATTTAAAGCTAAATGCAATCACTTGTGGCCAAAGAAAAGAGCTTTTGCCCTACCTAGCCTTCATGTCCACTCACAAAGGAAAAAAAACCTGCACTTTTTTTTTAGAGACGTAAATGTCATTGTTGATGAGAATTAGAATTTGGCCTTTGCCTCTTCTTCAGAGGGCTCTACTTATGACACGTGAGGGTCCCTGGCCAAGGGAACAGTCTCACTCCTCTGTTGTCGTCACTGTGTTCAACACTGCTTAATGCAAACTTCTTTAAATGACAGACCTTGCGAAGTCTATGAAGCAGAAGGAAGTATAGGAAGTACCTACAGCTGGATTTAGGGAAACAGAGAAAGGTTAAAGTTTATATTGCAAAAACGTCCTCTGTGAAGAAAGATTGAGACACAATGCTAACTTTCAGACAGTGAAAATATGAAGATGAAGGAAGATATTTTATTGCCTATGCAAGAGTATGTTGGTGTTATAGAGGTCATGGTAACAAGAATAAAACTGTTTGATTAATCACTTTAATTTGGTAAATCACTATAAGTTTATTTAATTCTGAGATAAATAAATAAAGTTATTATCTAGATGATGGAATGTTACTCAATGCAAAAAGAAAGAATTAACTCATAAAAAGACACAGACGAAATTAAACTACATGTTAATAAATGAAAGAAGCTTGCTTTCCTGCTAAATGATATCCAGTTATTATGCTCTAAAATATTTAAATGCAAACATACTTGTTGAGACTTAGAAATGTTATTTTAACTTCAACACGATGGCTATGCCTCAATCTACGGTTATTTCAGTTCTCAGTTGAAACTCTGCATTGATTCCATAATCAGTCTGGGTAATAGGATGCCTGTTCAGTATGTTAGTCAGTGTTTCTATTGCTTTGATAAAATATCATGACCAAAAAGTAAACTGGGAAGAAAAGGGTTTATTTGGCTTAACTTCCATATCACTGTCTATCACTGAAGGAAGCCTAGGCAGGAACTTAAATAGGGCAGAAACCTGGAGGCAAGAACTGGTACAAAGGCCATTGAGGGGTACTGCTTACTGGCTTGCTCCATGTGGCTTGCTCAGCCTGCTTTCTTCTAGAACCCAGGACCAGCAGGCCAGGGGTGGTATAACACCTGCAGGGAGCCAGTCTCTCTCCCACAGATCACTAGTAAAGAAAATGACTTACAGATAGGTGGTAAGGAGGCATTTTCTTAACTGAGCTTTTCTTGATAACTCTAGCTTTTGTATCCAACTAATATAAGACTAGCCAGGACAGTGTTTGGGTACAATGACTGAAGGGCAATGGTAATAGTGAGGATTTACGCATAGTAAGGACGGTATACAGGGTGAGAACTGAGACCTTTATAATGTTTTCCATTAATAAAAGTTTTTACAAATATACATTTAAAACATTAATAATTTCTACTGTCTTTTTTTATCAAAATGATTGTGACAAATGACTTTATCTGAAAAAGGTTTTTTTTCAGAAAGATTTCTTTCTCAGATAAACCTTATGCATCATTACAAAAATACATATTTTACCACCCATATTTGTTATAATTCATCTTTTGGAAACATTTCTTAGTTTTTCAGTGTACAGATTGCATATGTGTACCTATTTTTGCACCTTAAAATATTTAAAATATGATGAGAAGCAAGTGCACAATGAGGCTTTATGTACAAAATGTTACCAACACAAAGAGAGAAATATTTACTTATCATCAAACCAACACAATAATTATATTTTTCTTCAAAAAGTGATGCGAAAAATCTGTAGACACAGAAAGTGGGTAAGTGGTTGCCTGTCTCTGTGTAGATGGAGGCAAGGTAGTGGCCATTGAATGCAGGTATTTTGTACAACAACAAAAATCTAATGATGATGATCAAAATTGTCGCCCAATTCTGTGAACAGGCTAACGCCTTTGAACTGCATATTTTAAATAAGAAGATTGCATGGGAAGTTAAATTTATGTTTATACTAAAGCTGATATTTATCAAAAAGTGATGTGAAATGAAAATGTATATGTATAGAGACTTCCTCACAATATATACTGTACCCTGGGCAGACAAAAAGAAAATGATGTGGCCCTTATCATCTCGAATTGTTCCTTGAATCCAGTATTATGAAAGTAAGTAGTTGACTAGTTGGACTTAACCTGAAAAAATATACAGCTAAACTCCCTTCCACATAAATTAGACAAGGTTTCTTCCCTTCTCCCTTGTTCTATTTGAAAAATTTGTGTTAAAGAGTTAAGATAAATTGAGCTGATTACATCATCAGGACCCCAGCTGAGCATTTGGGAGGAGAGTTAACTCCCCGGCTGGATGACTCATGCCACAGTTTATCACCATAATTCACTGCTATGTTCTGCGAGTCTTCAAGGGCCAGCACCACAGTGTCTTCTACCATAAGTCAGAAGCCCCGATTTCTGCAGCCGGATGAACTTTACATGACCAGTTGTAATTGTTGGGAAGCGGTGAAGTCCTTTTAAAGCTCAATATTACCTTTGATATTCTGCTTCTTTTCAAATAAAAAGGAATATCAGTTCGCACTGGACATGCAGTGATCTTCGTATTATGAAGAAAAATTAATGGAAATGTATAACTCACTGAGAACCTTGATCGAGAATAGGGTTGGCAGATAGTGAAGAGCTGTGTCACAGTAAGAACAGAGAGGAGACAAAGAGTGTCCCACAGAAGGGGCGGTGATCCGGACGTGTGCAGGTCGTCCAATCAGGAGGTTCTCTGATGACATTTTAAGGATGAGTTGAGAAGTAATAATCATGAGACGTTATCACAGAAAATACTTACGTTGTTATGACAGCCACAAATTGTGCTTGTTTGTTTCAATGTTAAGGTAAAAATTCTTTCCCTTGTCTCCATTAGTGTCCTTACAGGAAATTACTGCATAGGTTGGCAGGGTTGAATGAGGAAGATGGACGGTATGGCTGGCGGGGAGACTCTAGGACAGCCATATGCAGAAGCCTGTTTCTCCTCTGTCAAATGATGATAATACAGTCGACCTCACAAGGTTAACTTGAGAATTGAGCGAGACGATGTGTGAAAGCCGCTGTTAGTGATTCCTGCCTGAAATTAGAAACATTCTAAATGAGATTTATTATTAGGGACCTTATCAGTAATGCTAGGCCTGTAGACTCTTTTGTACAGCATTGCATTTGATATTTGAGAACACTAAGACACCCAGATGATATAAGAAGTACAGAAAGAGTCAGAGTTGCAAACAGTATTGTCAGAAAGATATGTGCCAAGGAACACAGCTGGCCAAACTACATTTGCTTCGAAATATCCTTTCCCATAAGTGATGACAGATTCAGAATCCATGAGACACTCAGGCCCCCTAGTCACCCTGATCAAATACTTCTTGACAATGTACACCTTGGTAATAATTGAGATTAACTTCAGGGCTTTTCAGGAGCTCCTTATATGGCTTCCAATACTGCTTTGTGAGATGAAGCTTCTCTGTGAAGAAGCTCCTCTTGCATTGTTATCAGCAGTTGTCAACACATACTTAATTTCTCCACCGTTGTCTTAGAACAGGCCATTCTACAAGGTTATGGAAACAGGGGCCACTGAGATGGTAGCTCAGTACCTAAAAGTCCCTGCTGCTGAGCTTTGTGATCTGAGTTCAGCTTTGGAAGCTGCATGGTAAGAGGAAAGCAACACCTGAAAGTGGTTCTGTGATCTCTACAAGTGTATCGTGACATGTGCACGCACACAAACTGAATCAACGAAATGTAGCTGAAATGTTTTTAACATGAAGATTTTTTTAAAAGAGAGAGTCCCAATGTTTAGATCCAGCTGACTTACAATTTACTAGTCTTTTCATGAACTATATGTATCAAATGAAGGCTATATTGAAATCAAACTACAGTTATATGCACAGTCTTTCCTCGAAATGCCCATCATGATGGTCCTGATTCCTGTTTCTACTATGCTTATTTATACTCATGGTTAATGTGATGTCAGATGGATGTCTTACCTATGGTGCTGGCATATCCTTGCATAAATAATGTATTTTGTGAATGACTACTTACTCTCAGTATATAAATCATGACATGACTCACAGTCTTTTTTTAGTATCTTAAGAAAGGACAATTCTTCCTTTCTTTCAAGTAAATTTTATTTGTTCTGTCTGGCAGAGACAGGAAGACAGTAAATATTTTCCTTCTATGGTAACTCTTTACATCTTCCCACACTCCCTGGGCAATGCTAAGTTGACTTTAACATCCTACACTGGTAGACTCTGTTCTGTTTGCTCTGTTAACAGCACACAGGGAATGATAATATATTGGCGTTTGAGTGCATTTGATTATTTTGTATTTAAGTAATAAATATATGTACATATATGAATGTTCATGATATCTAGTATTATTTCCTTTAGACATTACATAATTTGGAGCGCGGTGAACATTTTACATATATGAATATAAATGTATTTTTCAGGTCTGAGAATGAATAAGGGTGCCATCACCCCTCCTCGCTCTTCCCCAGCGAACACGTGCTCCCCAGAGGTCATCCACCTCAAGGACATTGTCTGCTATCTGTCTCTCCTTGAAAGAGGACGACCTGAAGACAAGCTTGAGTGTAGGTTTGGTAATTGTGTTTATTGGGGGACTGTGTGCTGATGTAATTATAACTGCCTAAATTGTTTTTTTCACCTAAATGAGCTCAACAATGAAAAGTAATACCTTTGCTTAGAGCCAAGCAATCAAAAAGTTACTCTTAAATTTAACTGAAAATGCATCTTAATTGAAATTCTGAAACATTATATTTTGTTAAGAAATATTGAAGTGTGGTTATTATGATGTGATATTCTATTTCTGATAATTTATTTGTTTGATAATTCTATTTGTTTCCATGAACTTTGTAAACTTGTCTATTATATGGCTCCTAAGTGTTTTCTACTGGGCTCTTTTGAATTAGCAAGAAGCAAGTGGAAACTTTGAACTGTTCAAATGTTCTAGCAAATGCCATATCCCAAATTCTTGTTATCTGAGGAGGACTTCCCTATCCCTCTACTGCACGTGAATGTGCCCCCACCCACACACACATGCACACACACACACACACACACACACACACACAAAGTCAAACACACACACACATGCCTTATACTCTTCTCCATGGCGACCCCCCTTCGACATCGTATTAACACTCTCTTCCCCTTCGACATCACATTAACACTCTCTTTGGCAGAGAACAGTTCCTCATATGTCTCATATATAGGACTTGGTCTTATATACTATAAATAATTAAACAGCGTATTCCTTTCTTGCACAGTATGAGAGATAGGAACTCCTTTCTAAGCACCCAGTGAACACTCTTTAGTTAAACGGCAGTGACTGAGCTCTCTCTGGTGGCCAAATCTACACAGTGCAATGAATACTCTTCAAACACTGACTCCCAACCGATCAGGTATAACGTGGTCTCTGTGCAAAGCTCATTACAACTAGAGAAGCTGCTCCATACTCAGGTTAACTGGATTATATTAAAGATCATTAAAATTTTACTACGGATATGATAGTGAAGATAGTAAAACCAAACCAGTATTTCTTTAAAAATTTAACATACTCTAATGTATTAAGATTATAGTTACAAAGCAGTTTAGTTAAATTTAATAGTAACGTTTTGATATTTCTCACAAGTAAATCATTTATATGCTTACTTAGGAGTCACACCAGCTTAGGTTATGAATAAACCATATGAATAGTATTCTTTAAATGTGTATTTATTATTCATAAACATTGAATACTTGCATTTCAAGATTTATTTTGTATTCCTAAGAACATGTAGAAATCTCTTTCATTCCAAAGTAAACAGTGAATGTCTACTGAAGTGCCAGCCAACAGGAAAGTTTGCTCAGGTGTTTTCATTGCCATGTTTGGGATGACGATGAAGAAAAATATTTTTTTCCAGATCTGAAAATTAATGAAGGCACCATCCATCTCCTCCATATAGGACTTTGGCCCTGGCCTTGTATTATCTGTAAGCCAACTAGAAGAACATTGCTTTTCTTTTGGATCCATAAGAATCATGCTTCCTGGTTCAGTTCTTAATGTCGTATGTCCTTTGCCCACAATCGCAGGCAGAACATCCACACATTCTGAAAATCTGATGAATCTAATAAAACGGATCTGCTGTTCACTCTGCTTAAGAGACGTTCTCTTCTTTGAGTTTCCCAGCTCTGTCTTGGGACTACAGCTGACTCGGCATCATTTTCCTCATTTTCTAATTATGCCTTCAGACTGCTGCAAACTAACCCCTGTGCCCTGGTGGTGTTGCACTTTTTATCAGACTAATCAAAGAACACTCTTGCTTCTGACTTCCTGACTTCAGAGCAATCACTGTGAATATATATCAAGATAGTCAGGAATTTTGAGCTTTTACTTTTTCCTTTTAAATGTCTGATATTTTCTCACATCAGTGAATCAAATCTACCCTTCATCCAGTTCCTTAGCAACTTATGTGTTTTAATCTGTCTTCATTTGCACATTTACAAATTCCTAATATTCTTCTACTATGTTGGTTCCTAGAATTATTTACAATAAGATTTACATCATAGTGTCTAATGAACTACATAGTTAATCCAAAAGAGTGATGTGTATTAAACATAGCATGAACCGGAACTGAAAAATAGAAAAGGAAGTTAAGAAGGACCGGAAGTGGACGTGACGAAGAAACAAAAATACTTACTCGTGAGGGAGATAACTGAATCTGCATCTTTCTTTGACATAGTTTACCAAATTGAATGTAGACATCTGGGTTTAGGTCAGATGTTCCCACACAATTACCCAAAAGAATCAGTTGCAGGCCCTGTAGACACAATTTACTGTGTACTCCAGGCTGTAAAACCTGACAATTAGGTAATTTTTCCATTGTATTGGATTTCAAATTTTTCTAGGCAGTCAATTTTTTTTAACTTCTGCCTTAAAGAATTAGTATTGGGCATTGGAAAGTGGGTAACTGAAAATTGTATATTGAAGAGTTTCCAAATTAAATATCATTAAATGTATGCTTTCTTTCTGTCTAAGAAATTGAGCATCATTATGTTTTCATATCAGTAACATATCATGGAAGGTACAAAGACATAGTTTGTGTTGTAAGACATTCAACAAAAAGCAAGGACAGACATTTTCAAAATTTATGGAAGTGGAAAAGTTTTAGAAAAATAGAAATTTTCTCATCTTACATAACATGACTCTGCTCTGACCTTTTATCTAAATTCAAGTGTGGGCACATAACTGTTGCTACGTAAAGTAAAATGACATGGTTATAAAAATAGAAAAAAAGTGGGCTAACTCAGCTCAAAGGTTCATAGCAAGTCCCCACCCTTGAACTATATCAAGTTGACAGAATAATCTGAATATTGGGTTTATTTTATTCTGGCACAGAAACATCTGTAAATCTATACTGGTTTATCTTCACTTTAACATATTAACAAGCAAGAGTATTACTAATATTTAAGGTTCAAGAGTTCTTTCACCATTATTATTTAGAAAGATGATTTTGAAAGGGAAAGTCTTCAAAGACTTCACAGGCTGAATAACTCCTGATTTCCATGGAGCTGGTGTCTGCATCACCCTTAGCTGATGAATTTTCTCCCTCACTTTTCGAATTCTCAATGGTAAAGTTTGCTTGAACATGTTTGATCTTTCTACCTTTTCACTGACAGCCGCTCCCCTTCCTGAATGATGCCTGCCACACTCTCTGCAACCATTATTTGAATGTTGCACTTCGAAGGCAGAGTTTCCAACTCTTGATTGCATTTAGTTCCTTTTTTCACCTTTCCTTCTTTTATTCGTTCCACATCTGAGATGTATTTTGGGAGACGTTTTCTCTTGTTTTCCTGATATTTCTTAATTTCATAAAGATTATACTTGCACCGAGGAGGAGTTTTCAATGCTCCTATTCTTATTCCTAGAGTGAAATTTTTCTTATTGGGTCTCTTTGGCTTACCTGCCACTGGTCAGAAAACAGCAACAAGTTTGAACCATTTGAGTTGGTTTTACAGGCATTTTAAGCAAAGCCACGGTGTCCCTACTGCTGAAGTAAAGCTGGACTTAGCTTGACTCACCTACGTATGTGTGACTCTTCTCTGGGTAATCTGTGACTTCTTTTCACATATGAAAATATTTTTAGTATTTTCTACTATACTAGAAACTCTTAGATGCTCTGTGTCTATATTGTGGAAGGCCTTTTTTCCTTTAAGTTTTACTATTTTATTCTCAGTTGTTGGATATTTGAGGTCGATCAATATTTAACACTGTTAAAGAATTTAAAATTTAGCCAACCTCAATTCAGTACATACACATTTCTTCCAGCTTTATACTTTAAAGCTTGTTTTCCTATTATAAAAGAATGCAGATTTATAATTTGATGACACTTGAAAACATATATTGATGTACAGAGTAATTTTGCATCTTCTGTGGATTATGTCTTGGTGGAATTCTGTAACCAATAACGTCAAAAATTATTACAGTGATACACACTCTCCAAGTTACCAATGTCACTGTAAACATGCAGAACTCAGATATCAGATCCTTCAGGAAATTATGAAACTCAACATAAACCCTCACTTCCACTCCTCTGTTTTTACAGCTGTGTCCTTCCCCCGTCTGTTTACCTCAAGATGACACCTGCATCCTCTTCCATGGCCTCCTTGGAATCCGTGAATTATACAAGGGAGACCCCAGGCCTTAGACTCCTGTTCTGCTTTCCATAGCTCACCAGGAGAGTCTGTGTTCTGAATATCTGTACTTAATTAGTTTAAAAGTGAGGTACCAGTGAAGCCTGCCTGTATGTCCAACCCAAGATACCAAAATGGTCATGCTAATGGTGTGTGTTTAGGAGCTGAGATCCCCCACCAGAAAGAACTTTTATTATAAACTTCTGCTTCCTTTCTCACATGCTTTGTGATAAATCATAATCGTGGCTTGGATTTACATAGTGGACTCTAGCTTCTGGGGTGTACCTATGAGTCCCATTTCCGTTGACTGTCACAGCAAAAGTGAGTCCAGTGGAAGCCAATTCAAATGTTAGGCAGAGGAAATTGTTCCATGGATTCTAAATTTTAACTGATTTATGAAATTCAAAAATCAATTCTAAATTAGTTGTTTTTCCTCCTCAACACTGCCCTTCAGTAACCAGATGCTGAATATTTCAAATTCTCCTTCATGTCTGAATTCACAAGTAAGGCTAAAAACTCAAACTTAAGCAAATAATCTTTTTATTCACTAACTAATTTTCTCCAGATATGAACAAAATTTTGTAAACTTAGTATCTGAGATCCAATATTTTCATTTACCAATTAATTCACTTTTGGTTTAGCAAAATCAAACACACAAAAAACTCAAAAATAAAGGCTTTGAGCAGGGGAATTGAAGGATTTGTGTTAAACAGAAACTTAATTTTGAGAAATGTACCTTAAACCAACATGACCTTTCTCATCGCTAATCTTTCTTTATCTTCATGTCTTTTATTCCAGTTATGTTTCGTCTCTATGACACAGACGGAAATGGCTTCCTGGACAGCTCGGTAATTTTTTTCAAACTTCTCAGAAAATTGCTAAGTGGCTTTTTGTTTTGTTTTGAAAGAAGCAATAAGTAAGTTCATAGCTTTCACCAGAGATGGCACACACCAGAGGACTGCTCACATGGCGATTTTGTCACCTGAGCAGACGGGATTGTGGGCATTTTATCCAATGGCTTTGAAACCATATGACATTAGTTTTGCATTAAGCTTAGGAAACAAGGAGAATTTTAGCCTTAGGAACAAAACAGGCCAGAGCTGAAACTGTGACCTAGAAAAGGAGAAAAGTGATCTGTAAGGTTCACCTCTAAGAAAAACAAGTATTGAGTAAAGCATATAGAATCTAAATAGATCGTGAAACTGATTTACTGTTCCTCTTAAAGTAATCTTACTCAAATGCAGTGATGCTAGCTTATAACTTGATGTGAGAAATCTCTTTTGACGAGGCCTCATCTAATTCTGAGTGAAGGTTTCATTCCATGGCTTAAGCCAGACAAAGTAATGAAAGGGAAAGCATCTATCTGAATGATAACCTGAAAAGTGTACTGAAATGTTTATTTCATTTGTAATGTGTGGGGATCAGTGGCAGCGCTCAGAGAAGTGGAAACGAGACATCCAGCGTGCACATCCGTACTGCATGTTGTACTCAATTCTGTTCTACATTTGCTGATAATACAGTTTGTGTCTCTGGGAAAACTGTGAGCAGTAATAAAAGAATTAATGCTTGAGTTGGCTTAGGCATTTCCACGTGTGTGGGTGCATCGGACTCTGTCCTGGTGGCGGTGCTGAAGCCTGAACCCAGGGAAGCATGGAATAACACATTCAGCTCTGACTTTGTGAGGGACAAGCACCCAAACTGATGACATGGGTCATCAAAGGCTTCTCTGTGCATCTGACAGAACTTGCCGTGGCTCAGATAGACCGACGTGTTTACTGAACTGACTTGTGTATATGTTTATGATGCTACTGTGAGGGTGTAAATTTCAAAGGACAGCTTGCGGGCTTTAGCTCTTTCTTCCACCAGTGCAGGCAGTCAAGCCGGGTGGCAGAAGCCTTAACCTGCTGGGCCACATAGGCTTTTACAAGGATAGTAGAGATGTTCGCCTTGTCTTTCTATAGCTCCAAGTAGAACAATTGCATCCTTGTTTCTCCAGAGGGAAGGAGCTCCATCATGAATTGATGCTGTGATTCAGGGACATCTCAGGTTTAAAGCCAGGCTTCCCCTGTTCTGTGTATTAATCTACACACAGAAAAACCAACACACAGAAAGAGCTTGCTCATCTCTTCTGGTGCCGTTTCACAGAAAGGCGTTTAGGTTTCTTGTAGATGTTTTAAAATATTTATTGTATCATTCATGTCTGCAACGATGCAAATTATATTCTAATACATCTAATGCAGATTTGTTTTATGCAATGTTTCTTTTTAATTAAATTGAAATGATATGTCTTAACTAGGCTTTTAGCCATGGGTTGGCAGCAGATTCAAAAATTCAGTCAAGTGCTTTTTTTCCCCCTGGATTCTGGCCATTTTAAGGGAACATATGTAGTGATTGCCGCAAACACTTCTAACTAGATGCCCGATATGAAACACTGACTAGAGACTCAATGGATTTGTCCATGATTAGTTCTTAGTTTTTATATTCTTTGTCGTGTAAATTAAAGGTCAAGCTATAATCCCCAGGGTTTTTTTTACTCAGTATATTCCTTCCTTTAATATCTGTTTAAATTTTCTCTTTATAATTTTACATTGATGTATTAAAGATAGAACAGCTCACCTTTTAGAAAAAGAAAAGAAAGAGCATGGTTGCATTGAATGCTGACCGTGTCTCACGTGTTATTTTCAACACTCTGGTGATGTGATGAATGGACTTCCTATGATAGCACATGTTATCCTTGTAGACTGTTGTAGTAATCATGAATGTGGTTATGTGAGGGTGTCCATTTCCCTGGTTAAGAGACTATCGAAGAGAGAACAAATGATGTCTCTAACTTACATGCCGATATCCTGGTATATGAACCACAGGTTTTGTTCATTGATTCGGAAGCTTTAACTCATCCACAGCATTGAACAAAGGTGCAATGGGTGAGATTTTAGTAATTCCCACCAAATTGTTAGAAGGTGTTGGATGGTATCAATCTCCAAATCAATCTACTTATATTATATTTTCTGTGACATTTCTCATATGACATATTTGTTAGTTGTATTTTCTCTGGGAATAGTGTGGCTCTCATTCATTTCTCAGGGAGTCTCTTTGGTCCCCATGAGACAACTTCCTCTTTCCATATTACTGTCTATATCTCATGAACTGTGACCAAATGTGATGGTATTTCAGCAGAAAAAATTTGATTTTATATAGTTTCAAGTTTCATCTTTATAAAATTTTGTATTTCAAATAAAAACAAATACCACTTTTGAAGTAATAAAATTTCTGTATTATAAATAAATAGTTATCTTACAAACTATGTAGTTGTTTATCTGGAGATAGCTGGGAAAAAGCTTTAGGTACAGTCACTTAAAAATAATTCAAACTCGTTCAGCCAAGTCATCTGTGTTCACTAGCAGCTCTCCCAAGAGCTGAGATTAAGACAGAGTTAAACTGTAACTTGATCTTCTCAGCAAATAAACTCTGCATATGCTTAACCCCCAAACCTTGACCTCAAAACACCCTGTGTGAAGTATCCTGAGAAGTGGTCGGCACAGTCCGTATATGCTCTCAGTGCATGAAAATAAAAATAAACCCCTCAGCTGTCTGCCCACCTTCCAGCCCTCAGGACTTCTGGTGTCTTAAAACACCCTAGAAAACACACATGTTCCAACTTTCAGGAAAGCTTGGCTAGATGAAAGCCCAGCTTGGTATTGTGGCGCCCTCTCCTGGTGAAGGCTTCAACTACCGAGGACAGATTTTTAAGTTCCCCTTTTCCGTACACAAGTTATAAGAATCTATAATAATTAATACAATTTAAACTTAGCTACTCTTTTCTATGTTGTTAAAAGATAACCTAAATAACTTCTATGTATGTATATATGGTTTTTGACAAATTGATCTTATAACTATTTCAACTTTTGTACTGACTGAACAAAAAACGTTCTCCATCCGTGGTTAACCAGTTCTTTTCTCTCTGTCTCCCCCTCCCCTCATGTGCGCCCTTCCCTCTTGCACCTGTTCTAGGAACTGGAAAACATCATTAGCCAGATGATGCACGTGGCAGAGTACCTGGAATGGGATGTCACCGAACTGAACCCGGTAGGCACATGAATGAGTGAAGGACTGGCTAATCTGTGCATGCTCTCGTTCGTTTTCTGTATTTCTGATGTCTGAATATAGCAGTAGCACTTGTTTTTAAACGTTTGCGATTCAATTATCATGTCTAACCAGAAGCTCAGCTGATTCTGAATGGAATGATCGGTTGCACGTGATATTCTGAAGTTGCAGAAGTTGCAGTGACCTTGGCTTTCCTCCTCACAGTTATTATATTTGGAATAGCGAGGTTACATACATGGGGCTTAGTGGATGCTGCTGCTGGGCACTGCCAAGGTCCGTGCTACACAAGAGGCCGATGTGTTTATATCCCAGGGGCACTGTGCTGCTCCTGTGCACGTGGTATTTAGTGCCTGTAGCTATTGGAAGCACTGTTTTAGCTATCCCTTAGGTGGGCGAATGGAGACCCACATGTGTTGAAATTGCTTCCTCAAAATCTACAATGAGTTAACAACACAGTCAGGAAGTTTCTACCAACTTGTTTGAAGAAATCATGTTTAAGAAATATTTCTAAGAACCTAAAGATGCCTTATTATATATTGATTTATACTAAACCACAGCATCATAAAAGGTATTGAAATGTCCTTTAGGCCATTTAAATTTAGACATATATTTTGGGCGGGGAAATAGATGGAAGACAGTTGTCTGTTTTATTGTTGAAGCCTGTTAAGTTTATGAAGTGCCCATGAAGAAAATGATTCAGTTTTATTTAAAAGACCTGCTCAGCATGTGAATCAGGGAGGCTCATTTGTCAATCAGCACTCACACTTCTACAGTTTCTGCCACGGTAAAGATAAGACTCTGAGGCCAAAGCTCACACTGCCTTCCCTGTCTGTCTTAACCAAAGGCAGGGCAGACCTCATTCCTGTGCCAAACGGAACCATTCTTACCACATTTGAGACTCCTCCTGTTTTGATGCAACTGTATTTCAGTTTCACTGGGTTAGTGGTGGAAATTTGCCGGCTGTGTTCATAGCAATAAACACTGTCACTCTCGATTTAGTTTGTCTATGGAATTCAAAAAATTGTTAAACTGTGCATTTAATTTATTGAAGGATTTATCTTAATAGTCTCCTGGAATCACAGGGTTCATTAGAAGTTCTGTTGTTCCATTTGATCAGAAAAAAACAACTAAACTAGCATTTTCCTACCTGTTTAATTTTCTGTCCATGAGAAATGTTCATCTATCAGTAAAGTAATCTTATCCTCGTGGGAGCAAGTGTGTGTGTGTGTGGGGGGGGTCTATTTCCTATCAATACCAACCTCCAAGAAAATACAGGTTTCGGTGTCTATTCTGCACCAAAGTGAGATGTAGGTGTTTTTTTCTGTTGTTGCTGTTGTTTTGTTGTTGTTTTGTTTTGTTTTTCAGACAGGGTTTCTCTGTGTAGCCCTAGCTGTCCTGTAACTAGCTCTTGTAGACCAGGTTGGCCTCAAACTCAGAGATCCTCCTACCTCTGCCTCCTGATTGCTGGGATTAAAGGTGTTCATCACCACCGCCCAGCTGAAATACGGGTGTTTCAAAGGAGGCAACAAAACAGGTGGTGACTGAACAGTTGTCTATGACTGATACCAACTAGATATTGCAAATAAAAACTACAGCAACATTTATGCTCAGTAATTCTGAAATGCTGGGCTCCCACAGGGACAGCTCCAATAGTGGACAGTTAGGGAAACAACCTGACTTTGACCACATGTTTGCTTCCGGAGCTCACCACCTGATCTCTCCTACGTCCTCAACAATGGCTCTTTTTCTGTTAACGTTCATCGACTCTTTGTATTTCTGCACAAATAGAGAAAGGAGAAGAGGAGGTGGTAGAAACCAATAGGAAGACCATCATGTCTTGGAAAGAACCTTTGTTAAATGAATCCAGGTCCTAACGCTGGATTTACTAAGCATACATTATTAAAGATTGAGGCTGTGTATAGTGGTTTATTGTTTCAGTACTCTGGTATTGAAGAAGATGACTCATTTGGTCAACTTGAACTAATTACAGAGACCATGCACTACAAAGGCAATAAATAAACAAACAAACAAACAAATAAATAAACAAACCAGCCACAGGGTTTGTGAGACAGCTCTCACCATGCTTTGTTCTTTCCTTGTTCGTGCTTTGACAGGATTAAGTAGAGCTTTTTTGGGGGTCAGCCCCAATCCCCTCCCAGTGTTCAGAGAGGAAATCAGCAAAAGGCTCAGCAAAGTCTCCATGCTTCTCTGATTCAGTTCCTTTATTGTTCTGCCGTTCTGCAAATATTCCAGTTTATATACACACACAATCAGCAATTCTCTGGTAATAGTGAGGTTACAAGACTTGAATTTCTCAGGGCCACATAACAGATAAGAGCTGCACAAAGCTGTGATGTCAGTTTTCTTCAGGGCTCCAGGGAGGCGTGGCTTTTAAAACTACTAGGCAACACTTAGAGGCAGAAAGTTGGTTTAGAGAGCTTTAAATTCTAAGAAGGGCAGGGGAATTCATACACTACACTCCTAAGTATGATTAATTAGACTAGAGCTTTATGATTGATAAATGTAGATGAAGAGAGGGAGGGAGACACCGCCAGAGCTGTGGAGCCTGGGATGGCCTCAGGGTAGCCATGCGACTGGTATAAACTGGGGAAGGAGGCTCGCTAACCTGGTCCACGTTAACGTTTTTTTGCCAATGATAGCAAGCTAAAGAGGACCTCTCAGATCTACGAATTACATCTATCACCCTAAGCGGTTAGAACAAGGGGAACTTATGGCTACATAGTACAATATCCAGGTCCTGATGATTTCAGGCTGACCATGTCAAATGGCGGTGTTTGTTCCCACGTTGCCCATGGGAAAAGAATTACTTTCTCTGGAACTGGCTAAATGATCAATGGCTTCTTCCTGTTGTCTCTCGGGGTTAAGAAACAGATTAGAATACTCTACCAATTCGTCAGGGTGAGTGTAGGTGCAGAGTATTAGTAGTGTTTTAGAGTCAGAGCAGGGGTTATCTGAGGTTGCAATTTCCCAAACCAGCTGCGGGTGAATTTGGGACACCCAGTAGCCTTATCAGGAAGCACTATGAATCAACAATCCTAGTGCCGTATCCCTATCTTGGAAGGTCGCAAATGTGATCTACTTGGAAGATTCCTCTCGTGGCCAAATGTCCTGCCAATAAAGATTATTGCAGAGAGCTGGCTTCTAAGTTTATCTCAGGGAATGGAGCAGAGATTTGACTGTGGGAACAAAGGTTTTTGATGGTGTGACTTTCTCACCTGGGTTCCACAGTGTGGAGAGAAGTTACCCACTATACATGGAAACATTGCGTGCACTCGGGAAAAATGGTGCCCAATAATTTAATGCACCGCTGAATCTTTTGGGACGAGTCCCACTTAGAGAAGGGGAGTGCAATGGCTTCACAAAAATTATGCGGTAAGAACAGGTGCTTTTTTAAAGGCGGAAGTACCAGCATCCGCCTCAATCAGAATCCAGCCATTCTGGTGGGCTGTCCTAATTTGTCAACTGAAATCTCACTGCATAATCCTGCAGACCACAGCACAGGTTCCCACAATTTACTCTAGTGTTGCCTCAAAGTCCATCTTCCTGCCCCCAGCCCCTGAGTGCTGCCCTCTCAGGTGTGTGCCATCACAAGCTTACTTCTCCTACTAGGTCATCTCTACTCAGCCCTTGACTTACTCCCACGAAGCTCAACATTTTAACCAGATCCTATGCCATTTTATCAAGTTCTAAATCTTTTTCCTTTTATTTTGAAGATATGAAATAATGATGGGGGTGTGTGCCCTGCTCTGCAAAGTCTTCTCCATCCAGTAGAGCCTTGTGTTGCGAAGATGGAAAGCAATCTGACAGAAGACACCAAGCAACCAAGCAGAATGCTAGGGACATACTCCTTAGACTCCCATATCAATGACCAAATTATAGCATCTTTTTACATTTTTATTCTCTAGCTGCTTGGATGTATTTTTTCCAAACTGATTAAAATGCCCATATTATATAAAAACTATATATTCCTTGTTCTTCACGATACTACCATATTTACCTTCCTGATTTTCCTAGGTTGGAAGCCTGTTGACTGATGTTGGAAGTCCTTCACAGCTACCAAGGATAGCATAATTAGAACTTGTATATAATTTATATTAATAATCACTCAAACACCACATAGAACTTCCTGTGTACACCAGAGCTCTTTAACGTTTAACACATCATCTCATTATATCTCTGAATTTTTGAACTACCTTTGAAATAAGTATCCACATTATCACCACACTATAAAGAGGCAACTGTATCCTAGTCACACACTGTTGGACATTACTTACAAGGTGTCTTCAAAGAACTCCAATCAAATATGATCAAGTCATTAAGTTTTAGCTTGTTAAATTGTTATAGGCAATTAAGAACAACTTAATTCCCTCACCCATTACTACTTAGCAAAGAATTATTCGAGCTCTTTGCCATGATGTTAATTTGTCCAGACACTTTCTGGCATATATATGAACTTGAAAAGTGATCTCAAGGAAGTAATCAGAGACTACTTTCATCCTTAAATTAAAAGTACCTTTTAATTTTCACTGTGCTGCTGTTCCTTTGTAAAAAAAAAAGTTTAAAAGATGAATATTGTTCTTAAACGTTGAGCATCAAGGAAAGTCTTCTTCTAGAAATTATAGTCAAGTCAAGTCTCTTCCCAATAACAGGATTAATATTTTATTTACAGACATATTTTCTCTATTTTCACTCAGTTTCTAGTCACAATATGATATAATCAATTGGAGGCAATTGTCTGTTAAAGTATAAGGATTTAAAAAAAAATCAGTTCTTTGAATATTTTCCCATCTCTTTTTTCCAGATCCTCCATGAAATGATGGAAGAAATTGACTATGACCGCGATGGGACCGTGTCTCTGGAGGAGTGGATTCAAGGAGGAATGACCACCATCCCGCTTCTCGTCCTGTTGGGCTTGGAAAATGTAAGCCTGTTCACTGGGGAGGGTGTGTGGGAGGTGCTGAGGGGCGCTTTGGCAACATTTGATCATCAGTCAGCTGGGGTGTTTTCTACCATTCAGCGTGTAGTGAGTTTCTCAACTTCTAATAATTCCACTGTGTGATTTTGTGCAGCACAAATTCATGTAAAAGTGTTGTGCATATATATATATATATATGAAATATGAATGGGATTATATTTTAGGAATATATGCAGACATAGGAAGACATAAATGGTCTTCAAGATTGGAATTTGTCTAATTTCCATTTTGATACCACAATTCTTTTGCTGTCTCTCTCATCTTGTTCTTCAGAAGATCCATGATTTCAGACATGGCCAGAGGAAAGCTGAAATATATATGGGAATTATCATTAGAATAGTTTATTAAAAGTAGATGGTATTGTACAATTCTATTTTTTGTTTTTTTGTTTTTTTTTTTTTTTACATATTTGCTCATTTTGAAGGTTTAGGGATTACCTCAGTGATGAAGCCATTGCCTGGACCTAGTCTACTGCATTGTGAATAAGGAAAAGAAACAGAAAGATTCAAAAGAAAAAAAGAAACCCACGCAAGAAATTAGCATATTCATTAACCTTTAAAATTGATTTAGAAGTGTTTTTTTAACTTTGTATGCTATGCATAATCTCAAAGTTTTAGTTGTAATTTGTCATTCGTTGCATCGTATTCTATAAGCATTGTGAGGAAAGCAGAGCAGGTTAACAAGGAAAACAAGAAAATGGCAGTTGTAAGGTTTACTGCAGTAGAGTGCAGTTGTCAGGCCTTTTAGGTTAGGACCTTTCAAAAATACCTCTTTCCCAGAAATGAACCTCACAATTTCAAAGCCAAAATTTGGATATTATAAGTGGAAGTGATCATGCAAAAGGAAGGAGGGGAGGTGTGGGATGTGTGAGGGTTGTGTGAGCGTTGTGTGGTGTCTGGGGTTGGTACCGTCTCACAGTAGGATAGCACCTACCTAGCCACCTTAGGCCTAGACTTCCACCTTGTGCTCCACAGAGAGAAAATTGAACAAAAGCAGGGGGTTAGCTAACATGGAAAGAGGGAAAAAAAAAGTAACAGGATTATTTTATTTGGAAGTAATTGTCTATCAATTTTTAAATGTTATCTTACATAAATACTTTGTAAAATTATAAAACATAGCATTATTTAACTATAGATCTATAAAAGTTAGATCAATGTTTTTAAAGCAACAGGATAACTCATTTTAGTGTGACGTAGCTGGATGGCAATCTTCTGATTTTAATATCATAGCAGTTAGTTATAAGCATCTTATGTTATAACTGCATTTTAAAATTAGTGCTTTATGTTTTGAGTGTAAAAGGATTGTTTAGAATTTAACAGGATAAAACTATTTGGGAGTGGTTTTTGAAGTCATCGGGACTGGGTTCCCAATTATAGCCACTAGATGGCAGGACGACATTGCTTAATAGGAAAGGAGAATTTTTTTTTTATTTAAATGTAGGATTGAATATATTTTCACTGCAAAGAACCGTTCTAAACGAAGAATTTTACTTCTTTTAGGTTTTTTATTAACAAATAATGCAACAATCTAAAATCAATTTCAATAAAATAATAACCCCTGTAAAACGTAATCACCATAAACAGTATCTTCTAATGAGAGATCACTCCTAAGCAAAACCAGCAGACTCGAGTCATTGCTTTTAGGAACTGAAACTTACTGCCTTGCTGTGGGAAGGTGGGTAGATACAACGTTATCACTCACAGAGGACTCGATTCATGACACTGTATGTCCCCTCCACATCACACATCCCCCCGTTTTTTGGCTTTTAAATTGGGAATCAGGGTGCTTCAACTTGAAATTGGTCGCTCATGTGAAGTCTGCTTTGTTAAATTGTCCTATATATCCGTGCATATTGTCAGCTATGTTGATATATGTAAGGGAGTTGATTCGAATTGACCGCGTGCTAGATGTCATCGTGTATGTGAAAGCGACTTCAGCGTCATAGCCAAATCGGCCTGGCAAGAGCGGCATCCTGGGAGAGCACGGTTATAAGGGAAAGCACAGCCCTCGACGACGTCACCGCACTTCCGTGTTTCTGTCAGTCCAGGGGCTTCCCCATTTTCCAGAGTGCTTCCAAAATCAGAAACGTCCTTCCTCGGGACCTGATGTTCCCTAAATGACTATAAAGTGGCTGCTGTTTTTTTTTTTTTTTTTTTTCCCCCTGTCCATGAGTTTCTACAAACTCACATAGTTCAAAATAAACTAACCAGAAAAGGACGAAGTATTGAAGTATTGAAGTCCTTTATTTATGCCTGAGAGTTGTACCCTCCTTCTTCAGGATTCAGACCATTGGATAACGTTTAGAGGTTTTGTTTGTTTGTTTTGTTTTGTTTTCTGGGGTAACATTTTTGCTTAAATTTTATATAACTCAGCTTTAAAACAAATAAATCAAAGCAAAACAAACAAATAAAAAAACACTGAAAGTCATGTTTTCCCAGGCCATTGGTATACAGGACTTGCCTGAAATGGTTAATAAGAATAAGTTTCATCTCCACTTTTTTTTTTTTTTAACCTCAAATTTAGAAAACAAAGATCTATTTGTTACATACTGGAGAGGCCCACCTTCACTCTGCCATTTCAGAATAGCATCCTTGTGAAATCTTGATAGACATTCAGCTTCTCTGCGTAGGTTTTAAGGCTTTGACCAAGGTGGGGAGGAACACGGAGCACTGACCTGAGGGATGTACGTGATCTCAAACATGGCTCGGACAGAACTTGGCACCACTCATGAGGAGAAGACAACACTGATTCCCAGCCTCGTTTTCCAGGTCCATTTTCCTGACAGCCCCACAAGTGCTGTGTGTGCCTTTATTCCCCCAAGCCCCGGAAGCTAATTTAACACCAACACACTTCATGAGTCACCCAGAAGTACAAGAGGTGCCCCCAGTGGAAGGAGGCTCACGGGTTTGTGACATGACCGACCACAGCTAACCAGTGTCAGTGAATAAAACCGCCACTCTCTGCTAGGAGTTATTGTGTCTCTAGAGACTAGAAACTGACTTTAAAGGACATTATGTCGTTTAGATACCAGGGCCAAAGATCTTTATCTAAACTCCCCTCTATGATGTGATAAGATAAAAAGCAATCACGATTCTTGTATAAATGATTGACCAAAGCTGTGGTTTAATAAAACTTTATTTCTAAAAGCAAATTGCGAGGCAGATTTAACCAGTGCCGAGGTTTGTCGGATTCTGATCTGTTCTGTCACTGTTTTGTTTGTTTTATTTGTAAGGTCTCATGCTGCAGTTCAGACCTGCCTCAAACTTAAGAAGATCGTCTTCCCTCGGGCCCTTGAGTGCTTTAGTACTGCAGGTGTGAATCACTAGGCCCATCACTCTGATTTTCCAACTTACAAACAAAAAGAATGTCCATTAACTTTCCATTAGTCTTGAGAAGTGGAGAAAGGTGTCTAAGTGTATGAACACTGTAACAACCGGACAACTACAGCAAGATGCCACGAGTAACAGGAAAACCAGAACAGGAGTAGAGCTACCTTCAGCCTGCTAGTCAACTTAGTTTTCATTAACTGACAGCCTAGTTTATGATAGGCATTTAGTCTCTCAAGAAATATGAAGAGAAACAGTACTAACAGTCTGTTCTTTGCTGACTCTTCAAAGGTTAAGCATTCAATCCTTCAGATGCAAGAGATAATAATGCTTCAATTCTGAAATCTATAGTCTTAACATTATAATAACATACACCTTTTAATCATTAAGAGTTTTCATTATCTTGTCATGCAATAATACGACCTATCTAAACCGTTATTTGCTTGAAATAAGAAACTTTAACTCCTCTTAAGAAATAATTTTGTTTTAGCCAGACGAGATGGCACAGGCCTTTAAACCCAGCACTCAGAAGGCAGAGTGAGACCTTCAGTGAGTTTGAGGCTAGCTTGCTTTACAAAGAGAGTTCCAGATCAGGCAGGGCTATACAGTGAGAGCCTGTCTCATTCCCCCCAAAAAACAAAAAACAAAACCAACAACAAACAAAAAATAAAAACAGACAGAATAAATGTATTTTATTTTAAATTTATTCTTTAAGAATTTCATACCTATATGCAGCAAAAGGTGATCATATCCCTCCCCCTGTGCCACCCCCAATTTTCACCTATGTTTCCACTTAGAGCAACCCATATATACATGGGAATAGGGCCACTCATTGGAGCATGGGTCACAAGCCAGCGGTCACAGTCCCGAAGAATGATTCTCTCTCCTTAGTACAGTGGTTCTCAACCTGTGGGTTATGACCTCTTTGTCATCTAAGACACAGATCATTGCGTTATGACTCATATGAGTAGCAAAATTACAGTTATGAAGTAGTAGTAAAAATGATTTTATGGCTGGATGTTACCACAGCATGAGGGACTGTGTTAAAGGGTCACAGCATTAGGAAAGTTGAGAAGCACTGCCTTAGCAGATGTTGGCCGCCAAGAGCATTCCAGTCAAGGAGTAGATCTCAGGAGCCTCTGTCCTCCATACCTGAATTTTGGCTGACTTGACATGTGTGGATCTTGGACAAACAGGTACATGTGCTGTGCATTTCTGAGTGCATTGTGCATGTCCAGAAGACAGCATCTCCAGCCTCATCTACCAGCTGTTTCCACTTCCTCTACCTCACTGATGCTCTGTCAGCCTTGGCATGGCAAGGATGAAGATGTCCCATCTGGGCCTGAGCACATTAGTCACTTATTCCCAACACTGACTGGTTATTAGTCTCTACATTGGCTGCTGCCTACTTCGTAGTGTCTCTGACAGTGGTTTCAGGCAATCTTGCTGGACAGGTACACACATAGACATTTAGAAGGCAGTCTCCCTGCATGACCATTTAGCAAAATAGACATAGATAGAAGCACTTCAATTTTCTGATTATATAAGATGTGGCCAGGTTTAACCTAAGCTGTATTTGAATGGAATGCTCATCTCACTACATGGCTTCAAAGAAATATGGTGTTTAGTTTTTATATGGAATATACACAGTGGATTAGATTAGGAAGGTCTAAGGGCACATTTTTCTTCATAGTTTTGCTTGAACGAATAGCAAAGAAGGGATTTCTTCCCTGGTGAGATTTATGAGCGACAGACAGTGATGTGCTTTGATTAAACTAAATCATATTTGGAAAAAAACCTGATATTCACATTTCAATTAAAAATTTTAACTTTGTTAGGAATGTCTTTCTATCTATACATGGATCAATCTGTTAAGGAGTTGCAAAACCAGACAAAATCTAGGATTCAATGACAGATTATTGAAGGAAAGCTATTATATTATTACACAGTATGATATGGCACACACTTTGATTTGAGTCCTCTGGATGACTGGGTCCTGTTCTTCCAGGAAGTACAGTCTGAAAACTAGCAACCAAATTCTGACTCTACCCAGATGTTAATATATCTTCTTGAGTTCTTTTCACCCAGACTTAGTGAAGTCCAACTTTTTGTCAAAGAGAACAGATTTTATTATAGTGATACAACTTAGAGATAGTGGACAAAATGTACAAGACACCATAATGGTCTTATCTAACAACGGAAGTAACGTGCAGCATGCAATCTTCTATGTGTTCAGGGAACTTGGTGAGATGTGCGATTGGGGAGATTTGGCCTGGGATGTCTGTAAAATATCTCTTTAGAGTCTTTTGAAAATTATTACCATTTAGAGTGGCCCTAATTCATTTGAACAGTGTCTATGTCCTGAGAAAAACTAAGAAAAAAAAAAACCCGAAATTTTCAAAAAATGTAGAACAAACAGGCAAATAACAGCAAAATCAAAGGGCATTCCTTTTTTATTTTTCCCACATCTGTCTGACTTTTAGAGAACTGAAGGTTGAGGAACGTCTGAGAGTCCTTCCTTTGGTGGGCTTCTCCAGGGATCAATGAACAGTCGTCCCTGGCATAGGCGTAGAACAGTCCTATGTCTAGTATAGGGAAGAGGGGAGAAAAAGCAAAATTTTATGAAATAAAGTACAGTGGACCTAGGAAGATCCTTTTCAATTATTTAGGCTGAAGCATTTGGATGTTCTACAATTCAACCCTCTGATGGTAATAATATTTGCTGTTTATATAACACCAGTCTTCAGGGAGCTAAATTAACTTCACAGGTATTGTATAATGAAACCTCACACTATGGCCTAAGAAGGGAAAGTGGGTGCCCTCATTTTATCAGACAGGGAGGTAGTAAGGAAAGTGAGACAGTATCTTCACATTTTCATCATGGGCCAGAATTCAGGCATTTCAGATTCTGTGCTCATTCTTTTTTTAAAAAAAATGCCAATTCCTTTCGTGATAATAAATATTTATTTGCTATAAAAGCATTAATAGGAATACATTCTTCTGATAGGATGAGATGGATTCTCTCTCAACTACCAAGTTTACAATCTAAATAAGACAAGACAAGACACGAAAATCCAGAGAGCCTAGGTGCAATTTGCACTACGAGAAAGAGTTGGCTCTTGGTTCCAATTTCTCCTCTGAAAGAAGCCACATACATATTTCATCGCTGGCCTATTGGGGCAGTGCATCGGGCTAAGAGTTATAAAGCTATTTAATTTTTTTGGTAATTCATTTTATGCCTGGGTAATAGATTTGTGCATCACTTGCAGCCTGTAGCATGGCTAAGTGTTCTGATTGACAGAACACCCACGTTCAGACTTGTTTATTTTTTGATAAGGAAAATGCCAGCTAACTTCGTCCATATGTGCTCTCCAACAGGATGAGGCTTATTCACATGGAATGGCCAGTCGCTTAAAATGAAATGACAGGGAGGACAAAAACAGAAAAACATATGAAAATTAGAATGTTTCCTCTCTCCTCTTACTTGAAAATGTCTTAAAGCAATGTGCTGCTACTTTCAAAGATTATCAAAAATCAACAGTATCACAGCAATACTTTTAGATCAAGATGCTTGATTCTTTTAATGTGATGGAAATAAAAATACAGATTATAAAATATAGCAAAGATAAACATTTATTATCCTGTTTAGATTCTAGAGCTATTAAGATTATGGTGACATATTCAAACCAGTCCTGGACTCAGAAATAACTATGATGCTTATTTTTTAAATTATCTAGAAAAATACTCAAAATTCTCTCTCCTGATGTGGGCTCCATGATAATCGTCCACATCCTCTCAGAACTGCATTTGTTGAGAGCTTCCCAGTCCCTTATCCAAAAGACAAATTTGAATATTGATGAGCAGTTGGGAAAGGTCTGATATTAACCTGGTGGTGAAGGTAATGGATCAGCTCTCTGCATTTTTCCAGTACCAGAGAACATGAGACTCCCCGAGCCAGACACAGTTGACTTAATTACTTACAGCAAACCAAGGAATAGGCATTTCGCAGCTCAGTTGGCTTGCCTTTTTCCCTTCCTGTAAGGAGATTAAGGGATGTGAGCCAACTAAATGCAGCACTCAGCTCAGAGCCTAGTCCCTTGGATTGGGAAACCAAGTATCTATGTAGGACGGAACTCTGTTCAGCCTGTCATCATTAGCAAGGACAGAGCCTGTTCTCACCTCTGGAGAGAGTTGCTTCTCTATTGTGCAAGGTATTGGGCAGTCACTTGTGTTTGAAATGTCTTCCTGGGACAAAAACAAGGCAGTGCTTCTGTCTTCAAAACTTGAAAATATTCAAGGGGCCCATCGACAAGTACCTACCAGGAAGCATTTTCATTAATGCTTCAACTTGTGATGCAAATTTGACATTTCTCATTCTAATGTGAGAATTAGTTACTCCGGATTTATGGATATTATAAATTAGTGTCCTAGCTCTCACTGTGGTAAGAGAGAGTAGTTACAAACATTATTATTAATATTTTATTATTAATAAAAATGCCTGTGTTATCTCTTTATAGATTCCCAATACAGCATACACACTTAGATATTAGTTGGGGACTCAGTGGAAAAATATGTATTCTTGATAACTTGAGAAATTATGAATTATGTCACTGTTGATCGAATATCTGTCAAAATTCCAAAATTCAGTTTCACTCAAATTGGAGAATGAGATATGAAGGGTATGTAATAATACACAAAATGATGGTGATAAATGATGGTAACATGATACTTTCATGTAATATTTTGTAGCTTTTGTAGGAACTTAAATATGGAGTAGCATCCTGTAATTTGTGTTATTTTAATCTTGAGCAATATATTAAAATGTTGTATACTTAGCATAGTAAAACAATATAGCACTTTTCTTTACTAAAATTGTGAATTAATGTAAACATGGGGTTTATTGTGACATGCAACTACCACGATTGTTGTAAAAGTAATAATAATATTTATGCTTTTACCATCTTTCATTATGGAGAAAAATAAATCACTATTTTACAAGACAGGTAAAGGAGTGGTTATATAATTCCGCCTTTGGCCTCTTCATCAGCATTAGTATTTAATGTAGAATATATTATAAAAGTTTACCTTCGGGAATACAAAATACATTCTTTAAGATTACCTTAGAGATCTGCAGGTGAGGCCCTAGAATCACCATGTCTGATTTGTAAGCATTGCATTTTGATCCCCGTTTTTCATTCGTTACAAAACCTGATTTCATTCTGAATTCTGTTTTTCCCAACAAAAAGGTGAATTAGCCATCTCTACATGTTTCCACTTCCCGGGCTTGCACTAGATCTTTCTCTTTATTCATTTGTTTGTCGAATTGGGTGCTAACTATGAGTTACTCAAAGGCGAAGCAGGCACGCCCTGTGTTCAGCAGGAGTTCTGTTTGGCAGGTCATTGCGGTGGCCGTCGGAAACGCTGTTATGCTGTTGACATCAGACAAGATTTCATGGGTTGTTACACCATCTCAGAGCCGTTGGTGGTGTCTCATCCGGCTAGGGCATGCCTGTTTTTCCAGTGTCTCAGTGGTGATCTTGTAAAGTAGGGAGTAGAGATGAGGGAACAGATTGTCTTCAGACGCTGCGGTCCAGCCTGAGCTTTATTGGCACTTGCAGATTCTACTGTTTATTTCATTAAGTGGAATCTGTTTCTCTCCCATCCTGTGCAGAATGTGAAGGATGATGGACAGCATGTGTGGCGACTCAAGCACTTTAACAAGCCTGCGTACTGCAATCTCTGCCTGAACATGCTGATCGGTGTGGGGAAGCAGGGCCTCTGCTGCTCCTGTGAGTACATGGACTCTCCCTGAAGACATCTTCACCTTGCCTGGGGGAAAACTGAGCGCATGCAAGCACCCTGTTTGTGTGACATATCCCAAACCATGATGCTTATAATGTGTATTTTCCTGTAGTTCCTCTATGCCCAAGTCTCCGACAAAATTCCTTTCAGAAGAAATTAATGCTACCTTCCAACTTCTTAGACATCTCTCTCTGTTGTAGTTCAATTTTCATGTTTCTCATCTCTCCTTGGTTAGACATCTTTCACTGGTTTTTCTTACTTACATCTTATTTATATTTTACCCCTTAAGTTAACCACTTTAAATTTAATTAGCTTTTTATGTCTTAAATAAAAGACTTAGATGAAGTGAACAGAAACGTATTTTGTTCATTCAAGTTATCAAACAATTGCAGCTTCAAGTCTTGCATGTCTTATTCTCTCTCTCTCTCTCTTTCTCTCTCTCTCTCTCTCTCTCTCTCTCTCTGTGTGTGTGTGTGTGTGTGTCTCCCCCTCTGTGTGTGTGTGAGTGTGAGTGTGTGTGTATGTGTGTGTTTTTCCATGTGTGAGCTTATGTTTATGTGGAAGTCCATGGCTGACTTCTGCAGTTTCTTGAACCTTACGTACTGACTCAGATTCTCCTGGTGACCCACATCTAAGTAGTTCAGCTAACCACTCTGCTCCTGGGAGACTGTCTCCACCACCTGTATGAGACAAATGGTCTGTTTAAAAGTGAATTCTTAGGGTCTGTACTCTAGTCTTTGTGTGGCAAGTCGTGCACATGCTGAACCATTTCCCCGACTCCCAGACACATTATGCTTACATAGAGAAAAGTCATCATCTGCTTTCCATGGCTGCAGGGACAGAAGGCATCACAAGCCATTTTGTTTTCATTTCAGCCCCCTTGTCTGATAAGATTAATTTTATTCTAATAAATCCACACAACCAGTTAGAGATTTGCTAAGAGAGTGAATGTGTATATCAGTGTTAGTTAATTCATAAGTTGTTTATTATCTATTTAATTTATTGCATTGTTACCTGAAAATAAAATTGATATTCTCTGAGGTAGGAATGAAGTTCTCCATTGATCCAACAGGTCAGCCACCTTCCTTTTTGTGTTGTGTTATGCTTCAGAAATTTATTTCTATAGGTGCATTATTTGACATTAAAAAATCTACATTTAGTGTATATAATTTCTAAAGCACTAAGATTTCTTAAGTTTGCATAACACACTGTCACATTTCACATAAGAGGAACATTTCTGTTGGTCACTGTGGAATATTCAGATGTGCTAGAACTTTCTCCATGTCCAAAAACATAACAAAAAAGCAAGCAAATCCCCTGTTTTAGAACTTCTATAACTTCTTAAGGGGGGGGTGAACATTTTAGGGCAGATTTGATTGACTTAAAGAAGATAACCACAGGCTGTGTGGTATAATAGAACAGGACAGTATGTGTTCCTCCTGGTTCTTTCAAGAACATCACAAACAGGATGTTTTAGAGTATTATTATAAAATGCTATGAACATTATAGGCATTTCATTCATAATTCAAGAAGGAGATTGTTAAAGTGATCACCTGTTTACTTTTATAAATTTCTACATATTGATGAACTCTGGGTCATTATTTTGGGGATCAACCTTCACCTTAAAAAACATCTATCTATCTATCTATCTATCTATCTATCTATCTATCTATCTATCTATCTACACACACACACACAACACAAACACACACACACATATACACAGTTACTGGTGTTTGTGTCTGTATATGTCTTTTCATATAGATACCAAGCTTTGTTTTCTAGCACCATAGATTGCCTCGTGAAGTTAGTTGTTTGGGAGAAGCAGTATCATGATGAAAATGAAAAATGAACTTCCCTGAGTGCCTGGAATGGATGATGAGGCCTACTTTCTGGAAACAGAAAACTCTGTCCTTTCCCATAGAGATCAGTCAACGTACAAAGCGGTCTAAACGCACAGGCATTGCGGCCTTGCTCGCCAGCTGCTCTCATGCCTATGCTTTGTGAACTATAGATCTCTTCCTTCTAGCGAATGACACCAAGCCATTTGGCAGCCATCAATTTGTCTTTAATATTTTTGTCATCTGGGAATTATTGTGAAGGATTTGAGCGAGGACTGATTTAATTAAGCATTTCCTGCTATGCCATGATGGAGGAGCCTCGGTCTCTCATATGCATACTATTTCCTGTACTAATTGGCCTTTTTGTATTCCATGATAAAAACAGCCGACTTGGACTTTTTTCCTTGATGTGGCTGATTGGATTGATTAGGGAGCCGTGGATGTGAAATGAGGTTCTGTTAATGTCATTCCCCCTCATAAAACTGCAATCAGGACCAGGGTCAGCTCTGACACTGAGTACCTGTTTCCTTTCAGTCTGCAAGTACACAGTCCATGAGCGCTGTGTGGCCAGAGCCCCTCCCTCCTGTATCAAGACCTACGTGAAGTCCAAGAAGAACACGGATGTAAGTCTGGCAACACTAGCTTTCTAGATATGTCACCATGGGTACCTCCTCTTACCAACGTATTCTTCTTCTGTTCTAGGTCATGCACCATTATTGGGTTGAAGGCAACTGTCCAACCAAGTGTGACAAGTGCCACAAAACAGTTAAATGTTACCAGGGCCTGACGGGGCTGCACTGTGTTTGGTGTCAGATCACAGTGAGTAATGGATGACATCACTGCCCTGGGAGGGCTTCAGGGTTAGAATAAATCAGCTGAAATCTTAGGGCTTCTTATATCATCTGCCCGAGAGTTAGATTTGTCCCCACAGAATCCAAGACTGTAGGACTGATCTTAGAGTTGGAATGTTTATATGGTTTTCACATATGGTCCCAAGAAGTTCCCAAGAAAGCAATTAGAAACCACAAGTGAAAAGTGGGCAAAGAGAAGGGGTTCATTTCTAATTGGGCATCATTGCATCTTGGGAAATCCAACCATTCTCCCAAGCACATTCATTTCCTGTAGGTGCATTGTGAATTGGGACACAGGAGGTTTTGATGTAGTAATAATTAAGGTCTTATGTGAGAAGTTCTAGACTCTATCAAGTTGACAGTCAAAGAGCTTCAAAAGATCTTTGGAATAGAAACAGTTTTCAGATGATCTCACTATGTCTGTTTAATTTCTGAATTGTAATGTAGACAAAGTCTCTCTCTCTCTCTCTCTCTCTCTCTCTCTCTCTCTCTTGAATGTTTATTATCCTCGAGGGGTGTTTTGTTGTCCTTGTTTGCTTTCCACAGAATAGCATATTGGTCTTTCCATTCTTAACAATCTTTCTTTATCAGAATAAACAGCAGAGGCCACTGGGATATTCACACAGTTGGTTTTTTTTGTTTTATTTTGTTTGTTTTTTTGGAAGAGCTATAAGGTTCTTCCCAAACCTACATTTTAAACTTTCTTCTTAAACACACACACACACACAAAGAATAATGAGGAAAACAGATTGACTTACATTTCAAATGTAATGAGTCTCTACTCATTTTCCATTGTCTCTGAGCAATTTCAGAAATTTAATTTTCAGCAACAGTAAGAAAACTTTAATTAATTTATCTTGTAGTTAGCTGACAGACTATGTATTTAGTATTATTCATAGCTTTCCTGGAGAGGCTTTATGAAAATTTTACACTAAGACTGCTCTCTCAAATAATGGGGCCTATTGAGAAAGATCTCTAAAGAACTAAATGGCATCTTCACTCTTTGGGAATCAGGAGAGCACAGGGACGTGGTCCGTCCATCAGACACTCTCTAAGGGGCCACGTGAGTGCATTCCATGAGGGACTGTCTATACACAGGACTGGAAAATGAAGAATGGTGTTTCAAGATTTCTTCAAAGAGTCATTACATGTTTTGTTTGACTTGAAATCATGATTTGAGAAAACCAGATTATTAAAATGAACTATCGCTTGCAAACTTGCAAACATTGTTTCCTTGCGCTGAGTCAGTTTGTTACAATATTCTACATTGTAACATGGAGTTGCAACACCTTTCTCATAAAATTGACATAAGGATTAAGTGGGCCAAAGGTCAGGGTAGATGTATTTACAATTGGAGCATATACTTGGCAATGGCTTGGGGACTAAGAATCAACTCAGTGCAAAATAGGAGAAATTTGGCGAGGGTGCCTAATACCACTCTGGTGTCCATGGGGCACCCCATGAGTAGGTTTCATGATATTTACGTCTCATCTTGGGAAGATTTATAACTGGAAACTGCCCGGTCCTAGCCAGAATAGCAGTTATACCTTTAAAGAGCTTAGGTAATTGTGCGATTCCAAGCATCACTTATTCTCATCTCAAGGTCATAGACCTGCATTCTCAAGGGCAACCACTCAACTCTTTCCCGGCCACTTGGGCTGCTGATCACAGCACGGGCATCTCCTCACTGTGGTAGCTAGAAACCCGTTTTTCCTTGTCTTTCACATTATCTTCTTCACAGAGCCTGGTGCTAAGCCCTTGCATTTCTTCCTTAAAATATCTCTCCCAGATCTGAGATTTTTGACTTCACGTTCCCAACCTTAGTGCAAGCTCTCAGCACATCTCAACTAGATCAGAGTAAGAATCTCTTGGCTCATTTCCCTGACAGAAGGTACTTCTCTGATGTAGGCTTCTGTACTATCACCAGAAAAATCTTCTGAAACTACTAGTTTGCTATACTACACCCTCTTCAGCAATGTATAATAATTCCATGATAATACATGCAGCCTCCTCACCACGTACCTCATCTCGACTCTGAGTCCCACAAAGCTCAGACTGAAGTTTGAAGCATGAGTTCTTTCGCTCTCCTTTCCTACCGACTCTCCAATTAGAGCTGGGTTTCTGCTGAGAAACCCCTGGGAAGGCCGTGGTTAATTCCACCTCTTATTTCACGCTTCCTATTCCTCGGACTGCACTATCTTAAATGCCTACTAGGAACCAACTTTAGTTCTGTATTTCACTCGGTATTTACTTTGATGATAATATTTTCTTCTTCACATTTTTTAAAGTTTATTTATAAATGAAAAGCTGGACAGTTCTCCAGTCATTCCATTTCTTCCGGCCCACACTGCTGACCTTCTATTTGCCTCCCGTGCTACAGGTTGATGGCACACATTGTTTTCTAATTATCGGAGATTCTGGATAAAGTTTGGAGTTTTGAGGAAGTGCTCAGATTCACCAGAACAACTAATTTGCTGGTCTTCTTAGTGTTAGATACTGAGTTTCCAATGCACTTCCTCTTTGAATTTTGTTTCAAAATATTTTGCAATTCTCAACTTGCTTCTGATAGTTTAGTAAAGTTTGAAAGATCAATGACCAAAGTTCCCATCTGCATTTCTCAGTGAAACCTCACTGCATTTGATACTTTGTTGCAGCCTACCATCTGGTAGATGTACATCTAAGTTCTCAGAATGAAGTTTTATGTCTTTTACAGCTCCTTGCTTAGCAAGGAAAATCAGTAAAGGCCTGTGAAAAACCAGTGAAAATCTATATCTCCCACATGACCAAGTATTTTCTGTGTTTTCAGCTTCATTTCTTTGAAGCAGGAATATACGCACCTCTGTTTTCTTGCTTATGTCCTGACACTATTCAGAACCCACTTTCAAGCCTGTCACATCTGCTGAGGACATTTCTGACATGGTGTTTACTCTGTGTGCTGAGCTGTTCTTGGTTGAGCAAAGCAATGCCTTGTCAGGTGGGACTCACTAAGATGTGAGGTCGATACAATTACTTGAAATTAATAAGAAAATTCCTATCTTATACATTCAAATGACTAACTTGATATCATATAAGGAATTACTTTTAATGAAAAAAATGAGCTCTTGATTTTTAAGTTTTCCAAAGCATAGAAAGATTTTTTTTTCTTTAGCAAATGCCATCATTCAGGAAGGACCCTGAATTTGTAAAATATTGATGTCATGGGAAAGTGTCAACTAATAAATAAAGTCCCTCAACTTAGGCCACTGAGCTTTTGTTCAAAAAGACTAACTTCCTTCTTTTACGAATTTCCAGATTCTAATAGATATTTTTCCTTCCTTTCCTCCCTTTATCCACTATCCACTTCTCTAATTAGCTCAACTCCACTCCAACACACACACACACACACACACACACACACACACACACACACCACACCACACCACACCACACCACACTCAAACTCCTTTTTATCCAAACTTGAGACAGATTTTTCTAATAAACATAGAGCTGGCTCTAAATTAGGTGCTACTGTGAGCTGTCAGATTCTGAAATTATTTCCAAGTGTTTAACTCAAGTCCAAGAAAAGCTGGTTCATATTATATGACTTTCCTAAATGTAAGCCTGTATCTGTTATCCTGTAAGAGAGTTCTGAACACATTAAAAATAAACTTTAATTTCTGTCTCATCTTTAAAAAAATACACAAAGATAGTTGGAGACCACATTTTCAAAAGGACGTTTAAGGAGGAAACTATTCTCTTTAGAAATGTCCCAAATGGACAGGATGCATCTGTGCTCTGGTTCATTTATAGCCTCATGGAAGATCTCAGGGTCTCTGTTTTTGCTTTCTTTTGGCCCGTGTCCTTGAAGACAGTCAACAGTCCTTAGCATCTTGCAATCACTGTGTCTCTTTTGTACATTCTGGCCCATGAAATAACATGGCAGCAAGTTGATCTAATCTGATTGTATTGCTATCACACAATGCTACAACATAGGTAATTTTCAATTAAAAGGGGTCTGTTTCGTATATTCTGGAGGTTGCAGACTTCCTGAATGAGGGGTATGTAATATTAAAGAACCTTTCTGATTCATAATTTGACAGATGACATTCTGTCATGGCAAAATAAATATTTGCTATTCGGCTTTCTTCTATTTTACTGTAGGGTTGCTGATCCTTTCATGAACTCCTCTCATATCTCCATATAGTTCAAATTAGTTCTCCAAGGGTCTGTCTCAAAATATTGTTCACCTATGAATTTAGAGATGTCCCCTAGTAAATGAATTGTAAACACTGTGTTTAAGAAATAGCACCAAAGCCAGAAACTTTCTGTGGTTGGTGATAGATAGTAACAACCTTCCCTTTGTGTTTCTTCTGTAGACATACAATCTTGCTCCGAAAACAGTGTTACCAGTACCCTATAGAGAATCAACTTTGTTTGAATTCTACTATATTTTGTTGATACCTGTATTTTTAGTAGACTCCTTTGTTTAGAGAATTATAGCTTTACAAGAAACATAGCACAGATTTTTATTATTTGCTACCCTTGGTTTCCCAGCTCTTTCTTGATTTCCTTTCCTAGTTTCTGTTTCACTGTCAGGTACATTTCTGGGCAAGGGGCCCCATCAATGCCATCTGCTACACAATTTGACTCTCAGCTCGTAAAAATGGTCAGTGCTTTTACACGTCGCCCACAGCTTTGACCTTTCCCTCTATAAACAATATCATGCAATGAACAGCCATTAGAATATATTTTCTGGATGTCTGTTTATAATTTTCTTTAAAACACAAGGTATTCCAGCACACTATTAGTTAACGCAGAGTTCTTTCATAAGTTTCTTTCAGTACACGTTTCTGCATTACTGACAGGCAAGATGCTTACTGATGTTATGGACCCTGCCATGTGATGATGCATTAAGACTGCCCCAAGTTGCCCAGAAAAAAAAAAAACCTCAGAACAATAGGACATTGTGGCAGTTAAACTTGAAAATACCATAGAGGGCTAGGTCTATAAAAGCAGTATCCCAAGGGAGTTATTGGCAGCCTGTACCTTCACTCATCCTTGTCTCCTTTTCGATTGATTATTTCTAACTTCTTAATTTTTTTTTCCATTTAAGCCTTAATACAAAATTTGGGCACTAATTATTTGATTTACATTATATATTGGAAATACATAAGATGCAGGGGCAAAGGAGTTGAGACTCAAATGATACCTGTGAGTGGTGCTCCTTTTTTGCGTGAATATTTGTCATTTTAGAATTTCTCAAAGAGGAAGAATCCACTTCAGTCTCTTCACGCACACAGGAAGATTGCTTTATCGGAATGTTCTGAGCTTCTGACCCTCAGTTTTCAGGTTTTTTCACATTACCAAATTTTTTTCTAAGTGACAAGTCAGAATTCAAAGGAGCCTTAAGACACAGGATCTGCCTTGGGATTTTCATAGTGTCTGTATTTCCATATAGAGCTCCTATAACAAAATGCCATAAGCTAGGTGGTTTAAGACAACACACATCTGTTTTCTTATCACCCAATAGACACTAATTCTGATGTAACAATGTCAGCAAGGCCATAAGCCCACAGCAGGACTTAGAGAAGATTTCCTTTGTTGTCTCCTAGTTTCTAACGCTTTCTGGAAGTCTGTGGTGTAGCTTGTTTCCTAAACACAGTTTGGCTTCTCACATGTAGGCTTCCCACCATGCTGGTATCTACTGGTCCAGAGTCCTTCTCCCTAAAAGGCTTTCTATCAGTGAATCTGGCCCAGACGAATCCAGCCTGAGTGTGTCTTAGCTAGAATATATTAACATAAACCCTATATGTAAAATAGTTTCACATTCACTGGTATCAGGAGTTAAGATTTTGACTTTTATACATTATTCAGAGCAGATCCCATTCATCTCCCACATGACAGCCAGTTACCAGTGCATCCAAATATCCAGAACCACATATATTTTGTGAGATTAGTTTCCAATAAACTAACAATATCTTTTAGAGTTAATTTAAAGAATCTGCGTTTTTGAAGCCCAAACAGAGTATAGGTTTACTTAGTTCTACTGAACACAGAGATTCAGTTGCTTCTTTGTTTTTAATGCCTCTTATATCTTGGCAAAGGTCAGCAGTGCCTAAGAAGATGCTTGTCCCACCTTTTTATAGAGCCATTTATTGTGCTACTGTGAGAAAGAGATGCTAAATGCAGATGGATGCATAAAGATTCTTTCATTTCCTATAATACAGCCTAATGGGCACTAATCACAGTACAACCACTTGAACTCTGTTTTAGAATATAGAACAGAAGGAATCCTCCTCCAATGTAGCTCCATCCATCACCAATAGTGGATCAACAATGAGCCTCCACTCAGAGGCTGATTGACTGCTTATGGGGAAAGTTAATACAACTAAGGGTAAAAGGAGTGGCCTTTTGAAAAGAGTTGCCAAACTAAAAATCACTGTGGTACTATTAAAAATATATAATTTTCTTGAAGTATGAATATCTTATACTAAATTGATATAAAGTGGTAAAGAAAAAAATTCTAAATATTTTTGAACAAGAATTATTTTCTACCAAATCTTTGACTGATCATGATGTTGATCTAAAAACATCACTACTTAATACATTATGGTACATAAAAACTTGAAATTAAACTGTGATCAGAGTTGGTAAAAATATCGGTGAAGGTTCATACATATTGTAAAATAAATATGACATTATATGATTACATGCTAACTGAATGTCGTTGTGGTGAATACAATATAAAGACACACTTTTATAATCATAATCATCTTCTTTTATTTATATCCTGCTCCCACTGAGATGAATCTCAGGTTACATTTACATATTGAATTACAAAGTTAAAACTAATGATGGGATCAATTATGCCCCATACTGAGCTGTGCACTTTGGAATGACTTTGAGAAAGCAGGAGGGTCAAAAAGAAAAAAACCACATCCACAGTGCACAGTGGTTTCAAGATTATGCTGAAAGACAAGCAGGGAATACTGGAACAGTCAGGGATTTGTGTTTGTCGAAGAAAGCAGGATCATTAGGCATAAATTTTGCAGTAAATTTTTGAGCCTCCTTGTCTGTACAATCTTGCACTACACTTTTAATGTACTATTGTATCTAAGTTACAATTTGCTCTTCCTGGATGCTATTGCCATGGAGGTTTGATATTATCCCTTTCTCCTTTCCTAGCTGCACAATAAATGCGCTTCTCATCTTAAGCCTGAATGTGACTGTGGACCTTTGAAGGACCATATTTTACCACCCACCACAATCTGCCCAGTGGTCTTGGTGAGTTTGTTCTTATCATTCGGATGTCACTGTGGATATTGCGAGTGACTGGGACACTATAGCAGTAATTATTTCTGGAAATTTCTTTTTTCATTAGTTAAGGCAAAACTGTCAGTCTTCCCACATTATCCCTCCTGAACAGAAACCTCTGCTCATGGCTTTCTGTTGGTGTAGAAACACGGTGGGGTCAAGCATGCTCAAACTGAAGCTGACGTGAGGGTTGTCTCCTAGTCATGCTGGTCTTACCAGAAATTATATGGGCAGAGCACTTCTACATTTTGCATATGTTATAGACCTGGCTTCCCAGAATAACAAAGTTATTCTTGTGGACATTTTTGCAAGGAATGCACATTCTTTGTCTACACTGTTGAAGTTTCTCCTTTAGGTCAGAGGCCACCTGAAGTGATGACACAGATCTTGAAATATGTTATGCTTTCTCACTGTTTTTTTGATATTAAAAATAAATTATACTACCTGCTTATTAATTACCTAATTAAGTAAATATACAAATGAAAAGTGAAGGTAGTTCTGAGAAGACTCTTAATAAGGATAAAAACAGACATTAAAAGATAATATTCACAATTTTCAGAATCTGAAATTGTTTTTAAACAGAAAGCCATTTCAGAAAACAAACTACTTTACATAACACACAGCTCATTTTCAAAAACAACACGGGAACTAAATGGCTGGAACTTTGGTTTTATATAACAAAAATACAACAACTAAGAAAAATTAGACAAATACTTTTGTAAAGGTCAACTGAGAAATTAATCAAATTACTCAATTCTCATCCACTTATGATTCATTTTGTTATTATCTGCAAAATACTGATGCTGTTTTAAATACCTTTACTTACGAAATCATTAGGAACTCTTTGTCAAATTACTAAAAGAAAAGAAAATATCCTCATATTGCAGGAGACAGTATTAATTCATTTCAGTTTCTTCTCTAAATATAATATTTGTTGAACATATGCAATAAATGCAGTTATTTATAAATATTGATTCATAAATACTTTGGATTTTAAATTAATTTTATGTTATCTTTATCTTATAGAGAGATTATAGAAATTTTACAATATTTTCTTTTCTTTAAAAATATTGTAATTTTCCTGACTTAAATTCATCTTTGAGATCCGGTTTTAATTCCCACAGAAAGCCTAATTTGTTATTCTATCATCAAGATTCGGGTGGGATACCCTGCTCAGAGAGGGCTATTCTGGCCAGGCTGGGTCCCAGAATGTCAATCATGGGGCTCAACCTTATTTTTCCATCACTCCTTTCTTTGGGAAATTGTCAGTTTAGAAACATGTTACATGGATATTCCTGCCTTCTAACAATCTAGAAAAGGATTTTCATTGCTTTATTTGGATACCTTTGATTCTGAAAAGTTATTTTCTATCATCAAATATTTGTAAGGTGCTTATCATGATTTGTATCTCAACATTTGTCATTGAATCATTAGACTATGGTTTATTCTGGAACATGTCCCTCTCAGTGGAAAGCCCTTATCTACCTTTAAATGACTTTTATTATGCCTCACCCTGTCCTTGATTTTTCTTGGGGCTCTTCTTTTGTCATCTTTCTAGGGTTGTGATGTCACCTTGCCTAATATTTGTGTATCACTTGTGTTTGGCTTCTTTTGTCAATGTTTTACACATTTACTATTCTTCCTCATGAGATCCTACATCTCTGGCTGATTTTATTTCTGTGTTAACCATAACCTAAAAGTTCCATCCTGTATTCACTCCAACAATCCAATATATTATTATTATCTAATGTAGTAGCACTAGTGCCTTTTACTGAGTTCACAAACTATAGAGGATGTTGTGTTAAAAGTATTAATTTATTCAGCAAGCATCTATCAAGTTCCAAAGAATATTTTAGTGTCGAACCAGATAGTGAAAAGTAAACTCACACCATTGCCTTCATACATCAGTTAGAGGAAATCATGGAGAAGTGTAGCACAAATAAGTAGACGGTTTGGCCCTGAATGTACTAAAACACATGGGAGCAGAGTAATGGTTACCAAGAGCTGGAGGAAGGAGAAGAAGGTTGTGCTGGCTAGTTATATGTCAACTTGACCCAAGCCAGAGTCTTTGGAGATGAAAGAGCCTCAATTGGAAATACTTCTCCATAAGACAAAGCTGTGGGCAGGCCTATAGGGCCCTTTCCTAATTAGTGATTGATGTGGGAGGACCCAGGCCATTGTGGTTGGAGCCACCCATTGGCTGGTCTTCCTGGATGTATAGGAAAGCAGGCTGGGCAAGCTCTGTGAAATAAAGCTGTACATATCACCTTTCCATGGCCTCTACATCAGTTCTGTCTCCAAATTTTGGCCCTGTTTGAGTTCCTATCTTGACTTCACTTAATGATGCATTATGATACGTGAGTAGAAACCAAATAAATACTTTCCTTCCATCCATGCTATTGGTCATGGTTCCATCATACTAATAGTTGCCCTGACTAGGGAAAAGTGCTGTTGTCCAAAAATAGGAGAAGCTCCAATGGCACAGTAGCTGTCAGTTTAGAAGTAGGATTTGAAGCGAAATAGCTATAAATAATAACTCTGTCCAGGACACTGAAAAATTGCAAACAGACTACATTTCAAGTGCTTTTACGACAAAGCCTAGAAGGATAGGTTGATTGTCACTAGTGATGATGTAATCCGAGAATAAAGCACAGCAATGCCATTATTTGCCTTTCCTTGTGATTCATGAATCATGACATTCTTCTTCCAGTACAGAAGAATGAAGGTCCTAACTGAAGTACACAGTGGTTTTTATTTTAAAATAAGCATCAAAATAGAAGAACATTTCTCTTTGTATTGACGGAGACAGACTTTTTTTTTCTTTTTTCTTTTTCTTTCTTTCTTTTTTTTTTTTTAGAGAAAGGAGTCTTTTGGAATCTTTTTACTTCTTTGAGGTTTTGCTTCGCTCACAGGAATTTACCATAAATAACTCTAATTTTTGTATTTGGTTTGGACGTTTGGGATTTGTGAAAGACCTCAGTATAATATAATATTATCCAATATATTTTATTGAATAATATTGAAATGTTATTTTGAATATCTTATATACCCCAAAATGCATAAGATATTTTAACACAAATAACAAAATAAAATCACAGAGAATAATTTCTAAATCTACATACAAGAAAGAGTGAACTAAAGAAAGAGATATGAATGAGACACCATATGACTTACTGGGGAGAGAGCTTAATAAAAGTCTAGTAAAGACATAATCTTTGAGGGAGGAGAAGCTCGACATATCAGAAGGACAATGAATGATAATATAATTTATATAATATAATTAATAACTGGACCAGAGTGTGTGGAGGAAGAAGAGTACAAGTGAAGGACATTTTATACTGTGCACAGTAGTTAGAATATTGGATGTTAGTTACATTTTATTCTGAATCACATGAGAATTTTTCAGAAGATTTTCTTCCTAGATAAGGAGTGATATAATTTATAATTTGCATTAAAAATCTGTCCACTGTGATGGGACAAAGATACAAAATTTACATATTTGAAGACAGGGAGCTAGATCCTTGCTTGTAAATGGGGATGGAGTAAGACCAATAAGAAGTCTGAAGACTGACTAGAAGTTAATTATGATGTCACTTAGTAAGATGAAAACTAAAGAGATCAAACACACACAGTATAACTACCAAGGAGTGAGAGGCAACCTCTCTAGTTAACGTCACTTCGAACATGGTTAGGAACCGAGAGTGAACGGGATTCTCTAGTCAAGCCTTCCATCATTGTTTTTTCTAGGTTCATTCCAATTCCAAGAGCAGAATAGTCACAGTTCACCATAAATGATTCTGCCACATTATTCCATCTGAAGTGAACGGAGAGAATCAGTGAGCTAGAAATGTCTGCACAGCAGCAATTATTCAGAAACAATAACCGTTGTTAAGCAGAGAAATGAGAAAACAGTACATTGGAGGCAGTCATGGGCTCGATATCTTAGAGTAGGGTTAACAGTATGAAGAAGCAATGATGAAGGATAGAGAAATAGAGATTATGAAAAAGTAGGGTTATTGATAATGAGAAGTACAAACTTATTTGAAACTCACAGTGAGCCCATAATCTAAAGATAGTTATTGTTCCAGGCTTATACACAAGTAAATAAAATAATGATAGCAAAACTCAAGTAGCATCACTGCATGGAATCAGTTTCTATTCCTTCCTCCAGATCCCAGTTCAGGCCCCTATTTGTCTTGTCTCAGCCACTGGATCCTCTATGGGACAACATTCACAAGTTCCCAATCTAAGTCTTACCTGGATTCCTCACCATAAATTGCAAGTTAATCACTGGGTCTGCTGTTGTAACATTCATAATCTTGTTTCTTTGTATCCCATGCATCTTTGACAATTTTTTCCCTGTGATATCCTTACAGAACTCATTCCTTTCCATATGTCTCTAAGGTGCTTTCCGGGTCTACGTTCTAAAATACAAACATGAAATATTTTTTAATGCATAAATTAATTCTACTTTATTTGAATTCCAAGCTCTCTTCTATGGTCAACAAAGTTCTTACCTGCATTAACCCAGCCAGTCTCTTGCAACCCACATTAGACACTGGAAATCAAGAATAATTGAACTACATGTAATTCTCAAAGTACAATTGTTCTCTCAAGCTTCTGCAGTCTTTTATATGACAATAAATCAGGTGAAATTACTTCACCTTCGGTTCCTCCTACCTTGCTAAGCTACAATTAAAGGTCATTTTTGTGTAATGGAGTAAATACATTAAATATTACACCTATTAACTATTTAAAGGTCCGTGTTTTAAACAAAATAATAGTCTGCTTAGAATATTTGTTAAACTTTTCAAACTATTGGTCACTGAACTTGTTCTAAACTAGGATCGGCACAACTGTCCCAGGAATGAATCTACACTGTTATACACAATTTTAATATTTAATTTATTTAAAGAAAAGCAGTAGCCCTCACATAAAATAAAAAAATTAACTAGGTGTTTTTGTTACTGTTGCTTTCCTTTAGTTGAAGTTTCATCCCTTGTAACCTCTATTAATTGGTTTTGGAGATAGTATTCACCATGAAGACCAGTAGTATTGAGCTTAGTTATTAAAAAATGACCATTCATGTCATCTTTATCAAACCATACAAAATATCAAAGGAGAAATTAAGATGCTAGCTCTATACTGTTATTCCTTAGCTATTTTGTTGAAAACAGATTTATTGAAGTAGGATGCACAGGCCCTCACATTTGCCCTCCTAAAGGGCCCATTCAATAATGTTCAGTGTACTGAGAGGTATGCACCACCATTGCTCATCTCGTGACTTTGAATATGCCTGTTTTGGGTTTGTCTTCATTTCTTTTTGGCATGTACCTATAAATGCAAGAGTTGCACTGTGATAGAGATGCTCTTTAGCGTTAGTATTTTTCTTCAGAAATGTCATCCCACATTCTCACCCCAATTGAAACTCTTTTCCACTGCAGCTGTTCTGGTGACTGGACAGTTTTCTATCATATTTAATACCCCCTTTTCTTCAGCTCCCCATGGAGAAAAGACATACTACATCACAAAGAATGACGTGGTTTTCTTGTGAAGAAGTGAAATTTATTTAATATAAATGGTTGATTCATGATTAGATTTGTTTGGTAAAATGAGAAGCTTGCATTCTGTGTGACATTAATTTAAGCATGGAGAGGGGACGCTATTCTCCTGGTGTGGGGCTGTGATAGGCATGATCAAGTAGCTCCTACAGCTGATAAAGTAAGAGGAACCTGAAGACTTTAACACAGGGCAAAATTTTGAAATTAAGGTTATTCATATGATGTAACATTAGTTCATATAACACTATTAATATGATATAGCATTAGTTCATATAATATTATATCATATAACATAACATTAATTAATATGCTATGACAATCTGCAGCCTTAGATCTGGGAATACAATGTGTTTACTATGCATTTGAATGTTAAGAATAGTTTACTGGTGCTGTTCCCAACATTCCTCATCCTAGCTCCAAAGCCTTGTCCCAGTGATGACTTTACATCCATGATTGAAGGGGGATATGGTGGAACTGTAAGGTTCTGTTGGATTCTGCTGGAAGAATATTGTTAGTTGGAAGTCAAGAGTCATCTCTGCTGGTACTGTAAAATTATTCATGGCCAAGAACACAGAGAACCTTTTTTCAGGAGTATTTCCGTGTTAGAATAGGAAGAATATTGTTAGTTGGGAGCCAAAAATCTTCATGCTGGAACTGAAGAACTTGTCATGTCCAAGAAACTGGAGAACTCTTTTTTTCAGGAGTATTATAAGCAAGGCAAATGAAGAAGGAGATGCAGTGAGTTCATAGATAACAGGTCACCCAGTGACATTTTTGCAAAAGAAGAGACTTGAAAGACTGGGGGAAGGGGGGAGGCGTTTGGGCAGTGGTACCAAGATCTTTAATGAGATGCTGGTATTTAAGTGTGAACCCTGGATATTAGAGAATGTCACTTTCTTCAGAATGATCCAGAATGACTGATTACACACACACACACACACACACACACACACACACATAAATTAAATATTGTCTAAATGATATAAAAGCTTTGTTAATCAAATAATCCAATTCAAATGGCTGAGAGACCTAAGCAATCACTTGAAATAAATATGTATATGGGTTATCTATAAATATTTGTAAGAAGGCATATCTTATCACTCATCAGGAAAATACATGATACAAGTCATAGAATTGTAACACAAGTTAAAAAGCGTACCTTTCCTCTAAGCGCGTGACTGCTCCTCCACTGCCGGGGGAAACGTGACTGAAGCATCCACTGGGACCCCACACGATGAGTGTTCTGCACCTGAGTCCTGACATGCGCTACTTTATTAGGTCAGATTAGTTAACAACATTTCTCCCAACTTCTCTTTGTAAAAAGGAAAGATGCAATAGTTCATGAAAACTGATTTAAAATATGCCAACCATTAGAAAATGATTCATTTATATCATTTGTTACTATAAGGATCACACTAGAATTTAAAAAGTAAATTTTAAACTTTTATGTAAAATGACAAAATATTCACTAAACTCTAAAAAGACATAAATTTTAGGTCTTTAATTTAGTAAAGTAAAAGAATGATAGAATAAATAACTTCTTTGGTACTTAGATCGTTTCCTTATGTTTCTGTAAGTTTCAATTAGCATACCAAGTGACATGCTACCTTACTGTTTAAGTCGATATAATTAAATATATTTTAATTCTTGTAAATTATGAGAAATGGCTATATAATTTCTCTAATGAAGCACATCTGAAGTATACACTGCTTGTGGCTGCCACCTTTTCCATTCCATATTCCTTATTTTTGTGAAAGTGACCCTTCAGTGGGACTTTCTCAGGAAGAACACACTCTTTGAGTTCTAATCCCCAGTACAAAGTATCAGTGCCACATCCTGTTTTGTTCTATAAATGAATGTAATTGACAGAGATTTATTACTTCTGTAATACAAATACATCGGCAACAATAGACACCTTGTATTGACAGAAATAATGAATTTTAAATTCTAAGTTATCTTCAAATGATTATCTCATCTCTATTTAAACTTCGACATTTCACCGGAAGGTGTAATTGAAGCAGCATCTATCAACAAGAAGAGATTACTTGTTTAAGAATTGATATATTAAATATTTTGTCTCCCTTTGGACAATTAAGATATTCTTTCTGGGATAATTTCTCATGCCATAGTATCTTATTAAGTTTTAGTAATGGAGTTTATCCTAATGCCAATCAGATAAATAGCAAAACTTCTCAGATCACAGAAAGGGAAATAAATTATTTTGGAAATGTGGATCTATGAATATTCTTCAGCTTTGAGTCAAATGGTCTCGATTCTACCTCTCTTTCCTCTCCACTGCTAAGTCTGTAATGTGGCCAATTATGGTGTTACTGCAGCAGCTCTCTACGTAGTCCTACGTATAACACCCTCAGAGAACCATATGCCATATTAACTTCTCCTCTTCCGATCGCTCTTACTCTTCCACAATTTTAAGAATTCTAAATTATACATTGTAAATATGGTGATTACATCTTAAATAGCAGAGGGTATGTGACGCCTTCCTTAGAGCATGTGTTAAACTAAGTCACTCCTCCCCAGAATGTCAGAAGGTCTGTTAGGGAATGAATATGATCTGTGAGTCTTCTTCACAGCTCAGCTATTATGGGATCCTTTTGCGTCTACCTATCACTTACCTCACGCAAGTGAGAATTAATAATGACAAGCCCAATGCTGAGCATCAGCCAGTGGTAGGAGGAGGTGTACATCTGAATCCCCTAACGTTCTGAGACTTGTGAACTGTCTGGAACTTTCTTCCCTTTGCGAGTTTGTGAGCTTCCATAGATGCAGCCTGTGGTGGGGAGGTGTGAGCACTTGAATGAGGCTGGAGCTTGCCGCTCTGAGTATTGCATTTTAGCTTTATACTATTTTGGTTGTTTCATTCTTCTTTTCCATTTACCCCTTTCACCTTCAGCAACAGCTACTGAACTCACGGGTCTCCTTGAAATATTTTGCACAACCTCCCTACGATTTGTACCCCTACAGTTTTCTTCTTCATCTTTTTTTTTTTTTTTTGTCAAAAGAATGGGGATAAAGTACATTGTCAGTTCTCAATAAATGTTTCATCAGTGTCATTACTTAATATTCATTTAATTAATATTCATTATAGGTCAATTCATAATTGTCATCATGGTAATGATAGGCAAAAGGAATCTCATTTTTTCTATATTTTGAAACTCTAAAAAATTCAGGTTCATGGCATTATTCATAGGGAATGTTGCTTTATATTTATTTAATTTTTAGGATGGGTGGCATTGAATTGGAGCATTCCAATCCAAGTAATCAGTTCATAGTACTGGAAGATTAAGGCATATATATATATATATATATATATATATATATATATATATATATATATTACACTTGCATTTGTTTCCAGCTTGGTATACTCCCATACACAACACTAAAGTCTGCATCATAGAAAAGGGGGCTACACAGCGTCATTATGTGAACATTACATCATCTAAGTTGTGAGAAGAAGCATAATTCTTTACATTGTTCTGCTTAGGTTAACATCGCTATTTCTAAGGAATCCATCTGTATGCTGATGTGAGATAACACACACACATACCACATCACACACACTACACACACACATAAATGATGCTATTTCTTAAGAAAAGGGTCATTATCAATGTTGAGTTATGTTTGTTTCTACCTAAAATCATAGTTATATTTTTGAGTTTATTTTTAATAGGACTATGTCAATATTTTGGTAAGTTTCTGTGATAGTTTTGTCTTAAAGCATAGTTGTGAATAGAGCAAGTTATAACTCTTTTGATGAAAACAAACTGTGCCGTGGGAAGTTTATCGCAATTCATAGGAATGCCAAAACACAGTGCCAGGAAAATAGGATTTGGAAGTTTGATGAAGATAAAATCTAATGGAAATCAAAAATCTGCACCCATACATAAACATATCAAAGGGATTTACAACCATAACAAGATGGAGCACTTAAAGTACATTCAAATGAAACAAAACACTCATGTCCATTTGTGATTCAAAAATAAGGCTGGATGTGGGGTTGCCTACTGATGATGACTGAGGCTATTCTACAAATAATTGCCAACAAGGTTTAAGGGAGGTCACAGAAAAATGCAGTATGCAGTCAAAACATCAGTGAATTGATACCAAAATTAAGAGAACAACAAATTTATGTCAGAAAATGTTAAAAATTTGACAGTGGCAGTTTGAATTTTCCTAGTCTCTGATTTTAGTAGCTTTAGAAAGACATGAAAGATCCACGCTTGATAATGTCCATCTAGAGAAACACTTTAGAGCATCATTTTCATGCAATCACGAACTCAATATATGGCGTTGTTAGACATGGCCTTGCATCTCATTAATATCTCAAAAGACAGTGCAATGTGGAAGTCTTGTTCCTGCAATTTTGCTCTGCATTTTATAACAATAGCTAATATATAGACATGTATATATGTATGTGTATAAGTACATACACATACATATATATGTGTATATATGGACATATACACACGCATATATACATACATATATCTGATTTATGACTAAAGTTCATTTTAGTTTTGTCAAAGTAGTAATAATTCTGCCACAACAGAACAAGGAAGGGGCATATCCCATAGAGTTTTCATAGATCACTTGCCTGAAGATTCACTGTTTAAAATGAAGGAAATAGTAATTGTGATTTTCATTGGCAAAGGACATTACTGCAGACATCTACTCAAAGTTAACACAGTTGAAACATATGAATAGAGGTTTGAAGGATAAAGAAGGAATAGAGGAGAGAAACAATAAGCCAGAGTTCACCAGTATCACAGTAATGTAGATTCAAATGGAGGGCAACTAATCCTTCCCGAATGCATAGGGGTACTGAGAGAGTGCCCTGGATTCTTCCCTCAATGTATAGGGGTACTGAGAGAGTGCCCTGGATTCTTCCCCCAATGCATAGGGTACTGAGAGAGTGCCCTGGATTCTTCCCTCAATGCATAGGGGTACTGAGAGAGTGCCCTGGATTCTTCCCTCAATGCATAGGGCACTGAGAGAGTGCCCTGGATTCTTCCCTCAATGCATAGGGTACTGAGAGCGTGCCCTGGATTCTTCCCTCAATGCATAGGGGTACTGAGAGAGTGCCCTGGATTCCAGGAGTATATTATCAAGGGGAAGGCAACATGCTATTCCTAAAAGTTGAAAATAAAACTAGAGGACTTTCTTGATTTTAAGTATACTGAGAAAAAAATTCTAACTGAGCAAAAAGAATCTGTGTCTTCAATCTGACTGATCTCCTTTGGGCAATTCCTATGGAATTCTTTTTTGCTTCAAGAAATTATTGCAAATTTGCCTGTAAAGGAAAATGTACTCAAGTACATAAAACTTAAAAGAACAACGAGAAAGACCTTTCTAAGAGCCTTAGCAATATTTCTGTCTTGTTAAAGGTACCCTGATGAAATAATATGGACATGACACTATTTATTAAGAACTGGTGTAAAGTATCAAGGCACATAGAATCATGCATAATAAATGAAATATCAGATAAAACCTCACATTACATTTGCTAGAACATCAGCCATGTTGAGATTACTTTTTTGAATAAAATATGGAAGACTGAAAAGAAAATTAAATTCCATGTCATGTGTTACCTCAAATAGTCCACATAAACTAAATATTTAATTTCCTGATGAGCCCACTATTAAGACCCCTTTTTCCTAAAAAGAAAATGTTAAAAATGTTGGACAACTCATAAAAGAAAATTGTTTTAAATGGGAAATGCTAAAATCTTCAAATCAGGGTAAAAACTTACTATGGTAGACTATATAAAACTCATGTAATTGCTAGAATTGCCCATTGTTGTTAGATCCGTATCAAATTGGCTGCCCTAGTAAAACACTGACAAGGCAAATTAGTCACAAACTATGATGTGATGGTGTCCAGATAACCATACTACATTGTTTCTACTTGTCTCCTTGGATGATTGTTGTGGGCAAGACAGACATACAGATCTAATATCATTAGATGTTAGTACTTTGTGTTACTCTCATCTCCTAAGTTTAAGATTGGTGTGGGAGAATTGTCTGTATTCTGTCAATCATGTTTTAAATAAATGCTGATTGGCCAGGCAGGAGGTGTAGGTGGGAAAACCAGACAGGAAGTGAAAATGATGCAAGGAAAGCAGGAGAATTCTGGGGAGGAGGAAGTTGATTCCCCCACTCCTGCCCAGATCACCAAAGCAGCAGGATGTGAGCTGCCCCACTGAAAAAGGTACTGAGCCACATGGCTAACATAGATCAGAAAAATGGGTTAATCAAGATGTGAGAGTTAGCCAGTAAGAAGCCTGACCTAATGGGCCAATCAGCTTTATAACTTACAGAGATCTGTGTGTGATTTTTCTCTGGGACTAAACAGCTCGGAGGGCCGGGCAGGACAGAAAAACCCCCAACAAACAGGTCCCCTCATGTTACATAAGATGTTGAATGCAGTCCAAACAAGACTGTCTGAAAGCTATTAGACTTAAGGACAAATTCCACCTGGAAGCATAATCTGTAAATTTAATGTTTCTTACTGAAATAGGGGAGATGATACATGAACCATGTCTATGTTCATGCCTTCTTCCATGTTCATATACAGTGTCAGCTGTTCAGTTTCACTTTATTTTGCTTTAACCCAAAGACATGTATATGAAAATTGTTGCATACACCTTTTTCCATATATTTTAGGGATCTCTGGCTCACTCCTGTTGTTATGCCTAGATTAATCTGTGTAGCTGTTTACCCAGGAAGTATGGTGATTCTGTTTGGTTCTCTAGGTCCCCTTCTTGAGTTCAAATCTCGATGATAAAGTCTGTTACTTGAAGGTCTTCCTTCTCTTCCTCATCTTTTTCCTGTTTAGTTGGTGTTAGTTTGTTTCTTTAGCTTGGTGTTTCCAGTTGAAAAGAACTAGCTAGGGTTATTTGGGAGGATGCAGCCTCAAATGAGATCTCCCCATCAATATAGCTTGTGGGAAAGTCTATGGAATATTTTCCTAATTAGGGATTGATATGGGAGGGCCCAGCCCAGCCCACAGAGGTGGTCCTTAGTTGTGTAAGAAAGCAGACTTAGTAAGCCATGAGGAGCAAGGCAGCATGCGGAGCTCTTCTGTGGTCTCTGTTCCAGTCCATGACCCAAGTTTAGGCTTGGAGTTCCTGTTCTGGCTTCCTTCAGAGACGGAATGTGTCACGAGAGTTGTAAACAGAAGTGACCCTTGTCCTTCCCAATCTGCTTTTTGTCATGGTGGTTATGAAGCTAAACAAAACTCCAAGACACCTTCTCAGAGTTGTGGCATCTCTAGCTTCATTTACCTCAGCTACACAAACCCTGAAGGAAGGCTGCTCGGACACATTCTCTGCTTGTCTATGGTATGTGTGTTCTATACCATCCACAAGGGGTTTTCAAATTATTTCCTCTGATTCTTGTTTCTTCCATACTCCTGGATTTTACTATTACCACGAGTCTCCCTTTTCTCATTCTAGCATTATCTGCCTTCTCTCTTTCTATGACTAATTTTTTTCTGATATTTTTATGCCTATAATAATTTTCCTTTTATTTACACTGTAATTTGAAAGAGAAATAAACCAAAACCATTAGTCATTCAACTTTCTTATCAGTTCCATTGTGTGCTTGAGAGTCTACCCTGGAAGAACAGCTATAGTGTCTTGTGTACAGAGGAATCTCCTGTGTTTGCACAGAAATCTGTCTCTTGACCACTGCTTCAAGCATTCTCAGATGTGTAGAACCTCAAATGTTTGTCTTTCTTCCTTCTCAGTCCACATTATTCTTCCTACTTACTTTGAAAATTCTTGTGATTCTTATTAAATCAATTTGAATTGTGGAGGCAAGGTGGCATAGGAGTTTAAGGTGAAACAGGGATCTTGCTTTATGTGATTATGGAGGAATAGAAATCCATTCAGAGGGAAAAAAAACATTTGTAAAGAGCAGAGGAGTGGACACATAGCCTAAAGTTATCTGGAATATGCTCTGAGGAAAATTAGCTTCCCTAGAGCTTCCCTAGGGAATTTGGGATAAAAAGTCACATCACTGACTTACTCTCAACCGCCTGAAGTTCAGGGTTAGCCCATTCTGACTATTTCAATACACCACCAAAGTAATCTCTGAAACCAGAGGCATTTTGGGGAGAATCTGTTCCTGTAAACAAAGGCTGATTCTCCAGAAAACAGGGCTGGGAGTTCTCAGTGGCTTCCATACTAGGTGTAGGTGTTTCCAGGAGGGAGCCACAGAACTGCATTAGGCTACCAGGGGGTTTTACTAGAGATCCTTTCTAACTCCTGTGTCTAGTCTGATATTTTAGAAAGACTCTTCTTTCATGCTCCATCATTCTCCATATTCCTTCCATTTTAATTTTTTTTCTCCAAACATGCTCAGAAAAAATATGGTTGCATGCACATTACATTACTGAAATACTTAAAACAACTTTCATGTTAAAACTAGAACATGCATCTACCTGCTTGTTTATGGAGTTGCTCCATCATTCATTTCATTATTTTCCAACAAGATGTATCTAATGTCTGGGTGTAGCACATGCTAAAATATAAGCAAAGCATGGATTCCTAACATATACATATGCATACACATACACACAAATACACAATATAATGTTATAGAATAAATATTCTTGAAAAATAAAGTGAATATTTACAAACTGATTAGAGTTTATTACTACAAAGAATATGGAAAATAGTATTTTATCCAAGTGTTGATAAAAAATTTCCACTCAAAATCAGTGTATGCCTGTTTTTTAAGAATGAAGGTCAAGTTCTAATAACAAAACTAAGTTTTACAAAATTTATTTCTAAGTACAATTTTTAAGATATAAAAGCTTGAAAATGAATATATTAATTTGAATATGTATAATATAGATCTTTGAAATGTTCCAATTTATGTCATTGTATATATGGATCACTCATTTATTATCCATGATTTTGTTGAAATGGACCTTAATTCATCTATTAGTGAAATATAGGTTGTAGGTAGATTACTTTCATAGGAATTCACACTTTTTTTGTGGGAAGCATCACATGTCCCTTAGTTTTCTTATGCATTTACTATTTTTACCATGTTTTATATAATCTGAATGTGTGGTATGATATAATATGCATCGTTTAAAAAGGAATATATTCTTAGGTGGATACATATGTTCAGCTTAAAGAAAATATGGTATTGAAAAAGCTTAAGCTAGGTTAAGTGGTTTGGGGTATTTTATTAAAAGACAAAAATAGTTTGTACTTTTCTAAGTCTGGTAATTTTCAATTATTAATATCATAAGCTTTATAAGTCCAAATATTTATTTGAATATCCATATTTGTAAATGGGTATGGGGGTAAAAATAGTTTCCTAAATGCTTTAAAATTAAAATGATTTTGTGCACCATATATGTTCAGGTTCATGCTAACGTCTTGATGGAGTCTTCAGGAGACAATGGTGTAATTAGTGACTTACCCAGACTTTAAAATAGTTTAGGCACTGTCTATAAATGCTTTTCTAACACAGAGATACACATGCATTTCTTTAGTCAGATTTCATAGTACAGTGCTTGTGGCTCAGACTACATGCCAAAGTTCCAGCTCATACTAAATGGGTTTGAACATAAACTGTGCATGCAGATCTCAAGTGGTAGTCTCTTAGTAGATGCCAGCCACTCTTTATTGCTACCCTCTTTTATTTCAGTAACATTTTAATTAATTCACACTGATTGAATAAATGTACATTGAGACTTATTTCCTAATGAGGGCGCATTGAGAGGGAAGGTTCCGCATCATCCTGATATCCTGTGGGTAATTATATTCTAATTATATGGTCAGGGGAAAAGAGGCTATAACTCAGCACTGATATTGTTCGCTGGGCCCAATTAATTACAAGCACATAATGAAAGTTCATGATAAGGTTGACTGGCAGTCAGTGTAAATTTTTGACTCAATTCAATTGTACCTAAAGTGAATACAGAGCTAGACTTTAACCTGGTTAGAAAATGCTCTGGCATGAGATCAGTGAATGTTCAGATGGACAAAAGATCAGAACAAATTCTATCATATGCTCTGCCTCCAAGCTTTTCCATGGATGATGAAAAGAAAAACTAAGCTCTGACTGTAAATATTATTATCAATGTTCTTTCATTATCTGTACTGACCCTGGAAAGCAGTAGTACACTGTTATATACAGGAAGAGAATTATAGAACTAGTCATGATTTTTGAAGAGGAACAGTGGGCATAACAGAAAACATTATAGATATATTATGGGTAACAGATGTATAGGTATTAATTTGCTATGTTAGCTTTTGGAAGGAGGATTCCCTTCTCTCTCTTATTGCTTTTAGTTATTCATAATTTCTCTTTCAGTAGACTCAGTTTTTATATATGTAGATGTTCAAATCAAACATAAATGTGCTGCTCCTATATACTTATTAATAGACGAAATGGTAAAGTGATCACAGTCAAAGTCCTCTCTCTCTCTCTCTTTCTCTCTCTCTCTCTTTGTCTGTCTGTCTGTGTGTATGTGTGTGTGTGTAGTGTGTGTTGGTGCAAATGTGTTTTGGGGAATCTTTTTAAATTAAAATTTTATTAGACTATTTCAAGTTCCATGGAGAGAGCATAGAACAATGAAAGACACTGAGATCAAAATAAAATGAAACTCAATTAAGAGTAAAATATGTAGAAATAATTTTTCATTTTTAAAAGAATTGAGGCTGTAATTCATCAGTCCTCCTTTGCTTTTCCTCCCTTCCAACCCTCTTAAGTCCTCCTGCCGCTCTCTTTCAAATACACAGTCTGTCTCTTAGGGTATGCATACATGAACATGTATATGAAGATATGTTCCTAAATACCATCAGCTCAGTTCATATAATGTTACTTGTGTCTTGCTTTTAGGGAGAAGTATTTTTTAAAGCAAAGCCTTTATTTGCCTTGAGATTGCCAAGTATGCTAGGCCTCTTGCTCAGTTAAGCCTGGGCATTTTCCTGTCTCCACCATCCTGGGGCTGAGATTAAAATCATATGTTACCATTCCAGCTATTTTACTTGGATTCTAGGGATGGAGTTTAGATCCATAAATTTGTTGGTCAAGGTTCTTTTTCAACTGATCTCCCTAGCACAAGTAAAGTAATGTTGTCATTAAATTTCTGTTAATACAAGCTTATAAAATTGACTTTGGTAGAGAGTGATTGTGCAAGAGACTCTGTCTTTCCAAGTGGCCATGTCTTTGCAAGTGGCATTGCACGCGTTATACAAACCCCATGCCTAGCAGTCAATGCCAACAAGAAACAAGCTCATTGGCAATTTTTTGGAAATTCTTTGTCTTATAATGCTTGGCCAGGGATTTTTTACTTTAATCTTACAATCGTTGCGGGTATACATTGTTTTCCTGCTTTGTGTGTTTATGATGTGTAAACCTGTGTGGTTCTGTGCCTGTATGCATTCCTTGTGTTTTTTGTCCTTATTTATTTATTTAAAGAATTTCCACTTCCTCCCTTCCTCCCAATACCCTTCCACTTCCCCCACTCCCTCTCCTCCTCCCTCACCATTCCCAAGAGCAGGAAGGTTTCCTGCCCTGTGGGAAATCCAAGTTCCTTCCCCCTCCCTCCAGGTCCAGGAAGGTGAGCATCCAAACAGACCAGGATCCCAAAAAGCCAGTCCATACAGACGAAACAAGAACCAGTGCCATTGTCACTGGCCTCCCAGTCAGCCCCCATGTCAGCCACATTCAGAGAATCCGGTTTGATCACATGCTCGCTCAGTCCCAGTCCAGCTGGCCTTGGTGAGCTCTCATTAGATCAGTCCCTTGTATCAGTGGGTGAACGCACCCTTCGCGGTCCTGACTTCCTTTTTCATGTTCTCCTTCCTTCTGTTCTTCATTTGGACCTAGGGAGTTAAGTCCAGTGTTCCAATATGTGTTTCTGTCTCTATCTCCATCCTTCGCCATATGAAGGTTCTGAGATACCATCTTACACCTGTCAGAATAACCAAACTCAAAAACAACAATGATAGCCTATGCTGGAGAGGATGTGGAGTGAGGGGAACACTCATCTATTGTTGGTCGGAATGCAAACTTGTGCAGCCACTGTGGAAAGCAGTGTGGCGGTTCCTCAGGAAACTGGGAGTCAACCTCCCTCAGGACCCAGCAATTCCACTCTTGGGAATATATCCAAGAGATGCCCTATCATACTACAAGAGTATTTGTTCAACTATGTTCATAGCTGCACTATTTGTAATAGCCAGAACCTGGAAACAACCTAGGTGCCTCTCAATAGAAGAATGGTTAAAGAAGGTGTGGAACATATACACAGTAGAGTTTTACTCAGCGGTAAAAAACAATGACATCTTGAATTTTGCATGCAAATGGATGGAAATAGAAAACGCTTTACTGAGTGAGGTAACCCAGACACAAAAAGAGTAATATGGTATGTACTCACTCATAAGTGGATTCTAGCCATTGTTAAAGGTCTTTGAGTTTATAATTTGTGATCCTAGAGAAACTAAGTAAGAAGGTGAGCCTGAAGAAAATCATATAGTTATCCTCCTGGATATTAGAAGTAGACAAGATTGCCAGGCAAACTTGGGTGCACGGGGGTGGGGGTGGGGTTGTGGAAGTAAGGAGAGATGGTTAGGGAGAGGGGAGAGGGGGAGGATTGGGGATGGCTTGGGGGAATAGGAGGGGGAGGGAGGAAGAATGGTTATGGGAGCAGGGAAGTTTATATCTCAATTAAGGGAGCCATTTTAGGGTCTGCAAGAGACTTGATTCTGGAGGGGTTCCCAGGCCCAAGGAGAGGTCCCCAGATTGTTCCCTGGGCAGCAGAGGGTAGGGTGCCTGAACTGGCCTTGGCCCATAACCATACTGATGAATATTTTGCATGTCACCACAGAACATTCCTTGTGTTTTTTCTTTGGATCTTTTTCTTTTTCCTTCTGTCCTATACTCATTTGTTTTTATTTTCTTTCTACTATTGTTCTTTAGTTGTCCATTTGTTTTCGAACAAGAGAGAGAAAGGAGGGATGTAGATAGGGATGGGAGGGGAACTGGGGAGAAACTGAGAGGAGCAGAACGAGGGGACTCCAAAATCAGGATATAGGGTATGAAAAAAATCTGCTTTCGAAAGAAGGACACAAGTCTCTACTATTTATGAATTCTAAAGGTTTTATTTTTGATACTTACATTTTAATTGGCTATAACAGTATTTATATGGAATAAAAAGCAAGGTATCGTCTTTTGGGCTCAGATGGTACATCGACCTGGGTGTTACTAAAGGCACTAGTAGCAAAAGAACCACTTAAAAAATATGTTGTGAGTGTGTGTTTGAGTCTACATAGGAAGAGCTCACAAAATCATAAATTGTGAAACTGGAATAAGAAGAGAAAGTTCATGAAAAACTAAAGTGTGTTTGTTTATCATACCCTGGTTATGCCCCCAGTATGTTTCATTCTAATTGTTGAGTAAAGCATAACTTGACCCCTTTAGCTAAGACTATGTTCCCCTTTAGGAGCAAAATTTTTTCTTTATACTAACTTTCCTTTTCTTTTATATTTTTTTCCTTTTATTAAAAATACTCTTATCACTCATTTTTTAATGTCAGTGATATGTGCTTGAAGTAAAAGAAAGTACACAGTTTAAAATAGTTTTTTTTTTTGTGTGTGTGTGTGTGTACTTTCCGAATACCACTGCAGGAAAAGGTGTGCTGAATTCATCCGTATTGACCTTTACCAGGGCTTTATTTGATTTTCCTTCATATTTTGAATTCTTCATTAACATTTAAAGATATTTTAATTTTGATCGTGCAGAAAGTGGGAACTTATTTATAGAAGTAATGCTATGTGCATGGGTCTCTCTCTGTCTCTATCTCTGTGTGTATGTGTGTGTGTTTATGTGTATGTGTGTTTGTCTCTGTCATTTTCTCTCATCACTTTGTGTGTGTGAGCATGTATGTGTGCACGTGCATGTGTGTGTGCGTGAATGTGTGTGTTTGTGTGTGTGTGTGCACGAGTGTGTGTGTCTGTGTGTGTGTGTGTGTGTGCATGTGTTCATATGCATGCGTGTGTGCTTGAATGTGTGTGTTTGTGTGTGTGTGTGCACGAGTGTGTGTGCCTGCATGCGTGTGTGTGTGCATGTGTTCATATGCATGCATGTGTGCTGCACTCAGAACCAAACCTGGACCTTAGTGTGCTAGGCAGCTTCAGGACCACTGAGCTATATCTTAAGGTCCAGTGACGTAAAATTATTTTTCTGTTATTTGAATATTGAGAGTATTGGCTGGCAAAATGAGTTTCTAACTCTTAATTTTGGATGCTAATCATTTAATTTTATTTTAAACGGTTGCTCATAATCTGAAAATAGGCTAGCTTGGTTCAATAAGAGAGGTAAATGAGATTTCAAATATAAAGGCACCTTACTAAAATTATGAATTTTCATACATAAGTGTAGGCCTAATTTTGATAATTTTACTTTAGTCTTGAAATAAATGATGACTCTTTAAATGTGAGTACTGCCTCCCTATAATATTAACTAAAACGTCCAATAATCTCCACTAAAGATTTCTCTTTGTCCTGTGACAATTTGGATTAAATTGTCAATTTAAAATGATTACATATTAGAAAATACAAAGGCAAGAAATATCCTAATACGTACTTAAGAATAATAGGATTTTAAAATTTCTTCAATATTAAATTGAACTTAATATGTGCCCTGAAGGCAAATGCATCTTTTAAACTAATTATCTGTTCTGTGTATTCTATTTAATATTAAAAAGATACTGATTAAATAAAATCAATCACATTCCTCTGTAGTCACATCTCTCATTGATTAAATAAAAATATACAGTTCCTGTATTAATTCTAATTAAAAATATATTACAGTGAGAATTATATACTCAAGATAATTTTCAAAACTAAAACATTTATTCTTTTCATCTTCAATATTTAAAAGTATGTACAAAAGAGAGGAAGAGCAGTAATGTGATATCTGAATCTGTGTTTGAGAAATAACAACTGATTTTTTTTCCGCCTGAGGCCTTACTGTAATTCAAGAAGAGGTGGCTAGTGAGATGATAATTTAATAGCCACCCTCTACCTATTCATTCTGATTGGTAGGATGCTCACAGATGAGGAATTTTTATCTTTTTCATTCTTCAACAAATGTCTCTCAGGAGGCAGAGTATCACCTGGCAAAGTTCTCAGGGCTGTCTTGGTATTGCTGCCATCTTACCTGAGGTAGGCCTTCAGTTTTGTCTGTTCCTCTTCCTCATCCTTAGTTACTCTATCCCAATGCTCAGAGAGATTCAGCAGTGTCTCCCCCTCACATCTTGCTGCCGAGCGTACACACACTGTCCATAGGAGTGGCTTGCTGACAACCCTGCAGATCTGAGGAAGAGAAAGCCCCCGTATTCATATCAACAAAATACTAATTCTAGACAAGCGACAGCAAAGTGACAGAACGGTTCCAGTCCCTTCTAGAATAATTGTTTTGCTTGCTTTTATGCCTTAACTATTGTTTTTTACGAATGTGGTATATAGATTTGGTGTTTTATTTTGATCTTAGATTTTTTTCTCACATCTGTGCTTTTTTTTTGTGGTGCCTGTAGGTTCTTGCATACAGACCCCAGTGAGATTACCTACACTGTTGTGTTCCTGAGCTTTTACCCAGCTTAGACATAGAAATATATATTTATTATTTATTATTTATGTCTCATTTCCTGCTCTTTCTAGAGTTCTACTAGTTAAAAGAGTAAAACAGAATTCTTTGTGTCTGATGTTTTTAATAACCACCATCGTAATCTTAACATTATCTGGATCTTCTTTCGCATGTCCTACATCTTGGAATAAGAGAAAATGTAATTGTATGCATTTACGTTAGGAATTGGAGCTTGAGAACAGTAGGCGATTGTATTCAGTATTCAGTATTTTTTGTGGTTGACAGACAACCACACTTGCAAACTGGTATTTTATGAACTAAGTTCCAGAGAAGCAAAGATAAGAGGGTTTTGGAATTTATTAATCTCCTCTTTGTTTCAAACACGTGAACACACATACACAGATACATATGCTACGCTCTTCAACATTAATGTGTGCACGTGTTTCTCAGGCAACTCAGGAAGCCATGGCAGTGGAGGATAATGGGAGATATTCTTTTATAAACACTAAAATTTTTGGATTTAGCCTAATCTCTTTAAGCAACTTTCAACTAAAGGGGTAGTATTTATTTGATTACACATAAACTGTATAGATTAACTCATAGTAATAATTTGATTATAATTTATTAATAGCAGTGTTTGCATATGATGGCAAGGAGCAAATACACTCATACTCTCTGCATTCAAATGGCACAATCTGCAGGAAGGGATGAGATGATGCTGGAAAATGTATTGTTGGTATTGATGTGGAGAAAGATATAAAGTATGGGCATTGCTGTGTGAGGGTCAACACCAGCTGAGAATGGGTCCTCACACAAATAAAACCATCTTTGGAGGTTCTTTGTCTCACAGTGTTATATCTGAGTATCCTAATTTTTAATATATATATATATGTATATGTATATATATATATGTATATATATATATATATATGTACACACACACACACATATTCACCCCACAGGGCCTTTGTGTATATTCTGGCTTCTGATATTGTGTTTTTATGGGATTCCTGAGTGTGCACATGAGTGCATAACTTGTGTCTAAGTCTGTTTCTTATGCCTTTGCTGAACCTCTTTTCCTTCTGTTTAGTTGCTTTGTCCTGTTTTGTTTGATTTTGTTTTGTTTTTAGTTTTATTATTATCCCCTAGAAACCTGCTTGTTTCCTAATGGGACTAGAGGGGGATGTGGATGGGAGGGGCGGTGGGGAGACACTGGGAAGAGTAGAGGAGGGGAAACTGTGATAAGGATACATTGTATGAAAAATCTGTCTTAATAAAAGATAAACTATTTTTAATGATTGAGCTAATGATAAAATTGATAGTAATAAAATTATCCCTGTAAAAATTATATGTATATGCACAAAGGCAGTGGAAGTATGCATAGTTATCAGGAATGTTTATCAATGTAGTCTGAATAAATAAAGTCATCCTTTGGGTAAGTCACTTCACAGTCTAACATATTTTGTTTTGAGTATCCTTGCTTGATTAAAAGATATCCGTTTATTTAATTTAGGAAAACAAACAAACAAAAATCCGTGAAGAGACTGTAGTTCCAGTTCATGGAGCCCACAGATACATGGTGTGTGGTGACATCATAGGTGTTCTACTTCCAGATATATGGTGTGTGGTGATAATCATAGGTGCTCTATTTCCAGTTTTGGTTTTTCGGCTTTTATATAAACTTCTCTTTTTCTGCAGACTATGCCCACGGCAGGAGTTTCCGTTCCTGAGGTATGTAAGGAAATTTTTATAACTGTTACAACTAAAAGTCATAATCAACTTATATGGATGTAAGGGATATTGTCGCCGATTTCAAATATTACATGATGTTAACACCTTAAAATTAATGCAATAATGTTAATTCTATATGTGTCAACATTTCAATATTGGAATTAAAATTCTTTGTATTTTCAATTATGGGATAGTCTTAAATATTTCTTATTTTTTTGTGGCAGAAGTTAGGAATATCAGAAATTATATGTCATAATACATTTAGAGAAAGCTTAAAAGTTGCTTTTCAAAGTATATGACCACTGTATTTTGTTTTCACATGTGAAATTCTCAATATCAATGGGAGGACATGGCAAAAACTACAAATTACTTCAGCTCTTCGAGAGCATTATTACACAGCATTTGACAATGATGTTCTGAGAATCCTTTGCTCACTTAGGAGCAGCAGTTGCTTCAGAAGAATGTCTAAGCAAGTGTTATGGGCACAAGACTTCATTATAATAGTATGCAGTCATAGGAAATCCCTTTATCCCTGCCTGGCTGTAGGTCTAGCAAGTGACAACAAACCAAAGTCTTCCTCATCTAGTTTTGTTTATCTAAAAGGTACCCATATTTGCCACAAGTTGTAATTCAGGGAGATTGATTGAAAAAAAATCAATGTATCTGTTATTCTGACATGCTATTTCAGTTTTAGAAAACAGAAATTTTATGTATTGTGTTTACTAAAATCTTCTTAAAGTATCTTTTATTTTCATTGTAGAATACAATGTTCTTTAAAAATTTTAGTTTTTTAGTAACCCCCAAAATATTTCATACATTTTATTTTCATCCATTTTGTTCTAAAATATCCTTAAACCCAGGTATGATGTGTGCATGGAGAAATGCACAAATGCGCATATATCCTCACTCCATTGCATCCTTGTTTTCTATTCTATGGAAGACTTCTAACAGGTTAACTGGCCACACATTTAAAATATTAAAAGAGCACAAAGAAATGCACATATATAACATTTTGCTGTTATTGTTTGAGAAAGGGTTTCACTGTGTAGCACTGACTGTCCTGGAACTCACTTTTTAGACCTGGCTGACCTTGAACTCACAGAGTTCCACCTGCTTTTGCCTCCAGAGTGCTGGGATTATAGGCATGTGCCACCACCACCCGGCAATCATTTATCTTTTAAACTATAAATAATTGGCTACACCTTTTACAAAGGACTCAGGATTTTCCTTTGAAACCATCTTGAAATTACTGACACATGGCATTTCCTGAATATAGCACAGTCTTTTCCTGTGGCATTCTGTTATTTTCAAATATTGTAAAAATTCAAGGCATCTGTACTATAATTTCTTTATTTTTATTGTTAATTCCAATAATAGAGTTGTGTCTACACATAATTGGAACACCCCCCACTTCCATACATACATGAAATTGGATACCCCCACTTCCATACATACATGTAATATAAATATCCCCACTTCCATACATACATGTAATTGGAACACCCCCAATCCTATGCACATAGTTTTTAAAATTGTTTATATCCAGAGCCTTCAAGCTATTTTTAAAGCAACAAACCTATGAATTATATTATAAATTTGAAAATGGTAAGAATTCTACTTTCTCTTCAGAAAATAAGAAAGTTTACTTAAAACTGGCAAGCTATATTGAGAATGCCATAAAGTCACTGTACTGAACTTTAAACTTAGTTAACAGAGACATTGAGGGTGAACATACATGAGCTGTGTCTCCCATCGTTAAGATTCTGAAAGTGTAGACGAAAGGCTGTACCCAGAAGTCAACATCCTTACAATAGGATGCATAAGCTTGTATAATAATTTTACATTGTACATACCATGGTATTATTTTGTAATTGTGCTGTCATATGTTAACATCAAGTAAAAATTAGACTACTTAGACATAGCTACTTCTATCCTTTAAGTTTCTTCTTTCCACTTAGGATTTATTTAATGGAAATACTGTCCTTGTTATGTATCCCTCTTTGAAGTTATCTAGAAGTGGTATATAAACCTTGTGTGAGGTAATGGAACCCAACACATCTAGTTCACAACATACAACACGCCTTCATGGTTAGGGCATGTGTATTGCCTAGAGCTATTTTAAAGGAAACTGCAGTGTCTTTGGATTTGTGCTATCCTATCTCCCCAAGGATACCCAATATCATAACCGCAATTATTCCAAGTTCGGAGGACTTAATAAGCAATGAAAGGACCACAAGTGCTTCTCGCATCACTTTCTAGTACAGTGCACAGCCTCGGCAGGATGTGATGAACTTAGCGACAGCATGTAGCAAGGCTTTCCTCCTTCTTTCATATTTCTGCCACTTATTGAGTTGTTGTTTTAGAGCAATCCCAGTGTCTCCATTTTCTCTGCTTATCCTGCGAGAAATCTTCCCACTTTTAAGGTGATATAGATGGTGGCTTCAGTGGGGAATAACGTGCTTAATCTTGAACAATTACAAGTAACAATGCGTGGATTTGGCTCTAAATCCAATACATATGCCTTTGTCCAGACTTACTTTTATGTAAGAAAATGATTTTTTGGATTAAGAAGTGGGGGGGTGGGGAAGACAGTTTAGGTGGTTAGAAGCATGTTCTCTGGCAGAGAGCCCAGGTTCCTTTCCCAGTATCCACAGGGAAGCTTACAACCCTCTGTAACACTAGTTCCATGAGATCTGACACCCTTTTCTGACTCCTTCAGCTGACCTCCATAGGCGCACACATATTGTGTACACACACATGTATATATACTATATATACATATATGTATATATGTGCAGGCAAATCACTCATACACATAAAATTAAAGAAATAAAACTAAAACTAAGAATTTAATAAGAGACTGATACCATTAGACTTTATACCATTCCTTTAATTTGTGCTTAACTTTTGTCATTAATTTTAATTAAGACTTGCAGCAATCAACTAAATTTTTCTATAACTTCCCAGGATTCCCGATAGATTTAGAGCCTTTGGTTTCTTTGGGGTAATCCTGGCCAGTAAAATAGTTAACCTGTGGAGCAGGTTTCTCCCAAAACTGGGTATAGCGGTGGTATTGTTTTTTGGAACTGATTAATGTCTCCAAGCTGTTAAAATTGTGAGCCCTGGTGTATGGAAAGGAGTCCTTAAATACTGTAAACACGCATATGCAAAGATGGATTAAGATCACTGCATTTCTGGGTGACTTTTTGTGGCCTAGCTGCAGTCTCAGAAGGGGCGGTAACCCCATGCAGACAACTCATGTTGTGGGCCCATAATCTGGGACCCAAGTGATGGCTGTTGCTAACTGCAGACCGCTCTTCTTTGTGGCTTTGTATGAAGCCAAGTGAAGAGCAGCTGCCTGTCCGTCATGCTGAGATTGCACAGGAAGGAGAGACTCCCGCGCTGGAGGTAATCATCCCTCATTGCTCATAGCTGTGGAGCGTTCGATAGCGGCAGGCTTGGGTATTGTCGTTAATATCTCTTTAGAGGCAGTCGTTTTCACCCAGGTACAAACACTTCACCTCTTAGAATCAGCATGGGACAGAAGAGGCATGTTTGTAGAGCATATATTTAAAGCGAGGTCTTTTTATTTCATTTATTTCATCATTTTATGTTCTGTGAGTGTTGCCTGGTTTTTCTGCTCTGCTTATTATGATGATTATTCTCCAGGAACTCGAATACAATGCATTCCCACGGGAAGATTTGTTGTATGACTGGAGTGTGAGAACCACAAAACATTGAATTCTGTGTTTCAAATATCTACATAGCAAACACAGGCAGTTGATATTTGAAAATGTTCAAATATCAATAACTTTATTTTCCAAGTTGTGCTTAAATGTTCTCTATTCTTTCGTGAACTTTTAGAGTAGTTCTTCTCAATGTTTGAGCAATTTCTATTGACTAAAGCAGTAATTTTCCCATACTTTTTTATCTAGAATAATTTATCTGGCAGGAGGAAGTTTTTCTTAATTTGTGGTTTGCAGCTCAAAAAGCTGAAAATATTGAAACTTCAGCTTAAAAGTCAAACCCAGTCCTTTGTCTGATACGGGGTCAGTGAAGATCTTTTCCCACTCACTAGGCTTCCTTTTTGTCTTATTGACTGTGTCCTTTGCTTTACAGAAGCTTCTCAGTTTCAGGAGGTCCCATTTATTTATTGTTGCTCTCAGTGTCTGTGCTACTGGGGTTATATTCAGGAAGTGGTCTCCTGTGCCCAGGCATTGAAGGCTACTTCCCATTTTCTCTTCTATCAGGTTTAGTGTAGTCAGATATATTAAGGACTTTAATCCATTTGGACTTTCGAATAGCAATACTTCCTGCAGGCAAAGCACACCAATTTTAATTTATTTTCACCTTGAGTTTTTAGAGAACATACTCTAAGTAAATACAGTACTCAAGAATTTATAGACTTTATTTCTCTAAATTTAGACAATGAGGGGTGACGCTGTTTGGTTCTGTATAGGAGCTCAGGATGATGTGATTTCTAAGCAGCAGAGGCGTAATTCCACCCATGCTTCCCAATTGTTAATCTCTCCCTATAATGAGGTCTTCATACACATTGTACTGTTAAGAACTACCTATGGGTAAATCTGTAACTTGTAAGCCTCAGAAAGAAATTTACAAAAATAATCAGAAATATTGTAACTTTCCCAGAAGTTAAGCTTATAAAAATACAAGCATTTTCATTACATGAAAAGGCAGCATAAAGAATTTGGATGAGAGGAATCATAATACCCCATCCACTTTTAGCCATGCCGGAAATTCACTCAGTCAATTTGCAAGGTAGGCTAACTATATTGATTAGTATTTTAATGCAAAAAGTCTAACATATATATTCTAATATATATGTATACAAGTACAAATATATATCCTTTATTTACTTCAAAAGATAAAAAGAACATTGTATTTAAAGCTACATAAGAATGTCTTTCCAAATTACAAAAAGTGAAATTCCACATTAGTAAGTATCTGTAGCTAATATGACATAAACATGGGAAAGTAATAGAAAGTACATGGGCAGTCAACCAGTAAAGTGCCCATGGCCAGACATTGCTTATCAATTAGCAGATTGTTACTTATTGAAACTAGATATTGCCCAAGAATTCCAAACACAGTGTTCAATAAGCTTTAGTGTTTAAATCTTACTTATTACTCAATTCTTTACCTGTTTATCTTGATTATTAACAGTCAGTAATTAAAGTCTGTGTTTATCAGTAGGAAAATGTTCTCATCTATATGGGACTTTGATTAAAAACTTGACAAATATAAAATTAGTATTGAAACAAAGCTTAAATAAATAGGGAAGCTTTTTTACCATCAGATCTAAGACTCTAATGCCGAGACTATTCAAAGTCATTTGTTTCCACAGAGTGAAGAAGAGTTGCAGAAGTTGTGAATTAGAAGGCTGGTTGCTGTTATTCAGGAACAATAAAGATGCCAGTGCCACTGCAAAGATCAGAAAAGGGTGTGTCAGACTGTAGAGTCTTGACTATGGGAAGACAAGGATAAAAGGATGTTGATCCACTAGGTGATAATTACAAAAAATTTAGGAGAAAAAATGATACTGATAGTATTTTACTTGTTTAAGCCCTTGATGGGTAGCGTGTAGTTGCTGAAGGAATGCTAAGTGTTTTAGATACATAGAGGGAGATACTGAAAGGACATTTGAGTATAATAGCTAATATTTGGGATGACACATGATTTGAAGTTGTGCTTTTAGACATCTTTATAAAAGTGATGGAATGAAGTTACTTTGGAAGCAAGTATATGCTGTCAAGATCATCAGGCCAAGGAAGGGACTTATCAGAGATCTCAAAGAGGATAAAGGATAAGCAGATGAGACTGGGACAACACATAGTGAAGTCTTGAGAGATAGGACGATGGGTGTCCTTAAAGCAGAGGGAGGCATGAGTTCAAGAAGTCGGAAGACATTCGTTCTGTCACAACTGTGGTTTACGTAGAGGAGAACATCATTCAATGTATCAATGAGAAGCTTATTGATGATCTGAAAAAAAGCTGAGTGGGGGAAATTACTGATTGGTTTTAAAAGAATAAAAAGAGAGATCAGAGGAAAGAAACAAGCAATTCCTACTCTGTATACACATTTGCACATACATTGTGTGTGTGTGTGTGTGTGTGTGTGTGTGTGTATGTGTGTGTGTGTGTGTGTGCACTTGTCCTTTTAATTTGTTATGGTAACAAAGGAAGTAGAAGGAACAGAAACAGAATTTCCTAATACATACAGTCTTTAACGTACATAGTAGCTTCAAAATTCATCATTAATTTAGGAATCATTTTCAATGTTCAATGTATTTATAAATACTATTTTAATACTTATAAAAATCTTTAAATTTTAATCTATTCTACAGCTAATGAAAGTAATAAATTCTCACATATTATAATAGTTCTCACATACTTCTGATATTGAGTATCTCTGCATCATTACAATTTTCATTTCTCCCCATGTTTCTTTAACAATGAGATAATATTTTGATCATATTGCTGTGGAATATATTGATTTGGTTGAAATAAAAAGGTTTTGTACTTTTCACAACACATTCCAGTTTAGTTAGGTGGGCTCAAGTTTATAATAGTGGTCTTTTAAGAGACTCCCTTTATCAAACCAATTCTGCATTTTAATTTTTAATATAATTTATCAAATATGTTTTACATTTTTTTTCTTTTTAACAGGAAAGGCAGTCAACAGCTAAAAAGGAAAAGGGCAGCTCTCAGCAGTCAAATAAAGTGACAGACAAGAACAAAATGCAAAGAGCTAACTCTGTTACTATGGATGGACAAGGTTTGCAGGTAAGGGTTTCAAAAGTACAAATTATGGTAACAGTCAGATTTGTTACTTTCATATTCTGAGAAGGGCATATGTTCAGTTATCAACACATTCTTTCATCATGTATATCATCTCAGTAGACTTCTTTAGAAAGCTCATTACTAATTTATCAAAATGTCAGTCTTACACTTGATTGACAGAATGACATTCTGGATAGATTAATCATTTATAATGCTATCTCCAGTTAAGATAAAATTGGCAAGAAATCTGTGAATTTGAAAGTTATAACTAATATATAAATTTAGTTTGTACATGTGTTATTTACACATATTGTGTGTCTCTATCCAGTTATAATCACACATACACACACCACACACACATGCATATGTATACACACATACACATATGTTGTATGGGTCTGATTTTGAAGAGTTCATTGTGAAGTTATTATACCTTTAGGAAAGAAGATATACATTCTGTGTGAAAATTTTTCTTTTAAATAAAATAATAAAAATGAGGGTATTAAGGGTATATATCCATATTTCTACATCTCAAATTAAACTCAAAGATCATCATACATATTTCTAGTTTAGACAAAATGAAGTTGTTGACATATTTTACAAATTTATAAATTATAGCTATGTCCTCAGACATAAAGAACTCATTCTATCCACCAGCATTTTAATCTTTGGAACTGTGTGATTATTTCACTTTTTTTCACCTATATGCTTCTCTGTATTGTATTTTCTCCTTTCTTAATGTACTGGAAATTTCAGGTTTGTTGGCAACTGCTGACCTCATGGATGACCATGGCATACATTTGCATACAACACATGCGATTCTAATACATATGAATTTTAATCAGATTTAATTAATGATAGTATCTTTTATAATTGTTAATCTATCTGTGATACTAAGTATCACATACTTCATATCTCTTAAGTAGCACAGTTAAGATTACACATAATATGTCTAATAATTGCTCGAATTAGAATGTCGAAAAGTTCATGACACTTAATCTTTGCTTACCTATTGACAATGAGTTAATTTTTGCAATTTAATAAGATATATTACAAGTAGAAACTCCCCTGAGTAATTAAATGTAAATGTAAAAGGAAATTTTAAATAAAAGTTATTATATTCATGTATATAAAATTCAATCATGAAAGACTATGTCAGAGAGTCATTTTTGGAAATCACATCCATGTGTTTAATAATATCTCATGTGACTCATCTCAAATTTGAAATCTGTCCACAATTTTGATAGCAGAATTGTACTGTGTGATCCCATAGACTTTTGCCAAGCACAAATAACACTTAAATCTAATATAAAATTATAGACTGATTAGTTTAAATTTTTAATCATTCTGAGTTTCTGTCTGAAATCTCAGTTTGGTAAATTTAAGTGTATTTAATGCATGCTTATGTACATATTTCTCCTCATGAAAAACAAGCATGGATCATTTGCTAATGTTTAAGAGAACACAAGAACTAGGGTGTATTTTACATATATTTGCATATCTTAAATCTATTTCACAATTCTCTCAAATACTATGAACATGGGGCCATCATACGACTTGTTGCCATTTTAGAAGCTTTTGTTTACATGCTCTGAATTGGAAAACTTACCCAAGTCCCTGCCAGTAGTCAGTGGTAGGGCCAAGTCTAACTGAGGAGTGCTTTGCTCAGATTCTGTGTGTTCTACTCCTATAAGTAAGTGGTGAATGTCTGAGCACTGTGCTCCTGCATGCATTTTTATTTTAAGTCTGATAAAAGTAACTTATTCACTAGAACAATAATGTCTGTACTCTCTGATTAAATAGTTAAATTTGAACATTCTCATAAAGCAAGAATTCCATGGTGTTTGCAGCATTCTAGGTTTATATGATTCAGTGATCTACTATATTTTAATATTTATTTATTATATTAAATATTTTATATGTAATTATTGTATTATATATTAATTATATAATATAAGCTATATTTTAGTGTTTATTTGATACAAAGCTGAAGTATTCAATCTTCGATGAACAGGGATAATCATATTAAAACACAGATGATCAACATTTTTACACTTTGTTCTAAGATAATCATAACTCTTCATAACAATGTTGACATATGAAATTTTCAGTCAAAGCTGTAACTTGGTAAATGCAGGCATGAATTTAGACAAAACAGTTGCAAATAAATAAAACTACATGTTCCAAAAATACTTTAGTTTAAATTTGTGTATTATCCCGTACATAATTGAGTTCGTCTTGGGTGTAGGAACTCACATGGTTGTATAAAACCTTAGTTATTTTATGCAAAACAGAAAGTATATTATGGTGACATCATTTTTGAAACAATATGATTATTGTTTTTGAGATGAGGTAAAAATATATTAATTTTCTGCAAGCTTTAAAAAGCCTATGCCATGGAAAAGCATTGAGTTGCAGCCCAGTTTGCAGGTAACTCATTGACAGGGGAGATCTACACTGCGAAAAGAAGATTAATCATAGTTAGGCACATTCATCTTCCTCCTTTTCAGCTAACCAGTATAATGATCAGGATTATTATTTCTAATTAGAGGAAGTAATAGATCATGCATAACCCTAGGATGAGTCTCATTAATTAACCCGAGTCCTAGGGGACTTCAAATAGCAGTGGCCTGGCACTCTGTCATTGTCATTACCACACCGTAGGTTTACACTCAAACACAATATCAAATGGAATGGAAATGCCAGTTTTTAATGCACAAGAACTTTAATAATAATGAGCATAATCCAATGTGTGGACCAATAAGGAAAAAAACAACAATTGGTTAAACTTTATTGTGAGAATTTATCCTTATCTTAAATATTATGTAAATTTCTGTATAAAAGCATGACAGGAGAATGAAAGAATCCAGCTTTTAAGATTTCAAATCCGTGACAAAGAGACCTTAATACTTAATATCTAAATTCCAACTGGTGTGTTCTTCCAGACAATTCATTTGCCCTGTTAGCTTTCTAACTTTATGCTTCATAATCACAAATAAACTAAACATAAACACATATGCTGTGACACTCCTTACCGTGTATACTAAGGCGCTTCATTTCTTTGATCGGAGTGTATAATGCCCTAATCTCATTGACTGTTACTGGTTCTTTATAGTCATTCTAATTCCCTGTTTATGTACAAGGTTATTATTCTATAGTTTTAAGAACTACAACTTTTCATCAGGTTTCAGGGCGACAGTGGCATATGCCTTTAATCCCAGCATCCGGAGGCAGAGGCAGGTAACTCTCTGTGTTCAAGGCTACCCTCTTTTACAGTGAGTTCCAGGACAGCCAGGACTATGCAAAGACATCCTATTTTGGAAAAAAAAAACCTGTAACTTTTTAACCGAGTTCATATCTTCATACATATGTTATATTATAAGTAATACAGAAGACAGAGCTAAGTAAGACAAATATCAGGTCAAAAATTTGGAGTTGTATGTAGTTAAAGAAGAGAGCCGGAAGTTAATAAATAGATAACTAATTCAAATTGGCAAGATCATTATCCATTTGGATCTATGGGAAATAGACAATTCTAGGCACTGTGAAGAATATGTCTACTAAGCTTTAGAACAATGCCAACCTGAAGACTAGAGAGAGAGCAGTCAACACAGAACATTCAGAGAAATAACAGGTACTAAGTGTTCTAAGTCCTGTAAAGCTTTCATGAGCACATTCCCTTTGGATGTGAGCAGAAATAATGTGATCTCACAACATATTTCAAAAGGCTCACTTCTGTTATGATTAGTTTATTAGAGAATTGGCCAGCCAATGCATAATTACCAGAAGCAATGAAACACTGCAGGATTCAAGGCTCACCACTGAGCTTTGTAGGTAGAGAATGTTTTGAGAACAGAATCAAACTGGTCAAATGAGGGCTAAAGGGATAGTTTATATGGAACTGGTAGTGACTAAAATGGCAGAGTTGACATCAGCTGAGATGTTGAAGACCTTGGGTGATTGTGGTTGAGGAGAAATTCCTACTGCCAAAGAATATAAATCAAATAAATAGTCAGACCAACAGGGAAATTGACAAGTTTGGGGAAGGAATGAGTATGGACTTTGGCGTAATACATGTCTGATGGTATTCAGGAAGATCAAATAAAATGAGATTGCTGAAGGCAGGGGCCTCTGTAGGGAGGTGCTGAACTGGACCTACAACCAGTTTAACTCCAGGGAAAATTGCTGAAGAAGTGGTAGGAAAAGGTTAGAGACAAGAGAACAAGAGGATTAAGTGGTTTTCTTTAAGACTGCGTTGTTTCCTAATGACAGAAGGTACATCTATAGCTTGCCACTAACATGATAGCCTGCAGAATGAGCAGAACAGGGACAATAACAATAGGCATTTGAAAATTGATGACAGAAGGCCCAGGGGCCCCAACCTACACAAAATCCTGGGGAACAAAGGAATGCTGACAGTGGACGAAATAGTCTTCCCTAGGGAAGAGTACACTGATTGGCCATCCGATACAAAATGATAAGACCTGAAAATAAACATACAAGTAACATAAACAGACTGAGCAGGTTGCATTTAGGATATGTATGTATCTTTATATATAGTAATGCTTATAATGACAGTTAATAAAAGAGAGGCCATGAATTGTAAAGGGAGACGGAAGGGTATATGAGAGGGTGCAAAGTGAGGAAACGGATGGGTGAAATGATGTAATTATGTTGTAACCTCATAAAAGTTTGTTGCTAAAGGATAAATTAGATACAAGAATTGATACACACCTGTTTTGTAGTCCTTAGGTCCTTCTAATTTTACATGTTGTCCTAACAATATCCTTTATGCAAAAGAAACTACTCGAAGAGTCAAGGATGAGATTCAGTTAGTAGAGTGCTGATCCGGTGTTCAGAGCTTGGATACCCAGCACTGCACAACATGGTAATGGTGGTATGTGTCTCAATCCCAATATTCAGGACCTGATACAGGAGGAGAAGACGTTCACTCATTCTCTGCTGAATAGTGATTCTGAGACCTGATCTTTCGTCAGAGTAAAGAAACGTGCTAAGGAAGGGAGGAGGCAATGAGAGAGGAGGAGATGGATGAAAGAAGAGGGGAAAGAAATTAGAAAAGGAAATCTTAAATACTAACCCAGAAGTACATTAACTTCTGAGTTTGATTATTAGACTGAATCAATGCAAGAGAACCTTTCTTCTGGGTAGGCAATGCTAAAGTGAAATAATAAAGCACAATTTTGTCAATGTACATTTAGGTGATTTGGTGTAAAAGTTCTTTTTACAGTTCTTGAAACTTTTTGTGAATATGAGATTGTTTTAGGAATTAAAAAGTACTTAGAGAGTTTAGTACAATTTAGATGAGATATTTCCATTAAACTTTATTCATATGTGTCGGTCATATCAAGTTGTGGAAACTAAGCAAAGTGCTTATGGTCGTTTCATCAGCACATGTGATGTCCATTACAGTACAAATCAGCTGCTTTAGACTGAGTTCTGTGATTAAATAAACATAATTTCACTGGACAGATGTCTGGAAATCAGGATGCAGAATCTGAATTAATGAAATAGGTGAAATATCTCATCTAATGATACTTCCATGTCTTCCTTTATCTCCGACAATCTAAGCTATGAAGCAGGGAATTGAAAACGAGTATGCCCATAATGTTGACTGATAGGGGCACAATATAAGATAAAATAGAGATTCTTCCAGAGTTTTGCTATCAAGTTTTTAACTTCTTTTTTCTTAGCGAGCAGGTGTATTATTATGTTTGATAAAAAAATGAAGTGTCTCATTGAGCCCAATTCCATATATATCTTGTGCTGAGCCCCCATGGGTCTTGTCTTTCATTTAGATTATGCAGCATATAAGAAAGTTTAAAAAAATGAAAAACAAGGCAGTGGCCTAGCCAAGATCACTGTCACTGTTTTTGTCCCACTTAATTGGAATGCAGGGCTAGGGCATAGGAACAGGTCCACATTTTTTTCAGGAGTGTTCAGTGTGTGGCATCTTCAAAGTCACCTTTAGGCCTTCTCAATTTCCAGGTCCCACGCTGGATAGAAAAGAGAGGGTCAGTCCTCTTCTGTCTTTAGAAAGAACATGCTCCACAAATTCTGTATTTGAAACCTGGGTCTGCAATGACATCATGCCGCAGACAGCTATGGCTTATACTTGAGACTCTTTTCTCCCACAGCTCCAGGTTTGAGGTATCCAAGAGCATAGCACAGGCAGACTTGTTGATTATGAGGTCTCTTCTTTGAGTTTTGAGGCAGCAAGCAGCTCACTGTATGCTCGCATGTACTGTCTGTGTGCTGGGAGAATTGGGGACAGGGGGATGCAGTCATAGCAGCTGCCAGCATACTTCACCAGAGGAGACATTTTCATGCTTCACTACTTATTTATTCTCTTACCTGACAAGACATTGGAAGCTCAGTATCTTAAACACTCGTATATATTTGTACACATATGTATATGAATACAGTCGTGTTCTGAAAGCACCAGAAGCCACTAAGATGAAAATAGGATAGGGAAGATCATTCAACTCTATTCTTACCATTCCTTTACTCAGAGCAAAAACCGTTTTAACTTGTCAAACTTGACAAAGATTAGACAGCCCTGCAGGTCTTTGGCTCTCAAAAGTAAGACTTCTGTCTACTTAGCACCCACTTTTACTCAAGCAGATAGGCCTTCTTTTTATAGAAGCAAAGGTTAACACAATTTTAAAGCTTTCTCTCTGAGCCTAGAAAAATATGCCAGATTTGCCTGGAATAGCTATTCTGGTCTGGCAAACATTCTATGTTCCCTTAACACCTGAGCCTCACAGCCACTGTTTCTCCACTGTCAGCACAGAGGGGAGAGGAAATTCTGCGTTTGTTAGCCTTCATCAAACGAGCACAGACCCACAGTGACTGATGGTACACAAGCGCAGTGGTGTAGGGAGAAATGCTACAACTAACTTACTCCTTTTGTATTTGCATGTTGGGCATTTTACTTTCTTGAATATGAAACTTTGTCATTCTAAATTCTTCAAGTTCTCTTGTATTTCTTTAAGTCATTTTACTGATTTATCCACCTAACTTGCCTCAAAATTATATATATAATTTTGTGTTATTTTACACAACACCATTTATTTTATGATCTCTTCTGTGATATATTTTATAGTTCATAATTGTATGGAAGATTAGAACCAAATTTTTAACAATCCTGCCTGTAATTTATAATTATGCTTGTAAATATTTCAATAAGTATCTCAGAAACGCATTTCAAAATATTTTAAAAGAATTATTAACACCGGTGAATTTTAAATATAATCTGATATAATAATTAACTGTGTAATTTGGGGAAAGAAAAATCTTTATCACAAATATTTGAATTTTTATTACTTTGCTCGAAATTCTCATTTATGAGCATAGAGATGCCTCCGTCTAGAAAGCAGCTGCAACACAAGAATGAGGGCCTGAGTTCAGTACCCTGGCATCCATCTGGAACACCCGAGAACAGCACTATACTCTAGTATTATGAATAATGTGGGAACAGAGACGGGAAGATTCCAGACCTTAACAGTCAATGAACTACAGGCTCTTAGAGATTTAGTCTCAAACAATAAGGTAGAGAAGTGTTCGAAGAAAACATTTAACACACACACACATAAACATACATTCATATAAATTTACTCATATGTCTACATACACACATATACATACATGCACACATACACATTTTTATTTTGGAATGCTTATGTCTAAAACTAATGAATATTAATTCAAAAAAACTTAAAAATAAAATAAAATGTATGCATATATATATAATCATTCCTTTTTTGCATAAGATAATTTTAAGAGTTCCAGTTTTGCGTTATGAAGAAACATAAAGAAATTTGTATGCAAGTCTTCAAAGGAAAGGTTTTTTCTTTGATGTTTCTACATTGTGGTTTTTGATGGGTAAAACTGGCAGTTATTTCATGCCATCAGGTCCCAGGCTTCATGGTAGTGGCCACTTCTTTCACATTAACATTTGTTGCAGGGAGGAACAGGAAGTAAGTACAGACCCTACAGCTTTCCTGTCCTTGATGAACCAGTTAGAGGTGAAATGGGACAGAAGCGTCTTCATGCTCTTTCTTAGGGAAAGTAAAACACAGGCAGATGCAAAGGCTGACCTCAGAAATAGTTGTTTTAGAGTAGAAAAATTAAGACTATCTGATTCATTTTCCACAGTTAGCCACTGTGAAGCTTTTAACATTTCTCCTTGCCCAAACTCATTAGGAAGATGCCATTTAACTGAAGAATTGGAGGAAGGAATATTTAAACTGGTACCATTAAAACAGACAGCAAGAAAGGGCATGATGCAATGAAATGATTGCTTTCAATTGTCACATTAAATATTTAAGATTCATCTCTAGGGGAGAAAAAACACCACAAGAATAACCTAATCTACTTCCTATCTTAATATTTAACATATCCTATCGGTTTCATAATCTTTTGCTAAAATCATCTTAATTTTTGTTCTAAGCTCCATTTAAGCATGATATCAATATTCTTTGAATAGTGGTGTTTCTACCCAGGATACATTTATTGGTGTCTACCTATCAACAGTGAAATCAGACACGAGATTTCTTTGCCACTCTACCTAAAACAATGGTCCCATGTTATCGGGCACCAGCACAGCACTATTATTGTTGGAGTTCTTGGCCCACCTCTCTACAGAGTCCAGATTTGTCCATGTGCTCATGTTCTTAATGTGTACTTTTTGTTAAATTAAAATTCCACCAGGAAGCACATTGACTTCTTGATGCACAGCAGAATTTTGATGAAGACAGCACAGTCTGAGATCACTGCCCACCCCGTTTATAAGGGGAGAGCAACAGTTAGTGGACCTTTGCTTAGCAAATAGACATGGCACACTGGGACTCTGTTTTCAAAACAAGAGAAAAAGTACTGAGGTAAGATGGGCAGGAGTGCTAGGTGTGAAGGAGGCCCCCAAAGAGATGAATTCCATGTGAAATACCAGCTCTAAGTGAGGGAAATTCTATGTAAAGAAGCCTTTCTATATGTAACTGGATTCTTGTTTCTCTTACAGTGACTGATTGTAGATAGTTTACAGAATTTTCCACAAACTGCAGCTTTTGGTTTTCTTTTCTTGCCTGTTCTTCTTTCTTTAAAGGAAAGTTTCTTTGTGAGCCTTTTTTCTATGGTGAGAGACAACAGCCACCCTCATACTATGTCACATCCTAATCCTTCCTCCGTTCTTCCTTCTAGATCACTCCTGTTCCTGGCACACATCCACTTCTAGTTTTTGTCAACCCCAAAAGTGGTGGGAAGCAAGGAGAACGGTAGGTTTTAAAAGCCAAGTCTGTTTCTCTCTTTTATGAAAGTGACAAGATGAACTACTTTCATGATGTAAACAACACTGCTTCTCAAAGGATAATGATAACTCTAATATACAAGCTAACACCTATTGTGACAGACTGATATCAGTCACTTCTCTTTTATATTTGAAATTTTCATGTAATGGCCTTTTGTAAGCATTTTAGCTACCAAACGTCACATATCTCCATTTTGTCTACCACACCTATGATCTTGCCTCTTAGCAAAGGGCTTGGTATATGACAAGGATTCACAATATTAAAAGGAAGTTGGTTTTCCAAGCGGCTAACAGGTAGATCCCGGGCAAATTACAGTCAATACCAAGGAAGAGAATTCATGTGAAATTTTTAGGCAAATATATTATGGTGATTTTCTGCCTATATTTTAGAGTTCATGATTCTGTGTTTGTAGGTAAGGACAGTATATGTAATATGAAATAAAACACAGGCTACAGTGTCAGGCATCTTAGTACTTATTCAAGCCAAAAATGCTAAATTTTGCTCTTGTGATGAATTAATAATTAAGTCATAATATGAAACAAAAATATGAAAAGGAAACCACTGAAGAGTTTATTCAAGTATACAGAGGAGTAATACAATCACGTACGTCCCCCTTAACATTGCTGGTATGTCATTTTTAATCTCATATGTGAGAACAGGTCAAAATAAACTCTGTGACTGTACATTAGAGTCTTTTGTTGTTTACAACAAATTAGAAAGATTTCCATCCCTATCGTAGAATTTTGAAAATTACTTTTTCTGATGTCCTTTAACTTTGAGTTGTTTTGATTAAATGACACTTATTATTTTTTCATTGAATGAAATGTTATTAACTTTTACTTTTCATAACATATAGTTATCTTTTACTATGATAAATATATACTGTAGTAATAACTCAAAACCTTAAAACTCCACAAATTTCATTAAAGAGATCAGTTGCCTCACTCATGAAAGTAGAAATTAAGCAATATTGCAAAAGTACTTTTATTGAAAAGCTTAATTTATTACACGCACCTTTGTAATCCAATTTATTTCAGAAATAATAAAAAGATGGAAATGGTAAATATTAATAGGCTTTCTTGTGGTATTTTTAATACATTGTTTATTATAATCGGGCAAACATATCTCCTCAAATGTTTATCAAACTGAAAATTCTTTTATCTAGCATCATGAAGTTCTCCATTATCTCTTGTTGTTTAACAGGGCACTAGCGCGTCAAGACATTTTGTTCCCGTGAAGCTAACCTTAGTGCCCGTTTACCGACCTTTCCACAGCTGCCCCCTTTCTGTAATCAATGAACTCTCACCTCCGAGATCATTGTGTTTCAATCCCACAAGTGTGCCCATGCTGTTCTTATCTATTTCTGCATGGTTCGTTGCACTTAACTAACATCTATGTGTATACATGTGGTGACAGAAATTACAGGCTTTCATGCTGCTCATTCCCAGTTCAGTCTGTACCACATGAGTCTGCTCCCAAGATGGTGGACATGTTGGTTGTTTCTGGTCTTGGCTATTGTGAGCCATAGAGCAGAGGGTGTGGGATGCAGCTGCTTCTTTAACAACATTATTTTAATGACTTTTGATACATATCTATTAGTGGATCAAACAGTACTTCAGTCTTTAAGATTTGGAAGTATGCCACCACTCTTTCCAATAAGACATATGTCACTAAGACCTACAGGTAAAGGATACTTTTTATCCACATCCACATCATTCTATGGCCAGTTTAAATAATAGTCATTCTTACTGAGGTCTCTCACTGTAATTTTCAATTGCTTTTCCCTAAAATTGTGCTACAGTGATGAGCTTTGTTGTATTTTTTTCTATACATTCTATTGGCCATTCATAAGTCTTCTTTTGAGAATATAAATTTAGCTATATTTCTTATTTTAATTAGAACTTTTCTAATTTTTATATTCTCATGAATGCTGTCAGCTCCTTATAAGTTGCATATTTTGGAAAGTCGTTCTCCCATCCCATGGATTATGTTCCTTTGTTGCAGAGATGTTTTTGTCCCTTTGTATCTTATCAATAAGTGCAGTAGATTTTTGTAGTTGGATTTTTCTTTGGGTTTCTAGCTCACAAATAATGGCATGGAGACTTGTTCTTAATTACAAAAAACTTGGCCTATAGCTTAGGCTTGTTCCTAAGTCTTTTAACTTCAATTAACCCATATTTTTATTAATATGTGTGGCTATTACCTCTATCCCATTCTGTGTTTCTAAATAATTTCATATCTAGCTGACTTTGGTGTTTCTCTTCTTACCAGAATTCTCTGTGCCTGTCACTCCCACCAATACCTCCTGCCTACCTAATGGTCATGCATCCCTTTATTAAACTAATCATAAGGTGCCTTAACAAAGACATATCTTCACAGTATACAAAAAGATTATTCCCCAACAAGATTTAGTACGCCTAATAAAAAATGTTGAAGAAATTTTATATAGAAGAAATTAACTTGTGCCTAGTACAATGTCATTTATGGAAAACCTCACTAATATATTATAAGAGATATAGGAAAACTGAAAGCATCCATTCTGAATTCTGAAATAAGACAACCATGCCAACTTCATCACTGTTGAACATAGTATTGGAAATCTATACAAAGCAGGCATGTAAGAGGGAAAATTTAGGACATTCAGATTAATAAAAAGAAAATCATTATATCAGAAAATACCAAGCATGCCACCAAAAATATGAACACTTATACATAATTTCTCCAAAGGGAAGGATACAGATCAACACAAAGCATTAGTACTGTTGCTACAAGTACATAGTAAATTATTTTAAGTAGAAAACAAGAAAGCAAACCCAACTAGCTAATGTGCTATATGCCTGTGTTTCTAGCACTTAAAGTATGAAGTTAGCCCAAGCTGCATAACCAGAGGTTTTCTAAGCTAACCTGGATCTACAGTAAGACACCTTCTTAGCAAGAATCAATTTAGGATAGGTACAAAATTAAATAAGTCACTAAATCACTTGAAATTCAGAAGGCAAAGTTTTTATAATGAAATTTGTAAAACCTTGATTAAAGATTTGTGGACAACATAAAACATAGAGTGCTTTCTAATTTCCATCAGTTGGAACAATCAATGTGGTTGAATATGTTTATTACCTAAATGAATCTACAGGCTCAATGTAATTGCTATGCAAATGCCAAGAATGTTCTTAATAGAAAAAAAATCCTAAAATTCATATCATCTCACTAAAAGAAAAAGGAAAGAGAGAGAGAATCAAGTGCAACAGCATAGCCAAGAACAAAATTCAGGAGATTTAAACACCCTGAATGCAATATCTACCACACGGTTATAATTATCAAACTGGCGTTGAGCTGACATAGACACACACAGCGGAATGAAATGGAACAAAGAGTTAGAAATACATCTCTGTCTGGATGGCTGTCTACTTTGGACACTGGTACAAGGATGTGCATTGAAGAAAGGACAGCCTTTCCAATAAGCAGCCCTGGGAAAATTTAGCATCCAGATGCAGAAGACTAAACCAGTTTTTACACCCTTACCTGTTATAACAATTAACTAAATCAGATTGAAGACTTCACAGAATATGAAACTGATAAAGGAAAAGGTCTCGGCATGTTATCCTTAGTAAGGGATTTTTGGACAAGATTCCTCAAAACACAGGAGATGAAAACAACAGAAACATCATGAATATCTTGAATACAAAATGTAAAATGTCCACAAAGAATTAGATAAGAATTAACTCTTTTATGGACATGAAAAATAAAGACTAAGTAGAAAAAATATGAAATATGATTTAAAAGGATACTACACCCGTCTACATTTAGTTTGAGAGCCCCTACATTATTTAGATTGATCCTTCGCTTAATATGTTCCCAACTGTTTGATACATATTTTCTTTAAAGCAAGCCATGTGGAAGTACTTTGAAGTCAGAAAGATGCTAGTGAGCACAGCTATGCTATGAGTACTCTTATTTTATTCGCATGTCTTTGCTATTTATATTTTGACTTTGAAAATGAAAGGTCAAATTACAGGCCCTTGAGAGTCTCTTTGGTGAAGGTGAAAGGGAAACCTAACTACTGCTCTACTCCTGACCGAAGACCAATTTTCTGCCAGACAAAGCTTTCCTCTTTCACTGTGGGCACAGTCAAGGAAGAAATGAATATGGAGTGGTAAGGGAAGAAGGGGACACCCTCTTAAACATCCAGATCAGTTGAGTGAGCCTTGGTGACATTGAATTGATCTCTAAAGCATGGAGAAGATTCTGGGAAATTCTGCCTCCTGAACATGATACAGCTTTTCATTCATAAGCGATTATGGAAGACCTAACAAGATCAGCCGGTTTCAATTCCGGTATAGAAGGTGGAGGGACTCATGAGAATTACTCTAACTGAGTAGCTATTATTAGCTGACAGCTGCTGGGGGTTGGGCATCATTATCTTGAGGCTGTGCTACCTGACTTGTTGCACATGATCCGGTGGATGACTGTAACACGAAGGGGCTGGCTTGTTGGGGTTTCCGTTCCGCCCGGTACCCCACAGCCCGCAAACCCCAAAGAAAATCACACACAGGACTCTATAAGATTATAAACTGATTGGCTCATTAGGTCAGGTTACTTATTGGTTCTTATAACATATATTACCCCATTATCCTTATCTATCTTAGCCACATGGCTTTGTACCTTTCTCAGCTGGGCAAGTTACATGCTGCCTCTTGGGTGGTCTGCGCAGTAGTGGCAGAGGAACCTTCCTGCTTCCCAGAATTCTCCTGTCCTTATTGCATCACCTCTACTTCCTGTCTGGTTTTCCCACCTATACTGCCTGCCTGGCCAATCAGCGTTTTATTAAAATATGATTGACAGAATACAGACAATTCTCCCACACCAGATGACTCCACAGCCATACACAGATGGGGAGTACCAGATAAAGGTCGGGCTATTTTACAAAACAGTAAGAGCACCTATAGGAGGAGGTGGATGCATGAATGAAGATGTCCTTGTTGACCCCAAGGGTTGAGTCAGCAGATCCAGCTGGTTAAGGAGCCCCCTTTTTCCTTGCCACGGAGCTCATTCCTTCTGAGACAGTTCTGAGAATAAAGAGGAAAACCTTGCCTGTGAGAGCAGAAACGGTGTTCCCTCAAGAGCACAGCGGTAGCTAAGCCCTCAGTTATAAATTCCAAAGGAACTCTCAGGGCCAATTACACTGATGTTTAATGGTCAAGTTCAACAGTTAAATGACAAACACACGTGCATATACTTAGTAACACTGGAAGCAACACTGCCCTCATTAATGAAATCAGTCAGTGGAGACAGGTGGGGGGGTCAGGACGCTCGTGTTTCATTTTACACGTGTGTATAATTCTCAAAAGAGTAAAAGATTTGACAAATAATGTGAAAAGATGTGTTAAAAGATACCTATTCATAATTTTCCTGTGACAGGGAACTTCCAGACTAGGACTCCATAAAGATGTCTCCTTTTTTTATTTTTGCCATTTTTTTTTTTACTTTGATAGGTTGGATAAATTGCAATACGTCACAGAATTGTATATCCACACAAAATTTGCTTTAATAGTCAACAGGTGTGAATTGTTTCCCTTTACCGTTTATTCAGATGGCTCCTGCTGGTCACATCCAAACTCCAGTAGCACCTTGTACCACTAGGGTAAAAGACATAAGGTTTGTGATGGGGGAACAGGTCAACACACATTCTGCAAAACCACATGAAGAATGTTAACTCAGAAAGGTTTAAAATATGTTGCTATGGAAGTTCAGAGGAGGAAATATCCATGCAAACTGAGAAATCTCAGAATAAGTGCTCCTGTATTGGGTGTTACACAAATAGATGTTCACCAGATGAGGGAAGGAGAAAGTAGACTCGGGAAAGGGCATGCTGTCGACCAGGAGCATCTCAACACAGATAGTTTCTTTATTTATTTCTTTTTTTTTTGCAGATTTAGAGATGGAGTAAAATATTAATTTCTTTCAGAAAATAAAGTCTTTAAAATTTACCTGTAAGAATAATTTGACAGATTTATGAGTTGAAATGTTCATGTATAACAACTGGACTATGTTATTTCCTTCCATGAATGGAGTGTATATTATAAAGTGTTTAACCCTACTTTGTGTAAGGGATAATTTTTAATCTTTATTACTTAGGTCCAATAACAATGTTGAGATCTGTGGAGAGAAGCATATACTCCACATAGCCATCTATCAACAGAATATAATTAAAAGTTTTATACTGAATTTTTTAAAAAATATTTTTAATGCTGATTACTGAAATAATGTTCAATGGAGGGTTAGCAGTCGCTGCATCATAGCGGTGTGACCATCACTTCTGACTTCTAAGCTGTGTTACCTTCATGTCTGTTTCCTTTCTTTTGAGGCCCACTAGTTCTTTGAGTGCTTTATGTTTGATATTACAGAGGATGGATTTATCAGATACTATTAAATACTAACCCGTGCACTTGCAGCACTAGGTGTGGAATGTTTCTGAAAAATCACGATTGATCTTTACTTAATTCCCCACTTTCCATGTTTTCACATTTACAGCATTTACAGAAAATTCCAGTATCTACTAAACCCTCGTCAAGTTTACAGCCTTTCTGGAAATGGACCAATGCCGGGGTAAGTGAGTATGAGGATGACCTCATTGTCATAGACTCACTTAATAGCTACTAACTAAATAACCTGTGTGATGTGTCCAGAAAGGTCATTCAACTTCTGCAGAGCGTTCAGCACGTGAAAAAAAATGATGGTAACCTACATCAAAAGAGCAAGAACACACAATGTTCTTCAAAATAGCTAACAACACACTTCAGATTTGTATCTTTTCTAGTGTAAGCAGTACTAATAAAATCACACACACACATACACAGACACTTGCTCATCACGCACTCACACAGACACACATAAACACACACACACACAGAGCAAGATTTAAAGCTGCTGAACCTTGTTTGAGGAACTGCTGTCTTTTACTTGTTTACTATTAAGAATAGATTTGTTGCAGACTGAAACAAGAAACTAATTAACAAAGATTAGAAGTCATAATATAATTTTCTCGTTTATTATCTGAAGCATCTAATGAATACCACTCTCATAATATAGTTTCTTATTACTAGGTAAGGCATAGTGGAATAAAATTATATTTTCAACGTGAAACATGTACTTTTGATGAAATAAATATAGACTGAACTAAATTATCATTAATTTGGCCTCATTAAGTTATTAACGTCATCCTCTTGCGGTGACCTCCTTTCTCTCTATCAGCGTGGCGGTAAACATTAGACCCACATAAAGCCAAGAGGAGTTGAATAAGCTTTTGTGTTTCCTGAAAAAAACAAAAAGAAAACAAAAATGGGTAGAGTTTAAAATAGGTCCTGTAGGCTGTTTCCCAAGAGCTATAAATTAGGTACTCAAATGGTTTGTTCTCTTAAAAATTGAATAAAATTTGTACCATAATAGTATGTGTAAAATAGTGTTAATAACGCACGGTTATCATACTTTCCACAATTGTAATAGTCGTTTCCTTATACCCCTCACTGCTTGCTATCCAGGACAGGTTTCCAAACACAGAGTAGTGTCCGATGGAGCCTCTTTGCCATCGGTGGCAGGCTTGTCCTAATGTTGATTTCTGAAGGCTGCCTTGTCGAGTAATATACCCTGCCAGCTAGAGAGGTTCCCAATTGGTCATAGGCAGCAAGTCTTGACAAACAGCGTCAAGGCCAGGACAAGTCAGGAGGCTGACATAGATGCGCTCTTGAGACCATGCTTTTCTTTGCTTTCGAATATTCTCTCTACTTCACAGTAGTGTATTCTGACTGGTTGAGGGAAACCCTTTGAAATGTTGATTCAGTCAACCTAGCTGGATCCTGGACAGCCTAGCCTCTGTGTGCCTTCCCTGTCTCACCTTCATAGAGACGAATGAAACTGACTTCCTAGGAGACTGTGACGTCAAATGGGCCAAATCTTCCAGACACATCGCTGTGTAGCTTAGCCTTAGTAAACGACATCATCTGCAGTCCTCTGGGTGCCAATATTAACTGAGAGTTAGCTGTAATGTTTATCTTGTGTGGATCACTGTAATAATCGTGATTTTTGTAAGATTTTGTCATTTCAGTTCTCTCCCATTACTTGAAGTATCACATGCTTGGTTTTCCTCTTTACATTTCATGTATCCTGATATTCTCCATTCCTTTTTTATAGTGAATAAATTATATATATATGTGTGTGTGTGTGTGTGTGTGTGTGTGTGTGTGTGTGTGTGTGCGTGTGTGTGTGTATTTATAATACACCCTTACTACAAACATTACCATTTAGGAAAAAAGTTACATCCCTTCTGCTTCTGCTCCTCCATAGTTTATCTTCCTGACCAATCTATTGTAGATACCCATTAAGTAACTTATCTATATATCTCCTTGTGACGTTCAAACATCTACATGTTTATGTAATATAAAGTATTTTTTTCAAATGTAGACTTTGTTTGCTATATAAATTGTATTTTTCATATTCTCCCTTGAAAGAAAATAGGAGGGCGATTTTTCTGTTGTGTAGATATTTGTATTCAGTTTTAGGGATAAATAACAATCCAGAAGATTATTAGCAATTTCACTATTGATGATCAATTAGACTGTCTTAAATTTAAATTACCAAACATTACCAAATCCATATTAAGAGAATGTTCCTATGAACTTATGTTTATTTTTGAAAGTTTGTTGAAATAATTTCAAAGACTCAGTCACAACAGGTAAAATGTCTTGTTTGATAATATTGTCAGTTTTAATGTTATTTCTTCAAAAATTTACATAAAAAGTTTGAATCAATATATATTCCAATGAAAGCATGTAATATGTTTTCTCGATACATTTTCATTTGATGATCTTCTGCAGATTTACTTTTTTGTAATTTCATAGGTGAAAATACATTGGAATCATTTTACTGTGCATATCTGATCAACTGTATAGTTTTCTCTTTTCTGTCCCTGATTTGCTGACAACAGGTACACAACCTCCTTGTTATAGGAAACCATTAGAAAATTGTGAAGTTGTTTACTAAATTGGAAAAAAATGGAGAATGCGGGAGTTTGAGAACAAATAGGAGATAGGACAGTGTAAGAAATCAAAATCATAGGAGTAACAATTGTCCTGGGGACCACTGCTCAGAGCAGTCACATCTGATTGGCTTTGTTGCTTTCTGAGAAAACAAAAGCAAACCTCCTAGTGAAACATACACATTAATCTTGCTATAGTCTGTTCTAGTATGCAGTGGGGAATCTTGGCTACAGTTCTATTAGCTGTCTGACTGGATTGTTTCTTCAAAGACAGGGAAAGAGAAATGTTGGTAGTCACAGGCACTGAATGCCTACAACAGTGACAAGCGCAATCGCACAGGCCATGAGTGTTCTCTGGGAAACTGTGAGGGCAGTTTCTTTTCCTTCCTTTCTACTGAGTCTCCTTTTAGGTAGACAGAAGCAGAAACATGTAAGCACACCTCCAAATATAAATTATGTAAGTGATATTTTATTTTAAGAAAATGCATTTTCTATAGCACATCAAAATGATATTTAGTAAAACTATAATAGAACAATGTATTGTAATTTTAAGCAGAAAATAAAAGAGAATATTTTTAGGTTATAGAAACTTTTGGGGATGATTTTGAGGGTGTAAAGAAAGGGGAAGATGATTTATTCAAAAAATAAAGTAATAATAAATTTCATTTTTTTTCAAGTTGGTCAATGTAACAAATATATTGAGCAATAATTCATGTTATTGTTCTTTGCATTAGTGGTCAGTGGAATTCAAAGAAGCCCATTTTGCAATCATTCTGTCAAAGAAAGAGCACATAGTGTGCTTTTGTTTCTTTTAAAATGCAAAAAAGGTTTTTGCTACTTCAGAACACAGAACATTGATCCACTTATCCACCACATATCATCACTATGTGTGCCTTTACCTCCACTGTGTCTGTCATCCTCTTTAGTCTCTCTTTCTCTCTCTCTCTCTCTCTCTCTCTCTCACACACACACACACACACACACACACACACACACACACACATTTTGAGCTACGAGATTTTGTTTGTTTCTCTCTTCTTTTTTTTCTCTGCTTGTTTGTTACCTAATAATAAGCAAGTGACCTTATTTAGTATTGTACTTTCCAAGAATATTTGTTTTCCTGGAAATTTCATTTTTATTTATTTTTTGCAACCAAATGATATTATATTGTGTTATTTCCTGTCTATTATGAATAAAGCATCGATAAACAACGGTGTTCAAGTTTCCCTGTGGAAGAATATGAAGTTCATGAACTATTATATTCAGGAACGGAATAGTGAACCATGGTGTAATTTTATATATGGAATTCCCAACCTGGTGTCCATAAGGACAGTACTATTTTGCTATCCTACCAGCACTGAATGCTGGTTTCTCTTTGCTCATACTTTCGTCAACAATTGCGATCTGAAGCCTTGAGGATAGCCACAAGGTGAGGTGGTTTTTCCCATTCCAACTGTAGAGCAGAAAACCACATAACCTGGGCAAATCTGTACCAGTGAGAGCAGCTAGTGTCAGATCTAAGTCTGTGCCTGTTTGGTAAGTGCCATCCACAAGTAGCTTGGCAATATCAAGGTGGTGGTTTCAGCATCCAATTCAGAACACATCCTTATAACTCATAGTGGCTTGTCCTTTTCAGCTGTTGATGTTTCAAAACTCCTAAACTTGTTTGTGCTGGAGACTAAGAGAATGGGTAACATTTTCCTGCTTACGGGTTGATATCATCAAGCTTGCAGTTACTACTGAAGAGGCAGAGGCAGAGGGATTGTAGCAAGTTTGGAGCCAATCTGGTGCATATAGTGAGTTCCAGGCTGGTGAGGACTGCCTAGCAAGACCCTGTCACAAAGGCACCATACCCCAAACAAACAAAGGGATGGATGGCACTGAAGCCACATTACTAACATCGAGTATTGTGAGCTGTCACTTGAATGTCTTCAAAGCTTCCCAGGTGGTGTGGGAAGCACCGAGTTAGCAAACACTTTGTTCTCTGGATGTCACAATACGACAGACCTACTGTCACCTTTCAAATAATGTACTAGTTATTTTCAACTGTTACAAAGTGATGATCTTTTATTACTTCAGTCCACTGCCGTATTACCACGAGTCAGCAGACCATGTTGATTTTGTATCTTTCTGTCAAAGACGCAAGGACAAAAGAAAATAACTTATGGCCCAGCCTTTGATCAAATGACTGACTCCTACACAAACTGCATAGTTCATGTTTGTTTGGAAATGTATCAAACTCTTAGCAGTCTTATGAGCTGCTGAAGTTAAGTAAGGACCAAACTAAAGGTATTTCAAACATGGACCCTTTTCTCATGTACACTAACATTTTCTGTTTCTCACCTAGAACATGAATTCCTTCTTTTTCTCAATTTTCTTTCATCATCTTAATGTGTATTTAAATATATAGTTTCATAAGTATTAATGTCCTAATTAAGAATTATTCAAATTTGTTCTTTGTGATTTCAGTGTATAGTTTTTTTCTCTTGTGCCCATGTACACATTGATTTTTTTAAATAACTAATTCTATACTAAATGAATTACCAATATTTTATAATTTGTATGCTACTCATTCATGTAAGACTGGATCATTAAAGTATTCTTCCATTTTACTTATACATTGTTAAAACTTTAATAGTGTATTTGGTATGCAGAATGCTGGGTTCATGACGGCACTGTCATAACTGTGAGTTATGTGCTTTTATCAGCTCTCATTGCACTTACCGTCTCCCACTGTCACTTCCCCCGTGCTTTTATACATTTTTAACTTTTATATTTAATCTTTTTTTCAAAATTCTTTTATCCTTTCAAGGAGGTTCATTAGAAAATGGATGAGGCAGGCACTGTGCACATGTTTTCTAGATTTAAGTCAAATAGATTCTCCAGAAGCTGTTCATTCTGTGTGCTGGACCACCGATAACCATCCCGCACTGTCTCAGATACAGGCCCGCACTTCGGCATGAAAATGTCCTCCGCACTATGCCGTGGCAAGCTCTGTGTGGTTGTTTTCTCCCCCTCTCTTTTTCTTTCCGCCCCATGACTAGTGTCTCTTTCCACCCCTGTTCTAGCTGTGTTCTTGTCTATAGGCCAGTCCCTCTGCAGGTTTCCTCTTTGTGTACATTACTTTGAAATGTTCTAATGCATAGGATCTCTTGGGTAATCTAATGTCCTCTGTAATTTCTGAATTTCAATGGGATCACTTTTCTGCTCTATTTTTCCTCCAGTTCTTCAATAAGTTGACTTGTACATGCGTGCATGCACACGTGTACATGCATGTATGTATACATCTCTGAGTGTGTGTGTGTGTGTGTGTGTGTGTGTGTGTAGCATCTCCTTCTAATGGCTTTTGTTTTGGTTCTATTATTTTTGAGACACCAGATGTTTGAATGTTTTATAAAAGTGGACTCTTTCCTTATAATGAATACAATGAGCTGAATAGAAGATTAATAAGAAATATGCTAGTTGGTTAAAAAAAATTATGTGAATAATGTTACTCTCTGGTCTTCCTAGAATGCAGCTATTTTTCTTCCATACTATCAAAATAAACATCCATGGCTCCTCTTATTTATTCTCTACTTATACCAAATTACCTCAAGTTTTTTTGTGTTCCCATAAAGTAGATACTGTTTTGTTTTTTGATTATAAACTACAAAAAACACAGACATTTTATTCACAGATCACCATTAAAATTTAATTTAAAATATACCTAAGGAATTAAAACAAAATGTTATTATTTTTTTCTTTTTTTATTGATTTTATTGAGCTCTACATTTTTCTCTGCTCCCCTTCCTTCTTCTCCCTCCCCTTCATCCCTCTTCCGTGTTCCCCATGCTCCCAATCTACTCAGGAGATCTTGTCTTTTTCTACTTCCCATGCAGATTAGATTTACATGTGTCTCTCTTAGAGTCCTCATTGTTGTCTAAGTTCTCTGGGATTGTGATTTGTGGGTTGGTTTTCTTTGCTTTATGTTTGAAAACCACTTATATATAAGTGCATATGATAATTGTCTTTCTGGATCTAGGTTACCTCATTCAATATGATATTTTCTAGTTCCAATCATTTGCCTGCAAATTTCAAGATGTCATAATTTTTTTCTGCTATGTAGTACCCCATTGTGCAAATATATCACCTTTTCCTCATCCATTTCTTGATCTAGGAGCGTTTAGGTTGTTTCCAGGTTCTGGCTATGACAAACAATGTTGCAGTGAAGATAGTTGAGCACATGTCTTTGTGGTACGAGTGAGCATCCTTTGAATATCTACCCAAAAGTATTGCTGGGTCTTGAGAAAGGTTGTTTCCTAATTTTCTGAGAAATCGCCATACTGATATCCAAAGGACAGTACCAGCTTGCACTCCCACCAGCAATGCTGTGTTCCCTTTACCCCTAAACATCTCCAGCATAAGCTGTCATCCTTCTTGCAGGTGTAAGATGGAATCTCAGAGTTGTTATGATTTGCATTTCTCTGATGACTAAGTATGTTGAGCATTTTCTTAAGTGTCTTTCAGCAATTTTAGATTCCTCTGTTGAGAGTTCTCTGCTTAAGTCTGTACCCCATTTTTTATTGGATTATTTGTTCTTTTGATAACCAATTTCTTGAGTTCTTTGTATATTTTGGAGATCATACCTCTGTCTGATCTGGAGTTGTTGTAGATCTTTTCCCATTCTGTAGGCTGCCGTTTTGTCTTGTTGACCATGTCCTTTGCTTTACAGAAGCTTTTCAGTTTCAGGAGGTTCCATTTATTAATTATTTATCTCAGTGTCTGTGCTACTGGGGTTATATTTAGGAAGTAGCTTCCTGTATCAATGTGTTCAAGTGTATTTCCACTTTCTCTTCTATGAGGTTCAGAAAAGAAAAAATATTTAACAAATCCTCTGGCATAACTGAAAATCATCAACATGTAGAAGAATGAATGGAAGAACCATTATATAAGTAAGGACAGAACACGTGGGCTGTCAGGAGGCTGTCAGGAATGTTCTGGAAAGGGGGAAATTAATACACAGGCACTCACCACATTGTGCATAGTGCAGATACCACAAGTGGAGAAGGAGTGGAGGAAAATATTTGCCACAGATTCAAGAGAGGGAAATATACACATTATGATACCCAAAGAATCGAAAGATACGTCCTGTTGATTATCTATGGATTTTATTACCAGATGGTGGTCTCAGTTAAATTGTATGCATTTTCTCATATAATTATATAATGTTCTGTAGCTTTGAGAAATATCTTTAAATGAATTTCATTTAAGTGTAAATTATCACTCATAATATGGAAATGTTTGTTAAATAATATTAACACTCAGTTGAAGAAATTCTCAAGGTTTGGCTAGCACTGTTCATGGGAAAGGCCACATGTCACCAAGATACCTATGGGAATGCTCAACTGTTCTAAAGAGACATTACATTACACACTCAATCAAACCGGTGTTTAAACTCTCGAAAGCCATGTTGTAATATTCATATGTTCTTACTATTCAAGGGTTTCAAGGAATTGGACACTCTCCACTCTGGGAGTCATTAAGAGCAGTAAAGCAAATGTAGCAGAACATTGTACTCTAAAACAGCCTTCATACACATGCAAATTTTCATACAAATGCGACTCAAATGGTAACTAGAACAGTAATTTTTATAATAGTGAAAGAAACAGGCTCTGAAAATTTATGTTACTGGGGACTGAGCTCAGCACCTCACACATGCCAAGGAAGTAATTTTCTCACTGAGTCCCTTCTCCAGCCTGTAATAATGAAATGCCAGACACAGTTTAAAGGTCATAAAAGCAAATTATTTAATGCTGGAATCCATTCGTTCCTGTGACAACCACTATAATGCATGATTTCATACTGAATCTATAAAGGATTTACATAAATAACAAAATCTATGAAGAAATATATATATATATATATCTGCAGGTAGTAGAAGTACAGACAGATCTCTCTGTAATGTTTTAAGCTAAAAAAATTTTCCTGCGTGTGTATATAGTACAGTCTCATGGATGTTTAATATGGGTAGTGATGGCTGAGTTAATGAAGAGAAGTCGATGAAGTGATTTAAGAGTACCTGCTGCTCTATGAAGGACCAGATTTGGGTCTCAGCATCCACATCACCCTTTCCACACTGTGTCTAACTGGGTCCCATCCTATTTTAGCTTTCTCTGCCATTCACACGGGTTGGCACTGCCCCCACTTCTCCTTCACCCTTCCTCCCCTTCTCCCTCAGCCTCCCTCTCACTTAATAAAATGTATAGGATGCAAAATGAAGCTTTCTAGATGGTTATTTGTATATGAGTATCCAACATAGAAAAAGAAATGACGTTCGTGGTTCCATACCACATTGTACTCAACGACGATACATAGGGCAAGGGGAAAGAGGGTGCACCAGCTTCTCTTCTGCTTCCACGTTTTATTTGCTAGAAATTAGCAAGGAGGACTTTAAGGTGGGATACATTGCCTGCCTTCAGACTCTCCTCCCCATAGGTGTGTTAATGACTGCACGGCATGCAGTGGGAACAGGAGCGGTGGGTATTTAGCACAGCTGACCCAGCAATTAAGCTTGATCACCCCTGGGTAGTAAATCTGCTGACCAGGTCAGAGACAAGGTGAATCAAGTTTGGCTCCTCTATTGGCCGACTGAAGGTGTTAAGGAAATTCTGAGAGCTAACATTCTAACTGCAGGCTGACCAAATGTCTCCCAGTAAGGGAGAAAGAAAAGTGTCAAACACAGTATAGTGACTGACAGGGTAATCATACCTAAATAATTGTTCAAAAGACAATGGCTGATTGACAAAACTTATTAAAGAAATTGTATCACATATACTATTCTGGATCATGTATGTTTTGATTACATCTGGAAGGATATCATTATGAACATTATAATTTAATATCATATATTTTTTTGAATTGGACTGTTTACAAAAATAAATTACATTTTCTACAGAACCTTGAATAAATAAATTTAAACAAATTTGAAAGACAGAATCTGTAATATATATTCACAAAATTATATTTGATTGTTATGTAAGATAGCAATGCAATATTTAATTTTTTTGTAAGTTAAAAATGTTATTTGAGAAAAAGTTAAGAATAATAAAAATACATGAGTAAGTTCTGAAATGTAAACGATGTGCCATAAAATACTTATTTTTCAGGTTGCACTTTTTCCGGGATGTCCCTGACTTCAGAGTGTTAGCGTGCGGTGGAGATGGGACAGTGGGCTGGATTTTGGATTGCATAGGTAATGAAGACCTGTGTCTAATGTGCTTGGGTGAGACTAGAAACCTTACCTTCTGTTCGTCTCCTGTCATTTCTTCGTCTTTCTGTCTATCAAGTATCAAGCATCAGGATGAATGAATTCTGAAAATTCTTACAGTTTTCTTTTTAGATGTGTCCCTTTTTGGAACACATTAATAGTTTGATACATATAATGTCTTGATACTCAAAATCTGATACATTTTAAACAAATGCTTTCTTTAAATTCTTTTACTCTCTGAGTTGAGTATTTTTTTATTATCTACAGATCAGTTCTAAACCAATATTAATTTGAAGAAAGTTTGTTCTCTCTGTACAAATACACTTTTTTTTTGCTTTTAAAGAAGTGAAAATCAGAACATTCTGTCTTGTTAATCACTGAAAAACATCTCAAATTGAAAACGTCCTGGTGGGAGCGGCAGTCACTAGTCTCAGCCTGAAGGAATTCCTCCTGTCCCCCAGCTGCCTGGGTGCAGCTACTCAAAGAAAGAACATGTCATCATCACACTTTTCTTACAAATCTAACAATTTAATCTACCAATGTTGCATGAAAACACACAGTAAAATCTCTGGCATTGGAATTCTAATGAAAGACAGGAAATGTTTATAAATGATTCCTATGAAAAAGCTAAAATTTGATAACTATAAAATTACTCAGTAAAGTTATAAGTAGTTATACTCTGGTAAGAGTTTTAAAAATGAGAACATTTAGAATTTTTGGCTCATTGTATCCCCCAAATTCAGTGGTAATTGCACTGTGCTATATCCGCAAGTCATCTCATTAACTGATCCATATACATACCCACACACTGACTTCATGAACTTAGGGGGAAAGGGAAAGAAAATAAAAATTAGTGAGAAGAAAATACATTTGCGATGAATCAAATAAAAACATGTGGAATTTTGACAACAGATCTATACTGCTTGGATCCTAAAATGCTATGAAATATAAAGGTAAATCTAAATAAATTATAAGCGAACAAGCCTGATGTTCTCAGGTAATCCAGCAGTAATGCTCTATTCATTTGCTTTGAAATATTGCAATACTATGGATAGAAACAATTTATCTGCATTACTCAGAATAATTTATTTTGTTTTTAGAATTTCCTATTCTCAATTAAAATAGAGTGTCACTAGAGTTGATGTTGCAGGAAATTTATATAGGACCTTACCTATCTCCCCTGGTGCCATGTATTCCTATGCTTCATGTATCTGCCTTCATGTACACACACACACAGAGAGTTTTGAGTTAAGTCAAGATATTCAAATAGTTTTCCTCCTATGAGGTTTATGAAGAATCACTGCTACTTTATTATATATATATCCAGTTACCACAACTATATAAAAACATTGTCAGTTGTAATTGTAGTTATAAAAATTAACTTCTTTCCATTCACATGTACTTTGTGTACTTTGTCAAATTATTTATTAAATGTAAGTTTGTTCCCTAATCACTGTTGTTCAATTTGATTTAAAATTGTTTTTCTCATTGTCCAATTCCACAGAAAAAGCCAATGTAGTCAAGCACCCTCCAGTTGCTATTCTGCCTCTTGGGACTGGCAATGACCTAGCAAGATGCCTGCGGTGGGGTGGAGGTAAGACAGCTGCAAAATAACTCATCTGAAAGTAGGAGAATGCCTTTACTGCATAATGGTTACCATGTGGCTGTAGTAAAGATATGAGCTGATCTTTGCTTGCTAAAACATGTTAAGCAACAATAAAGAGTTTGGAGGGACAAAATGAGTTGGAGAGTTTAGATTGGGTGATGGCTCTAATTAAATATTAATTATTGATTGGTCTTCAAAGGACAAGTTCTCAAGTATCTCCTTTCTTGGGCTTTTCTTGCTTAGAAAATAAGATAGAAAAAAAGAACATTAAATCAATATTCAGACATTTCATTTACTATTATTATCTTCTAGTGCAGAAACTAGATAGAAGTTTTTACATCCTAAAGTGAAGGATGCTCAAGGAGTATGAGTGCACAATGCACAAAGAGATCATTTTCTAGACTGACTTTGTCACCAATATGATAAAACAACTCCTTTCTCAGAAATGAATACCCTAAACACTGTTATTTTAGATTTACATTGTGGTAACCCTTGTATTCTATACTTGACAAGAAGAAGGAGAAATCATAGAAATTCTACTCATATGACGTCATATGTAACACTTAAGACTTTCTAAAACAAGTGAAATGATTCCAATAAAGAACTACCCTCTCGATCACAGAGAGGACACTAATGGGATCATAGTGACATCTCATAAAACTGGGTGTGGACTTCACAAGCAGAGGGGACAAAGTTCAGTGTTGAAGGAATCAAAAGTAGTAAGGAACACTTTTAACTTACGGAACTGACAGTGGGAGGGCAAATCAAACAGAGTGCAAAGGGAGGCAACATTTCAGCGATGAGCCTGAAATACTTTGATGAGTCACTATGATCATCTATAGATTACTAGTCAATCCCTGAATGTACAAAATAAGAAATAATTAAATTGCAAATATTTTATTTATTTTTATTCTTTTCATCTGTTAAATTCAGACCAAAGTATTTCACACCTCCACTACTCCCAGTCTTCTCCCTCCTGCCCTCTCCCTGTTAAATTCAGACCAAAGTATTTCACACCTCCACTACTCCCAGTCTTCTCCCTCCTGCCCTCTCCCTTAGACACACTCCTTCTTACATTTTCTTAGAAAAAGAAGAGCAGGGTAGGCCTGCCAGTTATATGAACCAAATATGGCATAACAAATTACAATAAGGCTAGGCAGAAGCCTTGATATCGTTAGTGGACAAGGCAACCCTATAGGAGGAAAAGATTAACAAGCAAAGGTAAAAGCATCAGTTATACCTTCACCCCCACCCTTTGGGTCCCACAGGAACACCAAAATGGACAACCTTAACATCTATGCAGAGGAACTAGCTCAGGCCAATATAGGGTCTGTGATGTCTCTTCAGTCTCTTGGGCCTCTATGGGCCCTGCTTGGTTGATTCTGTAGGTCATGTTCTCATGGTGTCCAGGACACCTCTGGTTCCTAGGATCCATCCTTCCCCTCTTCTACAGCTTCTCTGAGACTTTACCTAGTATTTGGATGTTGGTCTCTCTGGTCAGTTGCTGGACAACGTCTTGCTGATGACAGTTGGACTAGATATTGATCTATGAGTACAGTACAGTATCATTAGGGATCATTTCATTGACTTTTTTGCCAATTTTACTTGGTTTTACCCTGGGTCTTGGCTATGCAGCCTCTGGTTCCTGGCCCTCCACATAGTTTCTAGTGTGGATTCCCTCTCTGTATCCTCCAGTACTAGGAGACTTCACTAGGTTTACTTTCATAGATTCCAGGAGGTTTTCACTATACCACATTTCTACATTATTTCCCAAGTGCTTCCCTAGGTATCTCTCCAAGTACTCTCTCCATTCATCCAAACCCCTCCTACCTGGAACCTCCTGTTTCTATCCCCAACCACCCAAAGTCTGCTCCCAAAATTGTATCTAATTCCCCTTCCCATGGAGATACATGTGCCCACCCTTGAATTCTCCTCACTACTTAGCCTATCTTGGTCTGTGGATTGTATCATGATTGTCCATTACTTAACAGTTAATGTCTACTTTTAAGTGAGCAGACAACATACTTGTTTTTCTGGGTCTGGGTTACCTCCCTTATGATGTTTATTTTTTCTGTTCCATCCATTTGCCAATAAAACCATGTTATTGTTTTTAACAGCTGAATAATACCACATTTTGCATATGTGTCACATTTTCTTTATCCATTCTTTGGTTGATAGCATCTTGGTTGTTTCCAGTGTCTGACTATTAGGAATAACGCTACTATGAACATACTTGAGCATGTGTCCTTGTGGTAAGATGGAGTGTCCTTCGGATATATACCCAAGATTGGTATAGCTGGGTCTTCAGTTAGATCAGTTTCCAATTTTGTGCAGAACCTCCGTATTGATTTCCAAAGCTGCTGCCAAGGTTGCACTCCTTTGAGTACCATGGAGGAGTGTTCTCCGTGTTCCACATTATTTCCAACATGAGTTGCCTCTTGGTTTCCCAACTTAGCATTCTGACAGGTTTAAGATAAAATTTCAAAGTCATTTATATTTGCATTTTCCTGATGGCTAAGGATGTTGATTTTTTTTAACTTTTTTTCCCAGTCATTTGAGTATCCTCACTGAGAATTCTTTGCTTAGACCTGTACCTTATTTCTAATTGGATAAAATTTTGTTGATGTCAAGTTTCTTGAACTATTCATGTATTTTGGATATTAGCCCCATGTTGGATGAAGAGCTGGTGAAAATATTTTCCCATCCTGTGGGCTGTTGTTTCATCCTAGTGATGGTGCCTTTTGCTTTAGAAAAGCTTTTCAGTTTCATGAGATCACATGTATTGATTATTGTTCTTAGTACCTGTGCTATCAGTATCCTGTTTAGGAAGCTGTTTTCTGTGCTTATGCATTCAAGGCTATTCTCTACTACTTATTCTATTACATTCAGTGGGTCTGGCTTTGTGTTGAGGTCTTTAATCTGCTTGGACTTGATATTTATGCAAGGTGAAAGATGAGGATCTATTTGCATTCTTCTACATGCTGAATTCCAGTTAGACCAGGACCATTTGTTTAAGATGCTTCTTTTTTTCCAGTGTGTATTTCTTGTTTCTTTATCAAAACTCAGGTGTCCATAGGTATTTGGATTCATATCTGAGATTTAATTTTATTGCTTTGGTCAGCATGTCTGTTTTTATGACAACACCATGCCATTTTTATTACTATAACTCTGTGGTACAACTTGAAATCATGGATAGTGATATCGTTGAATTTTTTTTTTATTGTAGAGAATTGTTTTAGCTATTCTGGATTTTATTTTTCCATATAAAGTTGAGAATTGTCCTTTCAAGGTCTGTAAAAAAATGTGTTGGACTGTTTCTGTGTATTGCATAGAATCTGTTGATTGCTTTTGAAAGGACGGCCATTTTAACTATGTTAATCTGCCTGATCCAAGAGAATGAGAGATCTTTCCATTTTCTGATAGCTTCTTCAATTTCTTTCCTCAAAAACTTGAAGTTTTTGTTATGGAATCATCAATGTTTTGAAGTTTTTGTCATACAAGTTTTTCACCTGCTCGGTTAGAGTTACTCCAAGATATTTTATATTATTTGTTGCTATTGTGAAGAGTGTCGTTTCTCTGATTTCTTTCTCAGAGCATTTGCCATTTGTTTATGGGAGGGCTACTGATTATGTTTTAGTTAATTCTGCTTTTACCCACTTCAAAAAAAAATGTTTCTCAGCTATAATAGTTTCCTGATAGAATTTTGTAGTCAATTATTTATGCTATCATATCATCTATAAATAATGCTATACTGAGTTCTTTCTTCCCAATTTATATTTTCTTGAGCTCCTTCAGTTATTTTATTGTTCCAGATAGAACTTCAATTACTATATTGAATAGATAGAAAGTGGGCAGCCTTGTCTAGTTTTTTATTTTATTGAAATTACTTTGAGTTTCTCTCCATTTAATTTTATATTGACTATTGGTTTTATGATGTTTATGCATGCTCTTGTATTGCTAGTCTCTCCAAAATTTGTATCATGAAGGGATGTTGGATTTGTCAAAGGCATTTCTAGCATCTACTTTTACGATCATGTGATTTTTACTTTCACTTTATTTATATGGGATAAAGATTACTTGATCATAATGGATGATCTTATATGGATTTGGTTTACAAGTATTTTATTTAGTATTTTTGCATTCATGTTCATGAGGGAAATTGGTCAGAAGTTCTTGTTCTTTGTGAATCTTTGTGTGGTTTGGGTTTTATTATGACTCTGGCCTCATAAAATGATTTGGGCAATAATCCTTCTGTTTTTATGTTATAGAATAATTTGAAAAGTATTGACATTAGCTCTTCTTTGAAAGTGTTTAGAATTCTGTTTTTATTTATTTATTTTTTGGTTGGGGGACTTTTAATGACTGTGTCTATTTCCTTTAGAGTTATATGTCGATTTAAGCTGGTTATCTTACCTTGATTCTATTTTGACAAGTAGTATCTATCAATAAACTATCCATTTATTTTTGATTTTCTAATATTTTGGAGTACTTGTTTGTAAAGTATTCCCTAATGATTTTTTGGGATTTCCTTGGTGTCTATTATTATGTTTTTCTTTTCATTTCTAATTTGGTTAATTTGGATCATTTCTCTCTGTCTTACCTAGTTTGAATAAGGGTTTTCTCTTGCTGATTTTCTCAAAGAAACAAGTATTTGTTTCATTTATTCTTTGTGCTGTTCTCTTTGCTTCTGTTTTAATGATTTCACTCCTCACTATGAACATGTCCTACCTTCTACTCCTCTGTAGTGAGCTTGCTTCTTCTTGTTCTAGAGCTTTCAGGTGTGCTCTTGAGTTGTTAGTTTGGAATCTCTTCAATTTCTTTATGTTGGCACTAAGTGCTTTGAATTTTCCCCTTAGCACTGCTTTCGTTGTGTCTCATATGATTGGGTATGTTTAGTGTACATTCCTTTTCACCAAATTCATAGAAGTCTTCACTTCCTTTTCTGAATTCTTTACTGAATTCAGTAGAAAACTGTTCAATTTCCATGAGTTCAAAGACTTTCTGTTATTTTTGTTGTTGTTGAAATCCAATTTTAATCTGTGGTGGTTTGATACAATGCAGTGGTTTGTTTCAATTGTCTTGTACCTGTTGAGACTTGCTTTGTGACTGAGTATGTGGTCAGTTTTTGAGGCTGTTCCTTGAGATGCAGAGAAGAAGTTGTATTCTTTTGTGTTTGGTAAAATGTTCTGTAGATAACTGTTAGGTCCATTTTATTCATAACATCACTTAGTTCCAATATTAATATGTTTAGTTTTTGTCTGCATGTCAGGTCTCTCGGTGAGGATGTGGTATTGGGGGTCTTCTACTATCAGTGTGTGAGAGTCAATGTGTTATTTTAAGCTTTAATAGTGTTTTCTTTACATACATGGGTGCCTTTTTGTTTGAAGCTTAGATGTTAAGAATCATCTTAATTGATTTCTCCTTTAATGAGTATGAAATCTTCTTTCTTCTCTCCTTTGATTAACTTTGTTTTGAAGTCAATTTTATTAGATATTAGAATAGCTACACCAGCTTGTTTCTTGGGTCAATTTGCTTTGAAATCTTTTTCTAACCCTTGCCTCTGAGGCAAGGCATCTATCTTTGATGTTGAGGTGTGTTTCTTGTATGCAGCAAAAGGGTGACTCCTGTTTTCATATCCTTTCTGCTGTGGGACAATGGTTTTACCCTGTAAAGATTTGCTTCTTGTACTTCTTTAATAAAATGCTGATTGGCCAGTAGGGAGACAGGAAGTATAGGTGTGGTGACCAGGCAGGAGATAGAGGCAGGGCAATGAGAACAGGAGAATTATGGGAAAGGAAAACTCAGTCTGCAGTCATCACCCAGACAGAGAGGTAGCCACAGGGCTAACACAGACAAGAATTATGGGCGTATATAAGTTATGAATTAATAAGAAGTCTGAGATACAAGGTCAATCAGTTTATAATTAATGAAGACCTCTGTGTGATTTCTTTGGGAATCAACGACTGTGGGAACTGGGCAGGACAGAAACCTGAGTCAACACCTTTCTGTTAGTCTGAGTCTTTTTATTGAGAAAAGGGTTCCGTTCATATTGAGAGATATTACCTTAAAAATGATTAGTAATTTCTTTTATATTAATTATTATTGTTTGTGGTTGTGGTGTGTATGTGTGCACATGTGTGGTATATTTGTGTGTATGTTTAGTTACCTTATTTTGATTTTGATGGTGTGAAATTATTTATTTTCTGTGTTTTTATGGGTGTAGTTAACCTCTTTAGTTTGGAGTTTTCCTTCTAATACCTTCTGTAGGACTGGGTTTATGGAAAGATAGTGTTTAAATTTGTTTTTACCATGAAATATCTTGTTTTATTCTATGGAAATTGAAAGAATTTCTGTAGATGTCAGTGTGGTGATATCTCAGAAAATTAGGTAACAATCTTCGTCAAGACCCAGTAATACCAGTTTTGGGTATATATTCAAAGAATGCTCAATTGTGACACAAGAACATGTGCTTAGCTATGTTCATAGCAGCATTGCTTGTCATAGCCAGAATCTGGAAACAACCTAAATGCCCTTCAACTGAAGAATGGATAAGGAAAATGTAGTACATTTACACAATGGAGTACTACACAATAGAAAAAAATAAGAACATTTTGAATTTTGCATGAAAATGGTGAAATAGAAACATTATTTTGAGTGAGGTAACCCAGACACTGAAAGACAATTATCACATGTACTCACTCAGAGGTGGTTTTTAAACATAAAGCAAAGAAAATCAGCCTACAAACCACAATCACAGAGAACTTAGACAACAATGAGGACACTAAGAGAGACATACATGGAACTAATCTACATGGGAAGTAGAAAAAGAGAAGATCTCCTGAGTAAATTGGGAGCATGGGTACCTTGGGAGAGAGGTGAAAGGCGAGGGGAGAGGCAAGGAGGGGAGTAGAGAAAAGGTAGAGATCAATAAAAATCAACAAATAAAGAAAGCAAAAAGATGCTTTCAATGTATATAAAAACCAGTCTCATCTGTTCTCTTTTACAATTGGCAGGAGATCTTTCCAGACTCTTCTCTCTTTTAGAGTCTCCATTGTGAACTGTGGTATAATTCTAATATGTCTATCTTTATATGTTACGTGTTTTTTTTAAAACCTTACTACTTTTAATATTTTTCTTTTTTCTGTATGTTTAGTGTTCTGATTATCATGTAACCATTGATCTTTTTTTCTGGTTCAATCTATATGGTGTTCTGTAAGGTTCGTGTACCATTATAGACATGTCCTTCTACAGATTAGGAAATTACTCTTTTATTATTTTCTTTAAAATGATCTGAACCTCTGAGCTATGATTCCTCTCCTTCTATTCCTGTTATTTTTAAGTGTGTTATTTTCATAGTGCCTCAAATTTCCTGGATGTTTTGTGTCAGAAATATTTTAGATTTATCATTTTATTTGGACATTTCTTCTATCGTGTCTTCAACACCTGAGATTTTCTCTTCCATCTTTTGTATTTTGATGGTGATGCATGCATCTGTAGCTGTTTTCACTTTTCTAGATTTTGCATTTCCAATGGGCTTCTGTAAGAAATGTAGGCAAATTTTAAATATTTTCTAAATATTTTTTTAATCTAAACACACTAAGAGAAGTTTGAAAGAGTCTCCAAAGAAAGAAACCCTTGGGAGCTTGTTAAAAATAAATGGTTGACCCTATCCTCAATATGCTGAATAAAAATCCCTTGGGCTGGGACTCTAGCAGACATATGTCATTTGAAAAAAAAATGAAAAAAAAACTCCCTAAGCAACTGTGATTTACAACAAAGTTGAGAACTTTTGTTCCATATACATCCACTCAACTTTGTATTTGTTGCATACATAGAAGCTAAGTAAAATACTTAACACATATTGTATCTGGAAATTTCAAAAAGGATGTTATAGTAAAATGATATTAGTATTCAGTTAGTAACCCTGAAGCTGGAAGATAAAGACATAATCATTAGAAGATGCTCAAGTCCACTGATTTTCAAATATGTGTATTGATTGAAGAGAGGGAACTATTAGTGTGTCTTATAGTGGTCTTTTAGTATATGTATTTGATCTTTTCTAATATTTGATCTTTGAAAAGTTAGTACATTACTTTCTTGTTTTCACATTATCAAGTGAATTAAATCTCAAATTGAAAAAAATAATTCCATATTCACACAGGTTAGATCCATACAAAACCACATAAATACTAATGGTGGATGAAATGAGGGCTACATCATGTGTCAAAGATCAGATTAAAGATGAATTCTCAAAGTGCTTACTGTGTTCTGGCCCAGGAGAGGGGAAATAAATAAGTGACTCTTATCCTTTTAGACAGTAAATCTTTGTTAAGTAACATCAGCTATAAATCTGTGAAAAATGATATAGATTCAGCAAAGCTCAGAGTTATGGAAGACTCTGAAGTCTATGAAGACTACCATTAGCCAGATGGTCTACAAGGCCCTCCTAAGGAGGACACATTTCACCAGGTGCTAAACTGTGAAGGAAACATAGTTTCTAGTATTACAATGGCTAAAAGAATCCTGGTGAGATTGTCATAGTACTTATTGCTTAGGTGGTGAGTATTAGGCTTGGAGAGTTGGGGCTACAGTGTTTAGAGATATCCACTATACCAGTAGAGAATCTAGATGTACAATTTCAGCCTTAAGATTACTGTACTTGCCAGAAAACTGGAAAGGCTTCTAGGAGAATCATGGCACCAACATTCCTAAGCAGCGTCACCAGTGAAATGGAACAACTATTGGTTAGAATTTATTTATAGAGAAAAATAACAAATTTATTTATTTACATCACATGCAAGCAGAACTGTTTCTCACCAGATGTGTAACACTGAGTAGTTGGTCAAGCTCTGTGAGGTTAAGAAGCATGTACACTAATATCCCCCATGTCAGTCCTCTGTCCTCACTGAATAGTGTGCACTCATAGGTACATTTAAAAGAATATAATATTGAATCAACACAGGGTACACATTAACTATCCATTGCTCATCCATTAAAACATGGATTTGGCAATTTGGCAAGGGAGGCCTTCAGTATTAAAGACAAACATTTATTGCAGTGTACTTATTCTAAGAGAAGGGCAGTTTTGAACACAGGGATTGAAGTTTAGACAAGATGTTCAACTAATGCCTTATGTTGGGAGGTGGCTCCCAAAACAAGTGTTCTTATCTAGAAATCATAGGTGCACTGCAAGTAGACAAATTATGAAATAAATTGAAATATGCCCAGAATGAGCAGCTTATTTTCTTTAAAATTTTTCTTTGCCACTAGAAGGAAAGATGAAGATAAGTAACAGATGGAAAATCTAGCATGGTCACTAGGGCCACAATTTCAGCAGTAAGGTGGAAGTTGGTAGTTTTATGTAAAGTATGTTTATAGAATATAGGATTGAAAATTAATTACACTTTAATGCATTGGTACACAAGTGTGAAGGATGTGTGGTAGAAACATTGTTCAGCATTTGGGTAAACTAAGAATTTATATTATAAGAAAGAAATATTTGTTGGAAGTGAAAATTAATTCTGAAATCTTGGTCCAAATATCAGACTAAGATCAATTCTTAATCTACACTAAAATTAGCATTAAATGCATTATTTGACTTCAGAATAATTCATATAATTAAGCAATGATAATTAACCTTTCATGTGTAACTCCCTTCAGATGGTTTATATTTTATCTCACTGTAACACTTTTTATTAGGCTATGAAGGTGAGAATCTGATGAAAATCCTAAAGGACATTGAGAGCAGCACGGAAATCATGCTGGACAGGTGGAAGTTTGAAGTCATACCCAATGACAAGGATGAGAAAGGAGACCCCGTGCCTTACAGCATCATTAACAACTACTTCTCCATTGGCGTGGTAAGACTGCCCACTAAACCCTACTTTTTATTCCTGTCTTTAATATTCAATGAAATGTCTTAATCTATGAAACTTTACTGATAATAAAAACTATGTTAAGATTTTGTTAGGAAGTACATTTTACTTCTTCTTTCAGAATGTACTTACCTATGTGCTAGAGTGTTCTGACTGCATGTATATCTGTATACCACATGTGTGCCTGGTCACATGGAGCTAGAAGAGGGCATGGAACCTTGGGATGAACTGGAGTTACAGATAGAGCCACCATGAGATGCTGGGAAATGAACTCAGGTCCTCTAGAAGAGCATCCAGTGCTCTTAATTGCTGAGTCATCTCTCTAGTCCTTGGAATACATCTTCTAATGCATAATAATATAGGTTAAAAAATCATTTAAAATCAGGCTATCAAAAATTGATGAATTTTCTTAATTTAAAGAAAAGAAGGAAACTATATACATCACTTCTGGATTGCCTGTTTTGCTACCAAATGAAACTTGGAATGATTGAGAACATACCCACTGTTGACTATAAAAAGATGGTTAACAATCATAAAAATACATCAATTTTTTTATCTTAAAATCCATGGTACAAATATTATAATATCCAACCAGGAATCTATGAAATGGGTGCTAATATCATCCGATTGCTGTTAAAGCAAATGAGTGATTGTTTTCAGTTCTCTTAAAATATTATGCACAAACAAAAGTAGTGTTTGTTAAAATGGATCTGAAGTATAATTCTTAAACATTCCTGTTATAGAAATATATGTGTTATATGAAGAAATATGTTATATATCTTATAATATATTCATATATAATACACAATTTTATTTTAGTATAAATATATTTTATTTATGACTATATATGTTAAATAAATATACATCTATAACTTATATAAATATATTTTCAATAGTTATGAAGATTAAAATAATTTATTGATAGTATTACATATTATTTATTTAAGTTCAGTCCATAGAAATATTTCTCACGTAAATTCACAGTAAAACGTTTTTAAAACTCAGAGGTTTATTTTGAGTTTTCTTCTGAAATTAATGGTCAAACTTTCATGAAAAATTCCTTTATTGAATTTTCACCAAAATATCTACCATTCACCTTTACTTGTTGTTTTTATTATTCATAATATGATTACATATATAAAACTTGAGAGAATGGCATGTTATAAATACCAAATTTTAAATGATACAAATATTATGATGATTGTCATTATTTGCAAGAAAAGTGTAATTCTTTTTTCCTATTTTGAAGGCCTACTGTGCATATTCAGTTGAGAAATATAAAATTTAGCAACTTATTTCTTTGATCACTCACACATAATATAACCCAGTCTTTTGAAGAGCATCACTTAATGATATAATAATATTATATCTAAGTAAATAATACTTTATGAATTAAATATGGACCCTAGGGCCCAGCTATGACTTCCTCCCCAGTTCTAAGTTGCCACAGAGCCTCCATTGTCCCTAACGTTTATGCCTCACTGACATTTCCAAGAAGATTTCATGAGTTACATCCTCCTCTGCACCAGAAATCATTATTTAGCCTGAATATGAGTCTCAGTACAACCAGGATAAGCTGTAGTAATGTTTGTCCTTCTTATTGCTGGGTGGTCCATCATAAGCCCAAATGGAACATTGTTTGTTTGAAAATCAACTAGTGTGAACTTTAAATCTTTCCAGTCTTAATATTATGAATAATACCCATTTAAATCTGTGTATAGCTCGAACACCGTTGTTATATTTCACTGAATACAGTATCGTGTTGTGTTTCATAAAGATGCTTGCATGAATGTATATTATGTACTTAGACGATAGTCCTCCCATATCTGCTTCTCCTTTCTGCTCATCTCTTTCCTGCCCAAGGGCACTTTCACTTTAGATTTCCTTTGCACATGAAATGTCTGTATCTATGAAAATTCTAGGAAGCATCCTTGACACACATGAGAAAAGACAGGCCATACTTTTCTTCTTGAATCTGAATTATTTACTCAATATGATGATCCCCAGTTGTATTGATTTTCCTGGTGATGGCATGATTTCACATTCTTTATGGCTGGGTAAAGCATCCTTGTACACACATACCTAATCTCCCTTATCCATTCATCAGCTGACGGACTCCTAAGCTTATTAGACAGGCTATATGATGGTAAAAAATTATATGTATAGTTATGTGTATCCTTGCTTTGGCCAAACTGTCTCAAGAAAAGCTACTTAATGGAGGAAGGACTTATTTTGCTTCACAGTTTGAGGATCAGTCCAATAACTCATGTTATTGCAGAAGGAATTGGATCACCTTGTCATATTCTATCCATAGTTTGGAAGTAGTAAATGGTGAATGCTCATAGGCTTCTCACTTTTGTCTTTTTATTCATCCCGGGACCCCAGCCCATGAAACGATGATGCCCACACAATGATCTGGCCATTTCACTTCAGTCAGCCAAATCCACCAACTCATAGCGTATGTAATTCAACCTAGAAAGTCCCTTGCAAGCATGTCTGTAGTTCCTTCCCCTAAGTGGTTCTAGATTCCACTAAGCTGGTAATGACTATTAGCCTGCACAACCTCATCCGTGTCATCTTGGCATGTGAAAACGTTACTTTAAACCCTACAATTCACCACAGCCTTGCCCCGGAAGGCACCTGATCATCTCCTAATATAAAATACTTTCTGGAGAACATCAAGTCTCCATACTCTTTAGCAGTTCCAATAATGTTTAAAGTACTTTTCTGAGACTCACTACAATTTATTAACTATGATATCTTAGATTAAAGAAAAACTACACAGTTCTCATAGACAATGGCACAGATCAAACTTTCCCATTAAAGGGGTGTTAGTGGAATAAGAGCAAAGAAAGATAAGTTCCAAGAAAGAATGATAACCAGCTGTTTAAACATCAAATCCTGCATTCAGTGTCTGACATCTAACGCATGAATTTATCACCTGGGCTACAAATTGCTAGTTAGTCCTCCTAGTATGACACTAACACTCTCTCGATGGTTTTCTTCAGACCTTTGCTTTATTCTTCTTTCATATTCTCCATTCATTATTTTGCTGGTGATTTCATTCTCTCATTCTTGATGTTTTCCTTGTCACTCTATTTGAATTCTTTCCCTTACAGCTTATATACCCCAGTAAAGTCTTTCAGGCAGTATAAAATTACACTGTGGTTACATTCTGTTTTCCAAGGGAATGATTACGATGAATACAAGTAAAAAACAGCATTTTTCTATACCACTTACATGATTAAACATTTTCCATATTATAGGTGAAAAACAAATTATTGCAAAAGCTTACGTACACTCATCCCCAGGTAATTTGTTAGAGATTATAGACAAGCAAGCTATTCTTTTGCTTGCAGGCTGTATTTTGTGGTTACAAAAAAAGGACCAATTACTTTATTCCTTATTTTGAAAGGAAATCTTAAAGGAATCTTAAAAGAATCACAAACCTTTGCTTTATGTTTAAAAAACATCTATGAGTGAGTACATGTGATAATTGTCTTTCTGTGTCTAGTTTACCTCATTCAAAATAATATTTTCTAACTTAATCCATTTTCCTACAAAATTCAAGATGTTATTTCTTATGCTGTGTAGTACTCTATTGTGTAAATGTACCACATTTTCCTTATCCATTCTTTGATTGAGGGCATTTAGGGTGTTTCCAGGTTCTGACTATGACAAATAGAAAACTAGGCTACAAACCACAATCCCAGAGAACTTAGACAACAATAAGGACACTAGGAGAGACTTACATAGATCTAACCCACAGGTGAAGTAGAAAAAGTAAATTGGGAGCGTGGGGACCTTGGGAGTGGGTTAAAGGGGGGAGGGGAGAGGCAGGGAGGGGAGAAGAGAAAAATGTAGAACTCAATTAAAATCAATAAAAACATCACAAACCTAAACTTTTATACAAGATAAACAATCAGTCAGCTCTACTTTAAGTCTCTAGGGTGAATACCCATTCATCAATAACTTCGTTATATCAGGAGATTGAGGACAGAAATGGATACAAAGAATTAATCATCACCTGTGGTCATCAACCAATCCTAGAAAGAAAAGCATGTTGGCCAATGATAATTGGGATGCTTTGTTCTTCTTCCCTGACTTTAACGATTTCTTTAATGAGGACTTGTTGATTTACTTACTTTTTTTTAAAAAATGTGTAACACACATTCTTTTTTTTGTAGGTGTATTTTTTTATTTATAAAAGTTTATTAATTTATAAAAGTTTCTATTTCCGCCTCTCCTCCCAACACCCTCCCACTCTTCCCACTCCCTCTCCTCCTCCCTCTCCATCCCTAAGAGCAGTCAGGGTTTCCTGCCCTGTGGGAAGTTCAAGTTCCTCCCCCCTCTCTCCAGGTCCAGGAAGGTGAGCATCCAAACAGACTGGATCCCAAAAATCCAGTATATGTAGAGGAAACAAGTCCCAGTGTCATTGTCAATGGCTTTTTAGAAAGACCCCGTGCCAGCCACATTCAGAGAATCCGGCCACATTCAGAGAATCTGGTTTGATCACGTGCTTGTTCAGTCCCAGTCCAGCTGGCCTTGGTGAACTCTCATTAGATCAGTCCCCTTATATCAGTGGGTGAACGCACTCCTCACGGTCCTGCCTTTCTTGTTCATGTTCTCCCTCCTTCTGCTCCTCATTTAGACCTTGGGGGCTCAGTCCAGTGCTCCAATGTGGGTCTCTGTCTTAATCTCCATCCATCAACGGGTGAAGGTTCCCTCTGGTCTTGCCTTCTTTGCTCACGTTCTCTTTCCTTCTGCTTCTCCTTTGGACCTAGGGAGTTAAGTCCAGTGTTCCAATATGGGTCTCTGTCTCTATCTCCATCCATCGCCAGATGAAGGTTCTATGGTGATATGCAAAATATTCATCAGTATGGTTATGGGCCAAGGCCGGTTCAGGTACCCTCTCCTCTGTCCAGAGAACAATCTGGGGATCTCTCCTTGGACCTGGGATCCCCTTTATAATCAAGTCTCTTGTAAACCCTAAAATGACTCTCTTAGTTGAGATATATACTTCCCTGATCCCATATCCATCCTTCTTCCCTCCCCCCATCCCAATTCCCTAGCTTTCCCTATTCCTCCACTATTCCCTTCTCTCTAACCCTTTCCCCTTCCAACAACCCCCCCACCCCCCCCCATGCACCCAAGGTTGCCTGGCACTCTTGTCTACTTCCAAATCGAGGAGGATAACTACATGATTTTCTTCAGGTTCACCTTCTTATTTAGCTTCTCTAGGATCACGAATAATAGGCTCAAAGACCTTTAATTATGGCTAGAATCCACTTATGAGTGAATACATACCATATTCCTCTTTTCGGGTCTGGGTTACCTCACTCAGTAAAGCGTTTTCTATGTCCATCCACTTGCATGCAAAATTCAAGATGTCATTGATTTTACCGCTGAATAAAACTCTAATGTATATATGTTCCACACCTTTTTTAACCATTCTTCTATTGAGGGGCACCTAGGTTGTTTCCATGTTCTGGCTATTACAAATAGTGCTGCTATGAACATAGTTGAACAAATGCTTTTGTGGTATGATAGGGCATCTCTTGGGTATATTCTTATTATCTCTATATTTTTTTCAAAATCTAGAAAGCACATGTATCTTACCTTGACAATTTTAGATGGCTTTCTTCCACAGGGCACGCTTTGTATGCTTTTTTTGTTGGATGTTTAGGGGCTTGATAGTGAACCTTCTTCTCCTCTGCATTATGAATGCTTATTTTAGATACATTTTTGTTTTTGTTTTTATAGGTGTGTCAGTGTGTGTGTGTGTGTGTGTGTGTGTGTGTGTGTGAGACATTGCAACTTTAAACATTGTCTCAGCTTTGGATTTTATATTCTGATTCCCTGTGTCTCCTCCGTTCATGTCCAAATTCCATTTTAAGTGATGATTTGAAACTAGCTAGGACCCTGATTCTTGTGTAAATGACCCAGAGGATGTATAAGGAATTCAGGTAGCTAGGGATATGTAATAGTCTGTCATATTCCACTGGATGTCTCATCCCTGACGTGCTTGGTGAGAACAAACTACATTTGGGAATAAGTTCTGCTCCATCTTGTCAACAAGTAACCATGACTCCTGATGGCTCAACTTCCTCTAGATCAGAAGTTCTCCACCTGTGGGCTATGACTCATGTCAAGGGGAGCTACACACCCTTTCAGAGTGGTACCATATCAGATAATCTTCCATATCAGACATTTGCACTATGATTCATAGCAGTAGCAAAGTAACAGTTATGAAGTAGCAGCATAATAACCTTATAATTTGGGGTCACCACAACATGAAAACTGTATTAAAGGGTCACAGCATTAGGAAGTTTGAAAACCTTTTCTATTCAACAACTGGATAGCAAATGACTGTGGAATGCTAGAGTAGCTTGATTTTTATTTGTTTTGTGTTGCTAGGTTGGCACCAATAAACTCATAATGTAGAGACAATGAATACATTGATAGAAATACAGACCCGACCTTTTCCCGATAAGGAAAAAAAAATTGGCTGGGTCGTGGTGGTGCACACCTTTATTCCCAGCACTCGGGAGGCAAAGGCAGGTGAATTTCTGTGAATTCTAGGCCAGCCTGGTCTATAAAGTGAGTTCCAGAGAAACCCTGTCTTTAAAAACCAAAAACAAACAAACAAAAAAACAAAAACTAAAATGTACCCAACAAGCAAAAGATAATGATCCAATCCCTGCATTAATAAAATCTGTTAGTTAATTAATTAATTAAAGTATAACAATTCTCAAATTCTTCAAAATTTTATTGTTTTTGTTTACATCCCAACCAAAGTTTTTCTTCCTTCCACTCCTCCCAACATCCCCAAACATCCCCTTTCCCATGGAATCCCTCCCCCTGAGTTTCCTCTTCAGAAAAGTATAGGTCACCAAAAAAGTGGAACCAGACAAGATGAAACAAGATACAATAAGACAAGGTAAAAGCTGTTTATTCAACCAGTTAGGTCTTTTAGGCAGGCAGAATAGCACTGCTTCACAGAGTTACAGAAATGCAGCATAAAAGAATGCAGCACATCTTTGCATCATTAAGCAAATATTCCACAGTGTTAACAAATGTAACATATATTAAAATAAGATTTCATGACAGTAGGCAGTAGAAATAAGGGATGAAGAAAAGAACAATGAGAAAGAATTTAAATTGTTCTTTTCAAAATTAAGGTCCACTGGACTCAAATACTACATTGAAGTTCTCTAAATAGTTTCTTTCACTTTGGTATCCTTGAATGCAACAGATGCTGACCATGTGCTGGGTCCTCGTATTGTGACTGCAGACGTACTTAGTGCAGTAATTGTTCCCTCATGGACTGAATACACTTGAATGTCCTAAGGACTAAGGCCTGAGTTGCAGCAGATCTATGCAATCAAAAGCTGAAAATGTCTGTGGATCTTACAGAGGGAAACAAACTGAACTGGAACTAGGGCTTCTGTCTCTCTGGTCACACTTAACCACCATCTGAATAAAGTTTAGGATTTTTCCTTACAATTTGAAAAACTTTTAAAAATTTTCAAGGAATTTACATTCTTTGGGCAAATAGCTGTGGTTTTTGTTTTTAGTTCATTGGTTTGGGGGAGTATCTGTGAATGATTTATTAAATATCAGTCACAGTTAGCCACAAGGAACATCAATTGCATAAAACAGTAGAAATCTTCAAATCAAAATTATCTGCAATAATGCATCCAACTCAGAGGTACATAAAAGGTGATTTACAGTGGCCAACACATCTAACATTTGAAATTTTTACAACACATTTGTAGATAATTCTTCTAAATGAAAATAAAATGAAGAAGGCAACTGGAAATCAACATAATAAAACTACAGATATATTCTTATGTATGTTCATTTTCTAGAAAATACTTAAAAATCTTGGTATTAATTCTTAGATAAAATGATAACAAGGACTAGATGATAATTAATAGCACAGTTATTATAATACTTACCTAAAGATGATAAATTTTACAGCAGGCAGAACACTGTACACACAATAAATAAATAAATCTTTTTGAAAAAAATCCCCCAAATTTTAAGATATTTAAGTGTGAGAGTTAAAAGGAACAGTTGCTGGTTTATATTCCACAGCTAGAAAAGCTCACCATCCTAAATATAACGACCCCTAAGGAATATTTGCATATAGATGCAAATGGCAAAGTTGCAAATAAATAAATCAACAGAGGTAGTAATCCAAGGCCCTGGAATCGAGTCTCCAGCCCTGCAGAGGAGAAACAACAGAGAACACAACATAATGACGATGGTTTTTTTTTCATTGCCGAGATGAACCAGAATTTAAATTGTTCTTTTCAAAATTAAGGTCCACTGTTAGAAGCAAATTAATTTAGTCTCAAGAAATTTAAATACTGTATATGCATATGCATATATATATATATCAAAAAGAAATGTTTGTTGTTATTTTAAGGTTATGTATAGTTACAGCAAAAGTATATTAATTAAAAAAGTCCAGAAACTAAAGTAAGTTAAACTACTGAATAGATACTTTTATTTAGAATTAATAACCTTATATTAATCATGTATTATATATAATTAATAAATAAAAATATAGTACGCACGGATGAGGAAAATAGTGTAAAGTTATAAAATAAGGGCTTAATATTACATTATGGAAATATTTAATGTCACACAAAATTAAGTGTTGTAGAAAAATTAATTTACACATTTAGATAATTGCTGCTGAGAATTGTAATGGGATTAGTGGTCGTATTAATAAACTGTAGTTTGTAATTGGATGAATGCCATTGTACTTTTCTGAAATATTGTACCTACAATGGTCAATGTTCTTGCCATATGTTAAATATTGCTTAGAAACTATAGCTACTATACTATGATAAAGACAAATAGAACTGAATAAAAAGTAAAACTAACAAGGGGACCATCAAATGCATAAACAATATGCTATTTAGCATGTGCTTAATTTCCAGTTCCCTGGATAAGATTGAAGGGAACAATAGTCGATGGGATAGTGCTACTTATTCATTTGAAGAAAAATAAATTTATAATTCATCTTCCTGTTTATGTATGATATGTATCCTATATGTAGTTATTTCATCTTCCTGTTCCTGTGTGATATGCATCATGTATATAGTTGTCATTTATGTAGGAAAAAGTTTCCTCAGGGAAGGAGAAAATCTCAAATGTTTAAAGGGGAAATATTTTACAGTTTTCATAAATTTTCTCAATTGAAATATATTTTAGTACCACTTAGAAGTAAATGCCACAAAAATGCTTTCAGACATTAGTAAACATAAGATTAATAAACCAACATATGCAGCATTATATAATCAAAAAATGGGAGGTCCTGGAGAGATGACTCTTTGGTTAAGGGCACATGCTGCTCCTGCAGAGGACTGGGCTGGGTTTCCATTCCCAGCTCCCGTGCGGTGGCTCACAACCGGCTCTAAGTGCAGGTCCAGGTATTTCTCACTCCCCTCTGATCTCCATGCATGTACGTGGTGCAATACATACATGCAGTTGAGATATACATACTCATAAAATAAAGTAAATAAATCTTTTTAAACTGCACCCCCAATATGAAAATCTAATAGCAGATTTCATGACATGTACGTGAAATTCCAGTACTCGGGGCAGTGATTTGGGGTGACAGCAAGTTCTGTCCATGCAGCATGACTGACACGAAACAGGAAAGCAAAGTGATAACAAGATGCAGGATCTGACGTAATGGTTCTCAGCCTGAGGACTGTGGCCCCTTTGGGAGTCCAACAATCCTTTAACAGTTATCATATATCAGATTTCCTGCATATCAGATATTTATATTATGATCCACAGCATCAAAATTAGTGTTATGAAGTACGAACAAGACTAAGTTTCTGGTTCAGGGTCACCACAACATGAGGAAGTGTATTAAAGGGTAACAGCATGAGGAGGTTGAGAACCATTGATCTAATGGAAATGCAGGAAAGGACAGAGAAAATGGAAAGTAGTCAGAAAGAACAGATAAAAAGAGTTTTCATGAACAATGAAGTGTAATGTTATGCAATGTGTTACCATATTCTGAAAATTACAAAGGTTACCATACACTAGTTCTAAGATTAAAAACGGGCACCTTTTTCCTTTCTTTCTTTTTTCCTTCCTTTCTTCTTATTCTCTCTCTCCTTCTCCTTCTCCTTCTTATTCTTATTCTTCTTTTTGTTTTTCAAAACAGGGCTTCTCTCTAGCTTTGGAGCCTGTCCTGGAAATAGCTACTGTAGACCAGGCTGGCATTAAACTCACAGAGATCCGCCTGCCTCTGCCTCTGGAGGACTCGAATTAAAGGCTTATGCCATCACTGCCCGACTAAAATTGGGCACCATAGCCTATAAATTTAAAAAGGGTGGAAAAGAATTTGATGATATATGTTAAATATTAAAATCATGAGTATTATGTAAGCCATTATTCTCATTTTTCAAAATCTAAACCACAAAAAATAACACAAACTGAAGGTGCAAACTTTATTTGACATATCATTGGGAGAAAACTAAATGTTTCTAAATTCAAAAGCCATATCACTATATGCATTCATTTCTCTTTAAATGAGAAAAGCAACTTGTCCATGAGAAAAAACTCCTGCTTCTGCCAAAGCAAACAGAAGAGGCCATCATAGAAACTACTTGAAGGTCACAATAAGGATTAAATGATTGAAGTGTGCCTAAAGCTCCTACTGAGATGGTAGCAATGAGAACAGTGGCAATCAAATTTCTAAGACTTTATAAAGCTGTATCTCTAGTATCATGCTTTAAAAGCCCTAAAATGTAGTTAGATGTTAACAACGATATCACCCAGAACATGGAAATATAGAGATAAATGAACATTTATTTCTTACAGTTAATGTGATTTAAAACTGTGCTGAGACCATAGATGACTTTCTTACTGTCACGTTATTAAGCGAATATACTTTTAAGTGCATAAGGGCACACCACAATACTTAAATTCTTGATGCAATACTAACTTTTAACCTTATCTGTGTCCTTGCCTGCTGTTAACATGAGATCTGATGGTCACCGCTGCATCGGTTCTTTCATTCATGGATGCAACTTCACTGTTTATTTGTTTAGATATGTGAGCAGTTCTACCTTGCTAGTGATAAATACTGGAAAGGAAAGAGGAACCAGTGCTCTAAGATGTCTGAGCAACCCAGTTCCCTCTCATTGAGTCTTATTGTAGAATTTCCAGTAGGCGATACAATGAACCAGTGTATTTCGAATGATCAGAGCTCTAAGGCTTGCACTGCTTAGATAGAAAGTCAGAAAGATAGGTTCCCGTGTCATCAGGCTGGGATTAGGGTCTGCACCACGGCCACCTGCTTTCCATGGCAAGCTAGTGTGACTACTGGGATTAAAGGTGTGTGTCAGGCTGGCCAGTGTGGCTGTTATACTTTTCTGATCTTCAGGAGAGCTTTGTTTATTAAAATACAAATGAAATGCCAATACACAAGCCTATTTTTTACTATGTGTAGTGGTGAGTGTCTTTGCAACTGAATATATATAATGTGTGTGTGTGTGCACGTAAATTAAACATGTGTGTGCATGTATGTGTGTATATGTGTTTAAATGAGAACTGTAAATTATCTCATATCTCCTAGATCTCTGAGGCCGTGTCAAGGAAAGTATGTGGATCATATCCATTAAAAATTGTAACTACCATAAGTATAAATATATTTGTCTTGCTACCATAATTAGATACACAACTGCAAGACAATGTCCATGAAGGTTATACTGTTATACTAGCAAGACAATGCCCATGAAGACTATACTAGACCAATTCTATTTTCTCTGCACTAATATTGATTTTGTAATTGCTGTTAACCATACCAGAAAGTACTACGTCGGAATCTCTTCAAAATAGAAGTCAGCTGGTAGACAGAGAGAGGCAATTCAGTAAAGAATCTGACTTTTACCATGGTATGCCTGTTTTGTAGAAAATTTTCAGAATGCCTTTGCATCATACATAGTAAAACATGCAGTGGCAGGGGCATGAAAAGAAAACCTTTATCCACATTAGTCTTCCTGAAGTCACTCTGGAAGTATTCTCCTAAACTAGGAAAAATCTGACAAAGACAAGTGGGCTTTTACTGCACCACGTAGATTACTACCCGAATGTCCTATCAAATAGATATTTTCATAGCTATGATTTAACGTCCTTCTGCCTTAGTCAGTCAGTAAGAGCCCCTTATTCTGCCAGCATAGGAAAAAATATGACTACATAATTTTCACAGATATAAATTCCAAGTTAGTGGAGCCCGTACTGATGAGGTATCTTCAGTTTTCAGTTCCTTCTCATAGTACGTAGTGTTCCTGGGAATGTACTGGAAATGTCTTCTGTAGTTTAGAAGTGGTCACTGACTCACCTCAAAGGCAAAAGTTTCTGAATTTGGTCTGAAGGCCAATAAAATTGTCCTCTGAACATGGTCACCTTTTAGTTCAATTGTTTTTCTGCTCATCTTACAAACGTCTTTACTGTGAATGGACAATGACTCCAGGGAGAAGTATTTACCATAGTGTGTGCACTTGCCTGGAGTGTGCAAGTTCCTGTTTGATTGCTGAAACTGAAGAACAAATAAACACACAAGTAATTAAACTGCTGCTATCGTGTAGCACTTAAATTAATTTTTTGATCAAATTCCATGGGTATAAAGATAATTTTAATTATCTACTGTTAATTTGATAATCGTTTGCTACTTGTAATAATTTAAAAATAAACACATTAAATTATTTTGTGTTTATGTTTACATATGTGCTATAGGCACATGGGTAAAGGTCAGAGGACAACACTTGGAGTTGGCACTTCTCTTCTCCTACTGTGTAGGTCCAAGACCTATCTCAGGTCATCAGGATTGAAGGCAAGTGTCTTTACCTAATGAGTTATCTTGCCAACCTCTAATTAATATTTCATAAAGAACATAAATAAATTTAGACATTGTAGTTGAGAAATTGAAAGGCTTTGAGTCATACTAATGAATTTAAATGTTATGACAATCTCTAAAATATTTGTTACAAAAATAGTTTTCTGAGTCCTATTTTATTTATTATAAGAAATGTAGGCTTTCTGTAGTTGTTGATATCCAGATTTAATCCTTGGTGATATAATAGGATATGGGGGATTATTTAGGTTTTTCTGTATCTGTTGGGACTTGCTTTATGACCAAATATGTGGTCAATTCTTAGAAGAAGAAGAAGGTATATTATTTTGTGTTTGTGTAAAATATTCTGTAGATATCTGCTAGGTCCTTTTGATTCATAAAGTCTGTTAGTTCCTATATTTCTCTGTTTAATTTTTTTCTGGTTGAACTGTCCTCTGGTGGGTGTGGGAGAGTAAAGTCTCCCACTATAATGTGTGGGATGCCTTCAAACTAATGGAAGCTGAACAAGTCCCCACTGAACAACTACTGAATGGGGCAGAAAAAAATTAAAGACTTCACAGAATTCAATAAAAATGAATGCACAACACACCTGCATTCATGAAACACAATGGAAGCTGTTCAAAGAGGAGAGTTCAGAGTACTAAATGACTTCATAAAGAAATTGTAGACATTGTAACAGTATATGAAACAGTAGACCTATGTAACAGTATGCCTGAAAGCTCTAGAACAGAAAGAAGCAAGCAATCCAAGAGTAGATAGCAAGAAATTATCCAATTTGGGGCTTAACCCAATAAAATAGAAAGAAAGCAAACAGTACAAAGAAACAAGGAACAAAGAGTTGGTTCTTTGAGAAAATCAACAAGATAGAAACACCCTTATCCAAACTGACTAAAACTCAGAGAGAGACTATCCAAATCAACAAAATCAGAAACAAAAAGGAGAAAACTGCAACAGAAACCAAGGAAATCCAAAGAATAATTAGGACATGCTTTAAAAACCTGCACTCAACAAAATCAGATTGTCTAAATGAAATAGTCAGTTTTCTCAATACCACTTACCTAAGTTAAATTAAGATCACACAAACAATTTAAACAAATCTTTAACCCCTAAGGAAATAGAGATAGTCATTAAAAGTCCTCCTCCTCCAAGAACAACAACAACAACAACAATAAGAAACAAGATCAGAAAGTTTTGGTAAAGATTTTTACCAGACTTTCATAAAAGAACTAATGCCCTACTCCTAAAATTATTTTAATAAGTAGAAACAGAAAGAATATTACCAAATTCATTTTATGAGGTCACAGTCACCCTGATACACAAACCACATAAAGATTCAACAAAAAAAAAGAAATTTTGACTAATTTACCTTTAGTATATGGATGTAAAAATACTCAATAAAATACTCACAAACTGAATCCTAGAACACCTCCAAAAGAATATCTACCATGATCAAGAATGCTTTATCCCAGAAATGCAAGCATGGTTCCACATATGAAAATCTATCACTGTAATCTACCATACAAACAATCTGAAAGGAAAAAAAAAACTACACATGATCATCTCATTAGATACTGAAAAAACCTGTGACAAAAATCTAACACCCCTTCATGATAAAGGTTTTAGAGAGATCAGAGGCGCAGGAGACTTACTTAAGCATAATACGGGCAACGTATAGCAAGGCAATAGCCAACATCAAATTAAATGGAGAGAAACAAAGGAATTCCATTAAATAAGGAATGAAACAAGGTTGTTAACTCTCTCCCTATCCATTCAATATAGTACTGTAAATTATGGGCTACAGCAATAAGACAACAAAAGTAGATCAAGGGGATACAAATTGGAAAGGAAAAATTCAATATGGCTATTCTCAGATGGTAATATAGTATACATAAGCGGCCCAAAAAAATTTTACCAGGGAACTCCAACAGCTGATAAACACTTTCTGTGGAAAGGCTGTATACATGATTAACTCAAAAAGTCAGTTGCCCTCCTATAAACATATGACAAAAGAGCTGAGAAAAGAAATTAGGGAAACAGCACTCTTTACAATATTCATAAATAATATAAAATATCTTGGTGGTAAGTCTAATAAAGAAAGTGAAAGACTTCTGTTTTTAAAAACTTCAGGACTTTGTAGAAGATACTAAAGAAGATATCTGAAAATGGTAAGAATCCCTCATACTCATGGATCAGTAGGATTAACATAGTAAAAATGACCCTTCTATCAAAGTAATATACGGATTCAATGCAATCCCCATTAAAATCCCAACAATTTTTATAGACCTTGAAAGAAAAATACTCACCATAACATGGAAAAACAAAAAAAATCCAGGATAGCTAAAACAGTTCTACACAATACAGGTCTTCTGGAGGTATCATCATCCCTGATTTCAAGCTGTGCTGCAGAGCTGTAGTTATTTTTAAAGACACATGGTATTGGCATAAAAACAGACACACTGAACAATGGAATAAAATCCAAGACTAAAATGTAAATCCAGAGATGCATAGCTACTTAATTTTTATAAAGAATCCAGAAATATACAATGAAAACAAAGCAAGCATCTTCAACAAATGGTGCTGGTCTATCTTGATGTGTGTATGTAGAAGAATGCAGATAGACCCATATCTATCACTCTGAACAAAACTCAAATCCAAGTGGATCAAATCCCTCAACATAAAACCAGATCCACTGAACCTGACTAAAGAGAAAGTGGGGATTAGTCTTGAATTCACTGGCACTGGAGAGAACTTCCTGAAGAGAGCACCAATAGTACTGGCACTAAGATCAACAACAAATAAATGGAACCTCAGGAAACTGTAAAGCTTCTGTAAGACAAAGGACACTGTCAATGGGACAAAAAAGCAGCCTAAAGAATGGGAAATATTTTCACCAACTCCATATCTGACAGAGAGCTAATATCCAAAATACATAAAGAATTCAACAAACTAGACATCAACAAACCCAATAATCCAATTAAAAGTGGGATACTGACCTAAACAGAGAATTCTCAACAGAGGAATCTCAAATTGCACAGAATCATTTAAAGAAATGTTCAACATCCTAGTCAAGGAAATGCAAATCAGAACAATTTTGAGATTTAATCTTAAATCTCTCAGAATGGTTAAAATCAAAAACACAAATGACAGCTTATGGCACTCCTCCACTGCTGGTGGGAGTGAAAACTTGTACAGTCACTTTGAGAATCAATATGGTAGTTTCACCCCCCCAAAAAAAAATGGAAATTGATCTACCTCAAGACCCAGCTATACCAGTCCTGGGCACATACCCAGGGGATAATCTAACCTATCACAAGGACGCTTTCTCAACTACATTCATAGATGTTTTATTCATAATTACCAGAAACTGGAAGCAAGTAGATATCCTGCTACTGAAGAATGGATAAGGAAAATGTGGTACATTTTATGCAACGTAGTATTATTCAACTGTTTAAAAACAATGACATCATGAAATCTGAAGGCAAATTGTTGGCATCTGCAAGAGTACACAGTAGATGACAGCTGATATTCATAAGGTCAGTTCATCAGTTGAATAACTATCTGATGAAGTATAAACTCATAAACAATGTTTATGAGATTATTGCCTATGAATAACGACTGCTTCTGTCTGTACTCTGGTGTGCTACCAACCCGCTGCCTAAAATGGCCATGGGATTCTTCTCACAATTGTTGGCAGCGTGTTCCTCATTTATTGGGCACTGTTTCTGTGAATCAATAGAAGGATGACTTCTTTCTATACTGAGTAAACTTGGTGTATAAAATATGCCTTTATATTTAAGTCTTTGTTCCACAAATGGTGAGAAACTTAGAAGCCCGCTCATCACTATTTAGCAGACAAAGCAATTAAGTACAATTAACTCGTGAACAGATCCTAAGTTAAGCTTTCACAGGTGATACTCAAGAATAGAATAGCAGGTGTTTGCTTTGTTGAAGTACAGTGTTTGCTTTTTTGTAGCAAAGTATTTTAGACACAAAAGCAACCTCAAACTGCCATGCCAGCTTTTCTCGCCAGGGCTAGCTGATCGTGCGTGCTGAGGGCACTCCCGACACCTTAAGCAACTCCTACTTTGTACAAACCTCTAAACTCGCGTTACAGTACAAGAGATTAGGCTTATCTGGCTATCTGTTTATATTTAGGTCCTGAAATTTATGTGAGTAACAGGAGAAAGCATTTACCATTTAACCAAGTCCAGAGAGAAATTGCTTTATGCCCAGAAAACCATGGGAAAGGCTCAGGAGGATGAATCTGGAGGACATAGGAGGTGTCCAGCGGACACTGGCAGGAGGGGAGGGAAGGAAAACTGAGGTCAAGATGTAATATATGAGAGAAGATTAAAAAATAAATGTAAATAAAAGTCAGTAATTATACGAAAATTGAAAAAATCTATAATGGTATGAAATGATTTAACTTCCTTGTTTTTTTGGGGGGATTTTAATAGGACTTTGTCTTATGAAACAGGATATATGTACATATGCATATATATATATATGTGTGTGTGTGTGTGTGTGTGTGTGTGTGTAAATATGGTCCACTTAGTCTGTATGATTTTACTTGTAGGCATGTTTTCAGGTCTAAGCAGTTGACATTGACAAGCAATTTACCTCCTCTTCCCCAAAGATGACCCCCTCCCCTACTCACAGTTTTCTTCTAAGGACTGTTGTTCTCTGCAGAGGGTTGAGGACTTTGGGGACTGGGCTTTTGTCAATCAATGCCCCCAACTCAAACACACACACACACACACACACACACACACACACACACACACACACACTTTGACATGTTTCTTGTTCAGCTTACGTTTGGGTAGACATGTTAGACTTTATGGATATTCTTCTGATATACTAGGAGATACAGGCAACACCCTAGTCCTCTGGTTCTTACAGTCCTTTTGCTTACTCCCGCAATGTTCCCTGAGTCTTAAGTGTGAATTAATTTTTGGATGTGTCTATTGCAACTGGGCTCCACAGCTTCACAATTTGATTGACTGATGGTGTCTGTAGTTGTCTCTGTCAGCTGTGAAATTCCTTTTTCTTAATTGGGAGACAAGGAATTGACTACACTTATCTGTGGACATAAAGACAAATGCATATGAATTATTGTTAAGGATTATACTGTTTTAGAAAATTAGCTGCAGATTCTCCTCTAATAACCATGGCTTCACTAGGACTGAGTAGTTAACTAGATTCCAAATTTCCAGTACCAGTCATGAATTCCTTTTTTTGAGAGGATCTTAAGCGTAGTTAGAGAGCTGCTTGTTACAGCTAAGGTGTGTGTGCCAAGCTGCACCCTTAGGGTTATTATGCTATGTTGACCATTGATGTCATTCATTCCATCACAGCTGAGTAAGAATTTTGGTTGCTTGGCCACATTCTTAAACATGTGTGACATCGGATGAGTAGCTCCTTGGGCAGTGACATCACAAGCATCGTTCAGCAGTACTATCTACTTTACAACACACAAGCTTGATCTGCCTGTCCTTATTTTCTTTCTCTCTGTGTCTCTGACCATCTCACTCAGAGTGTCATCTTCAAAGGGTTTTGAATAATAAATCATTTTGCTCTTTAATCAGCTATGCCCATAGCAAATGTGTTTCCATTTTAAACACTTTCCGCTCTGCATCTGTCTGGGTGGTTTTAATTCTTGAGGAGTTAGAAGCCATTTATGAAGATGTCAGTGATCTTCATTCATCTAAATCATTACATTTATCCAAATAAAAGGGTGGATATTGTCTAGGCCTTTTCTCTATATTTTTCCTCTATAGTTTTATAAATGCCAAGAAACAAAGATTCGCCTCAGTTTTCACTTTTACCACCACTATTCCTCAGTGGTCCCATAGTTTTCATTCTTCATTCTCAGGGTCAGGTTCTTCTTCGCAGGTCAAGCCTTCTGAACCCACTTTTTTATGCTGATAGAGTCTAAGTTTTGTATAAGATCCGGCCTTGGTTTTGCTTCAGCTTCACATCGACAAACTGCTCGCGGTTTCTGAGTTCCAGCGTCTTGACACTGTTCCTTTGCTCGGGTCAGCAGTACTGTCAGTGAGCCGTCCGCCACCCACCGTCATTGATTATACCCACTCTTTGCTCATTTACAGGTTATGTGGCACTCTTGCCCATTTTTAACTAATCACCTTGGACCTCACTTTTCTCTAAATGCCTTTTCCATAACTTCATCGTTCTCTCCACATTTTTATCTCATACTAACTGCATCTCACATTGTGTACATTGCTTTACCTTATCTCCTGGTTTATACTCCCCTAGAACCAATCTGAGGGTCTTAAAAACAGCATTATTGTATTTATGTATTTACTTCTCTCTGTGTGTTTCTCTCTGTGTGTTTCTTGCTCTCTGTCTCTCTCTCTCTCTCTCTCTCTCTCTCTCTCTCTCTCTCTCTCACTGTGTGTGTGTGTGTGTGTGTGTGAGAGAGAGAGAGACAGAGAGAGAGAGAGAGAGAGAGAGAGAGAGAGAGAGAGGGGAGGGGGAGAGATTTTATATGCCAAGGCATTCATGTGAAAGTCAGATGACAACTTTGGAGCTAGTTCTCTCCTTCTACCATGTGGGTTCTGAGGAATCCCCATAGGTTGGTGGTTTTCTTGGGGGGTACCATTACCTGTGGCACCATCTCTTATATTTAAACCTGTGAGTCAAGGAATTTAGGTTATTCAGGAGTGCCTAATCTTATGGATTTTTGATATAACCCATAGCAAGAAAGCTTATACTGGAAGCCTAAGACTCTGGGATTATTTCCCAGTATATAAAAAGAAATCAAAAATATATCTTATCTTTGCAAGCATGTCAGTATATAGCATTTGTCAAATTGGTGTTAAGTGATCATTCTACTAAATTTAAAGCTACCAGCTTCCTTTTTCTTCCTTATGCTGGTGTTTAATTGCACTTTCATTGTAAGCTGAAATAATCACAGTTCAAATCTCTCTACATAGTTAAAACAAACCTATTCTTATAAATATATACACAATAAAATTGTATGTGAATGCAGTAAAGTACGCTAACTTTCTTAATATTTGTAATGTCACATAGGGATTAACATATGTTCAGAAATCCATAATTTTCTATACATTCTCTTACATTTATTTCAGAGCACGAAATTTTCCTTTAAAATGCTATAAAATCTAGTAACAACTACAAAGTGACTTGAATGATTACATCAGAGTCTTTTATTTTCATACCATCATTTGATTTCTGAGACATGAGCTTTCCTAATGCTCCATAGCTAATTTAATCCTGCCTGGTTTTAGCTGTCATATGCTTTTAATGACCAAACTTGCAAAGTGTTTCACAACTAAGGATCTTTTAACATTCGACATGTCCCTGTCCTCCTGCTAAGAGCTGTAATGCTGCAAGAGACAGTGATAAATGAGAATGTTCTCCTGAAGATGTAATTAATCTGAAACAGGGTCAGAACAGCTCCTTAGGTAAATGAAACTAAATCAGCTGTATAGTCTATAATTAACTTACAAGGTATTAGCCCAAGTGTAATGTTATTAATTATATACGTACGTTATTATTTTCTCCATATGAAAGTTATAATTTGCTAAGTAATGATTAACAATCCTTCTTAATACTTTAGCCATGTTATCAGAATATAATTGCCATACATTTTCATTTTATTCCATTTACTGTTTTTATCTGAAACACAGAAGTAAGTGTGCATCTTTCCTTGTAAAGACAGAAATGAAAACTTCAAAGATTAAATACTCATATTCTATGATTAAATTAGCTTCAACTGGCTTATTTTTGTGTGAGGAATCTTTGAGGATTTGAAGGGTAGTGTAATAAGTGTTGAGTCAAAGCTAGATGTACAGCAGTCAGTCTACACTGAGATTTGTTAACAAGCAACTTTCGCCATTTCCCATCCTATACATACTTTTATTTTATCTTGGTTCTTCTATATTATTTTCTTTCTCCCCCACACCATCAATGGACTTTCCAGTATCCTGGATTCTATACATAATCCAAATTAATGTAAATCTCAAGATTCAACGCTAAGACCAACACACAAGCGATAATGTTATGATTTTTGTTTTTCTGGATCTAAATACAGTATATAGCATAACACTAACAAGTGCCTACATTAACTGCAAATTTCACTTTTTACAGCTAAATGAAATTCATACCATAGCGACACTACTTTTTCATTGTCCTTTTGTCAATTGATAGACATATTGGTCACTTCCAATACTGCTGACCATGAGTAGAGCCTCTGAGATCTTAGATGAACATAGGTCTCTGTAGTAGCAAACAGAACCTTCAGTGGTATACATGAGTCAGTTCATATGATAGATGTATTTCTTATTTTTCATAAACATCATGCTGATTTCTATGGTGGCTGTACCAATCTACAGTTCTATCATCAGTGCCAGAATACTCTCTCTTCCACACATCCTCACTCTTTTTTTATCTTTTGTTTTGTAACCTTAGCTATTCTGACTAGGGTAGGTTGAAATATCAAAGTCTTAGTGAGTAAAAGGAGTAAAGGAACCACACAATATTGTCTACACTAATACATTAGCATGCATGCAAAGGCAAAAAGAAGAACAGGGTTGGTGATCAAAGTGATAATCAAGGTTAGTAATCAGTTTGCTAAATGGGAAGGACTGGGGTGTACAGATGAGTGGGAATATCGGCTGCAAAGGGAAGTTGGAGAGAATACGTGGAAATTTTGGTTAATGGTAAACTGAAAAGAGGAAGGAAAGAAATGCATCCAGATATCATAAACCAGGTAAGTTTCTGGGCTTTGCATGATGTAACAGTAAGAGAGAGGGCTATGTAGAAAGAGAGAGGGAGGCAGAAAATAAGGAGAGAAAAGTGAGATGAACATACATGTTTAAAGATGGGACCAATAGGGGAGAGTGTTGGCCTGCTACCGTCCCCCCAATGTAATCTGTCAATGAAAAACAGCTGTAGGAGGTGGGCGGGAGCACAAGGTGCTCACAGGCCTGAGTGCTAATTTCAGTCCCTGGTTGAGCCACAGCTTTTAGCTACTTGTCCTGGTTTAGGTTGCACACTGTTGACTTGTTCTGTCCTCATTCCTTTCCAAAGGGTTCCTGGCTTCCTTGTGTGTTGAATTTTCCTGGCTCCTCTGGGAACTGTAGATTTCCTTGGAAAACCCACCCATCCAGCTGCCGTTGCTTGTGATTAACTTCCACAGCTTTGCTCTTCCTAGTTGAAGCTCTGGTAATGGCCTGTCAGCAGTCTGAGCAGCCTTTGTATAAAATCCCTGTTGGTGACACTTTTGTAGATGTCCTCATAGGAGGCTATTCACCCGGTTTACCTGGGATAAAATGTTTTAGCAGCACCACGCACAATCAGATGTTTTAAAAAAGTTTTGGGTTCTGATTGTAGAAGAGATTTCTTGGGGTATTGATTAGATTACTTCTGAAATTAGAGAAGTAAGCCAATGGAGTGATAAAATATTATTTCCTTTATTTCCACAACTATTCAGCTGGTGTCTTAGTTAAGGTTTCTAATGATAAGACACCATAACAAAAATCAAGTTGGGGGAGGATGGGTTTATTTTATTATACAGCAGATATTTCATCATTCAGAGACATCAGTGCAGGAAGTCAAGGCAGGAACCAGAAGTCAAGAAATGAGGCTGAGACCATGGAGGAAAGTTGCTTAATATCTTGTTCCTCATGACTGACTTATACCACTCAGGATCACTTCCCTACCCAGTCATGGCCCCAACCCCTGGGAAAGGGGCTCAGTGACACTAATCATTAACCAATAAAATATCCCAGAGGTCAGTCTGAGGTAGACATTTTCTCAACTGAGGTTCTCTCTTCCCAAATGACTCTAGCCTATGTCATGTTGATAAAACCTATTCAGACAGCTAGTTTCTAGTCTGGCATCTTTTCCATTATTCATCTGGGGTAGCTGATATTTCAGTTTCTTCTGTGTGTCTTCCACACGTGGTCATTACCCTCCTTGTTCACAAACCCTCACATAGATGTGCATCTCTGTAACTTTATGTACATTGTTTGCCTTCCCGGAATTACCATTTGACAGACATTGCATGTATTTGACAGTGACTTGCATTATTTTGTTTCAGGTTTATTTTTTTTCCCTTGAAATTACTTAAATGGCCACTCGACTTTCAATGGCACCCCAAAAGAAGGGAACTAAAATAGATTTAGACAATTCTAATAATCATAGCACAGGAAATAACAGAAGAGGAAACTGACTAGTTACTATCCAAATCACCAAATTTTCTCCAATTTATAAGTATGTGAGTTAATATCGATATCCTCCTTCTTAAAGAATAATAACCCCAACTGTTTTTCATTATGCACTGAGTTTTACTTGGCATATATGGAGCAGTAAAAATTTATGAGAATAAAATAGGTTATTGACATTTTTAGACTAAAATTACATGAATTTAAATAAATATTAATGATTTTTAATTTCAGTGGTACAAATGTTTCATTATTTGAATATTTTTAATTTATTCAATTTACCTAACAATAAATCTACCTTGATAAACTTATCTTCCAGCATGATGGAAATCCATTGCTGTTATGGTAGCATCTACAAACACAGAAGGGTGGGAGTCAAGGTCACATGTTTGTCACATTCGTTTAGTCAGCACATATTCCTAGGCACCATCCTTCATTTAGTCTCTTAGACCTAAACATTGAGAATATTTTGTTTTCTTTTCTTATAACAGGAACCACCCCTCATTAACTTTAATCTAGTATTCTGTTGAAATTTCTAATATATGACTTTTATATGTCTAACAATACTCTGTTTAAAAAACAAAAATATTTAATTTTCTAAGGTTCATCGACTTTTCACGATTAATGAGTAAGTTCTAGAGATAGCAATGATGTGCTGAGGAAAACACAATATTTAACTATACATGCAAATGAACTTTTAGTGTAATGTCATTTGTATTATAATGAACTTTTTCTGTTATGTAACATGAGGGCCGGCTTGTTGGGGTTTCTATCTTGCCCGGTACCCCGCAGCCAGCAAGTTCCGCAATGACCCCCTTTTAGGCACACAGCGAGTCTAGTTGCCATCAAACAAATCATAGCATTTTACTCCAAATGTTCCGTTCAAAAGCTCTGTCACTCGCAGAAGCCAGACAGAGATTGCAATGGCGGCACAGTCCAGAAACTGGTATTTGAAACCCGCCACTTCCTAGTAGACCTGATCCCACTGCTTACTCAGGCAAGAAGAGCCGAGCCACAGGTGTGGTCTCAGCTACTTTGTTCCCGACCCCGAGTGGGCACACAAACGTTCAGACCAAGGAAAGCTCCATAGCCGGAGTTTGCACAGGCGGCAGGGCCCAGGAAGCTGCATTTTAAAATGACTCGACTTTTTTTCTGCTTCTATTACTGATACGAGAAATCTCTCTATGGCAAGTCCTAGCAAACAGCAAAAAGCTGTGTTAAACTCTCTTTCCCTTTTTTTTAAGCCCTCTCAGGTTTTACGTGGAGTTCATTACCATGCTAGGCGCCATGCTGTAGAAGGAGCGGAGGGCTGCATTCCTGCCTGGCTCTCACACAGCTAGCTTTACACACGAAATAACAACACACAAATTGTATTCTTTTAAATACTGCCTGGCCCATTATCTGTAGCCTCTTATTGGCTAACTGTTACATATTGATCTAACCCATTTCTAATAATCTGTGTAGAACCACGAGGTGGTGGCTTACCAGAAGGATTCTAACCTGCAGCTGTCTCGGAGAGGAGAGTCATGGCAACTGACTCACTGCCTCTGATTTCTTTCTCCCACAATTCTGTTCTGTCTACTCCACCCACCTAAGGGCTGGCCTATCAAAAAGGCCAAGGCAGTCTCTTTATTAATCAATGAAAGTAACACATAGACAGATAACCCTCCTCCATCATTTCCCCTTTTTCTGTTTAAACAAAAAAGAAAGACTTTCACTTTAACATAGTAAAATTACATATAGCAAAACAGTTATAAAGCAAGAATTACAGTTATAATATCTATATCTATTTTATCTTTTATCATAACTAAGGAAAACTGTAACTATCTATTTATTCTTCAACTCCATCAAAGACTCCAGAAGGATATAATATTACCTAATCAAACAAGAAGTAAGCAACTTCCAAAAGTCTAGAAATGACAGAAACATCTTGCTGCCTGGGCAGTCACCCAAAGTTACTCTGTACTGTTGGGGCATCCATCCTGAGCCTACAGGCCCATGGTATCCAGCAGACATTTCCATGAAGCAGGAAATTTCAAAGACAGTTCAGTCAATTTCTGCTGTGTCCTGCAGAATGTCTCGCAGACTCTTTCATGAATCAGGAACCCCGAAAGATCATCTCACCTTTAGGCAAATTCAGCAGTCCTCTCTCTGCGGGTTCTTTGTGTCCAGTTTATGCATCAGTCCGGGCAAGAGCAGTTTCTTGCCCAGATGGCTAACCAACTCCATAAGGAGCCTCTTTGATGCCCATCTTCCTCTTGAAGTAGATTGGTGCTGCCAGGAGCAGACATGTCTCATTGTCATGAAAATCCCTAAGTTATTAAGACATTTAAAATGCCATATTCTGTAGTCTTTGAAAGATATGAAGAATGCCTATCTAACTAAAATATATATCTATATATCTAGAAAATTTAACTAACATGACTACAAGCTTGACTATTATTGATGATTATCCATTAACAACCTATATTTCCTAATTACATATTACATTTTTAAATGAACTGTATAATCACAATATCTTAATCAAGATCAGAAATATATATACATATAACAAAATTGACCTTAAAATCCATGTCAAAGCAAATTATTTATATCTATATAATATCCCCCTTTAAATGTAAAAGAACATTTATAAGTAATATTTGGGAATATGGGCGCAATTATTTCTCTCCAAACTGCTTCGTGCTGAATGGGGGCGCTGTTATTCAGGTCTTTCATGGTATAAACTGTCAGGTTCATCTCAGTTGGCAGTTGAGTGAAGTAATGTTTTGAAGGTGTTCACGGCAGCCTTTCAGGAGGGCATGGTCTATCATACCATATTGGGATAGAAGCAATCCACAGGGTCTCATCCTCTGTGAAAACAAAAGAAGGACCTCCTTTCCAAAGCATCATATTCTTAGACCAAAATTCTGAAGTCATAATACCCTTATATCCATTCTGGTTTAGCTTGGTAGCCCATATAATGAAATGTCTCTCTGTACTTAGCTCCTTCACAGTCAAAAATTTTAAAGAAAACACAATGTACATAATCCAGACTCTCTGTGAATTTTCCATTTTTCCATGGCTTATTTTTATTTATTTCTTTTAATCTGTAACTACCTGTACTCTTAAAATCTTTACCCTTTTTTAATGCACTAACTTTATTTTCCATATTCTTTTTCTTCTCTCTCCCAAGCGTCTGCCTCATTGCCTTCTTCCCAGCATTCTGTTCTGTCTACTCCACCCACCTAAGGGCTGGCCTATAAAAAGGCCAAGGCAGTCTCTTTATTAACCAATGAAAATAACACATAGACAGATAACCCTCCTCCATTACTGTTATATTTTGTTTTCATTTGTTTCAAACACATGAGGTAGCACAGGCCATCTGATTTTCCTGCATCTTTAATAGGTTTTTAGTTGTGTATAATGTGCTTCAATTTTTCTACTTAATAATTTTATTCTGAAAACTTTATATACAAACACTCTGTCTCCATCACACCCACCCTTCAATATACCTTTTCCTTTTGCTTTAATGGATTGGGAATACTTTTTTGTTAGCTCTTATTGATTCTTGGTGGTTGTCACATCATGCATTCTGATCCCAATTTCATTTATCTTCCCATCTTCTTGCATCGGCTCTCTGACATTGACAATCCCCTCCAAAAACAAATTTTAAAGAAAAACCCCAAAACTAAACCAAGCAAACAAACAAATGCACAAAGACAGAAGAATCTTATTGGGGAAGCTGTAATGTGGCCTATTGAGTCCATTTATCTTTACTTGCAAGTGATCATTGTCAGAAGTCATTGGTCTGCCTAGAGGCCTCTGGTTTCTGCTCTACCACTGTTAATGGGATCTCACTGGGGCTTCTTTTAGATATCCTGTTGTCTGTGACATGGAGATCCTGTTGTTTTGCATCTGTAGGTTCATCTCCTTCATCTGTTCCAACAGTTCATAGATAAGGGAAAAGGTAGATGTGGGGGTGGGCTAGCTCATAACCCTGGTCCTGGGCCTGGTGGGTAACTGGGTTGGTCAGCTTGCTAACTTTCTCTTATCATCTCTACCTGGCTGAGGTCCCCAGCACTGCCTTGGCTATCTCACCCAAAGCAGCCTGCAACAAGGGGTGGGGCCTGTTCTCCTTTACCCAGGTTCTCAGATCTCAATGGTATACCCTATGGTATGTATCGAGGAAAGAGTTTATGAAGATTTCATTTTAGGGATTATCAGTAGCAAAAGGCCTGATTGTGAAGTGTGCAGCTAATAGGTTGGTGTTTGTTGAGCTTATGTCAGGTGCTTTACAATGGCACCTCATGTGAGTATCTGCACTTGGCTACAGCAAGTCACTATCATTTTTTTTAAATCATTTTATCATTTATTTATTTTCACAATTGGAGGAGAGAAAAAAAGCATGTACATTCAGGGAGGATAATTTTCCAAATATATGTACCATACATATGTAAGACAGTATAATTTTCACAAGCAAACAAAAGATAAACAAACCACAAGCTATTTATTCTTTAGAATAATCTTATAACTCTATTCTAATTAAACTTTTATAAACTGATCTGTCCTTTATAAATTTATGTAACTTTATTTGGTATAGTTTTAACTAAATTGAATAATTGCTCATCACTGGGTGTTTGGAAAGAACTTTTGTGGTTAACAATCACAAGACAATGATAATATTAAGGAAAGTATTCTCATCATACTTACAGAAAACGTAACTGACACACAATGCATATTTTGATCTTAAATTCTTCAAATGGCCCAAATGCATCTCTCTTTTTGGCAATCTGTAGACAGAAGGTTCTGTCCCACTTGGTCTTATAGTCATCCAGTTCTAATAAATACACAGAGGCTTGTATTAATTATAAACTGGCCTATTGTTCAGGCTTATTACTAACTACCTCTAACAACTTAAATTAACCCATAATTCTTGTCTAGGTTTAGCCACATGGTTTAGTACCTTTTCTCAGTGAGACATTCTTGGTTCCTCTGCATCTGACTTTCTCTGCGTTTCCTCTTCTCAGAATTCTCCTAGTCTGGTCATCCAGCCTATAGTTCCTGCCTGACTACTGGCCAATCAGCATTTTATTAAACTAATATGAGTGACAAATCTTTACAGTGTACAAGAGTATTATTCCACAGCATTTCCTCTTTTATTTTCAAAATAAGAACAGTGAATCTAATTGCCTTTGTTTAGCTTTTATTCTGACCATTGTCCATAACAACTTTTAACCAACACTCTAAACAAAGAAAAGCATCCATAATCTATTTTTCGGGTGGAATGTGGGCATCGTTTTCTAGACTACTTCCTGTTGACTGGACGCACTGATTATCTTATAGAGACCCAAAGAAAAATTGGGATTATGGTCAAGTCATGACTGGAGTATTCTGTGAGGCTGGGACATCTCAGACAGTAGTCTTGAAGCTGTTCTGCATATAGAATGAAACTCAGAAGAGACTGCAAAGAAATACTCTGAAATGTTGAATCGTCTGGAACATCTGTTCCTATTGGAATTTTTTCAGGGAATCTTTCTCCATCAAAACTCATTTTTCTTAACCAAGAATGAGTCCACAGACTCTCATTTCCTGTGGAAACAAAAGCAAAACCTCTTCTCCAAAATAACATATTTTTGACTTATGTTTTGAAGTCAGGGCATGTTCAAAATATGTAGGTTGAATTAATCCAGAAGTGTTTATAATCAAAAGAAGTCTTTTAACAGCTGTTGCTCCTTTTCCAGCAGTCAGAAATTTCAAAGAGAACACAATAGCCTACGGTATCCAGATTCTCTGTGTATTTTCCATCTTTATGTGGCTTTTTTAAACTTTATTTCTCTTATTTTTTATTTTTAATTTTTGTTTTGTTTTGCTTTTGTTGTTTTCTCTTTTGTTTTGTTTTGTTTTTTGATACAGTATTTCTCTGTGTAACTTTGGCTGTCCTGGAACTCACTCTGTAGACTAGGCTGGCCTCAAACTCACAGAGATCCGCCTGCCTCTACCTCCCAAGTTCTTGATTAAAGGCATGTGCCACCATACCCAACTACTTTATTTCCATTTTGTAAGGACTTTCTCTGTCATTCTACTTATCTTTCCAAAACCTACATATGTTTTTAAAAATATTGTAAACCATTTAGAAAGATTTTTATCTGAATCTGTCTTTACTGTTTATCTCTATCTTTTTCTAACCACAAGAGTCTTTAATCTGCTAAGCAATGTGACTAGGATTAAAGCTATGGTTTTGTTGGTCAGCTCCACCCCATCCTTAGCTTTTTGAGAAACTAGCTTCATGGTAGAAATACTGGCAATGTTTATTGCCACAACTCTGTGGAGTTTCAAGGTAATGCCAACACTAAGAAGCCTACTGATGGTTGCTCATTGACACCATTTAAGTGTTTAGTGGCAAAGCCTCTTGAAAGAGCTGCAAGGTTTATACCACTAATGCTGAGTCAGGAAGCCTTTCTTAAATGAGCAGCACCTATACTCCCTACCTGGCTACTAGTAAATCAGCATTTTATTAAATTAACATGAGTGACAAATATTTGCAATGTACAAGAGCTTTATCGCACATCAGCAAGCTTCACAGAAAATGCGATGTGATGCCTGCAGAGATGTTTAAAGTATTGTGAGAATATATGATTTTAAAAATAGGGCACTTTCTTTTTGTGTCAACAGATGGAATTCACCCCAAGTTCACTGGAACCAATTAGTACCCAAGATGACAATTGACATCCCAGGAAGATGCATGCATCATAGTGCTTCCCAACAGAGAACTTGGGTTATGAACTCCTACCCCTATCAGGCAAAATCATGACTTCCAAATCATAATGTTAGATGTATTTGCCTTTTCAGAGAAGGGCAGCTAAATGGATTCAGGTAGCCAGGTAAAGTGGTAAAGTGAGCAACTGGAAAATCTATACAGAAAATCTCTAAAGTGTTTTAAGGGAGTGCAGGTGTTAAATCAGGAAAAAAGGGTGGTAGCTATGCAAGACCTTTCTGGGGAGAGTGGCAGCTCAGACTTACAGAGGGTCTTTCAGGAGGGATGGCCATGGGAGAGCTGAGGAAGACTGTAGGAGCACCAGCAAAGCAACTAGAAAGATTCCCTACAGAGACCAAAGGTGTCAGAACGCCAGGAAACATGGCTCCTCAGACCCAAACTCAGTGTCCTCTGCCAGAGCTCTGTGTGCTCTTATCTTAAATGCCAGCTCACTAGCCCCACAGATAATATTCCCGTTGCAGCATCTCTCAAGGGGAAAACCCTTGACAGCTTGTGAAACTTTGCTATATTTAGAATGTCTATGAACTGATCTGTGGATTTATATGAAATCACAGGTAGGTCAGTTGGTCAGATGTACCACACATATTATTTTTTCCAAATTTGTTATCACTTTCACAGAGAGAGTCTTACTGTACTAGGCTCTACATTGGAAGTTTTTACCAGGGCTGAATGACAACACTCTTCTGGATGGCAGGCTATGTTTATCTTTGACTAATATTTTGTATTTAGCATTGTTATTATTGTTTGGCTTGATACCCATTGATTAAAAAATGAATTAGAAGCTGGAAATAAGTCATCGGGGTAGAAAAATAAGAGAAACCACCCATCAATTAGTAACCGAAACAGTCAGTGAACCAAACTACACTACAAAACTGTGAACGGTAAATCTGTACATCACCGTATCAGCTAACTGTCAGCAGTGATGAGACTGTACAGGCAGAACAGACAGGAGCTTACACTGCGAATTATGAAGACAGAAATCTTTTGAAATGAAATTTTATTGAATTGACGACTTTTGTAACTTCCCCTAGAGCCTTTTAGGTTAGAGATCTCAGCTAATTTGGGTCATGAACTTTTGCTTAATTTTTTGACAAAGCACAGTCGCTTCTCTTCTAAGCCAATCGAGTTATTTCAGGACAATTGTCATACGATGCTTGCAAAATAAATTACTATGGCTTTTGCCAAAGGCAAGGAAAAGTCCAGCCCTTCTAAGTTATCATTAAAATTTCATTTTCATAGCAAGTCCATGCATGTTGGCTGGAAGCATCATAACTACAATGGCAAGGTTAACAGCAAACATTCAACCTAAAAATGAAACAAAAAAATTGATGTATGAGAAAAATTCGTTGAAGTGTTACTATTGACTTTGTCACAAAATCAATTGAGGATACCTTGAAAGACCAAATGTAGGATCTTTCTGAATGTATTTCACTTCAGTGAAATCCTTAAATGGGTCATAGAAGAGAGAGGCATATTCAATGTCATCCGTGTGATTTTTAGCATTTGTACTATAGTCAATTGGTCAAAACAATTTTTGCAAGATTTATTGATTATTAAAATAGTATATTATCATTAATGCAAATGCAAAGAGTATTATGCTCTTAAGTAGATACCCTTAAAACCCAGTCATGTACTGTGAGTCACCGTTTGGTCGCAGTGTGCACATTCTATCTTGAAGAAGTGCTGTAGCAAATCAATAGCGTGGAGGCGAACGGAGGACATGTACTGAATATAAAGCTTTTAGTGTGCTGGAGGAGGAGTTGGGCAGCATCTTCGGCCAAGCTTTGCGTTACTGAATTACTGCTACTGTCGAGAAGACCATTTATTATGTAAGTTTTGCCGTCACAAATGAGATAGTTTTCAAAACCTGGCAGACAAAGGTGATAAGTAACCTGCTCAAGTTCCTGCCTCAGCATTAGCCTTAAAAACAGGCTTTGGAAACATAATTCACACACACTACAGTTAGCCTTTATAGTTCAGGGACTTAGTGTGTTTAAATTCCCATGAGGTTGTTATGTTTTTGCCTTATTTGTTAAGCATTGTTAATTAATAACTATATATACCTCCTACATCTTATTTAATGCCATAGATCAAGGGAAATACTGCAGTGTCAAGTTTGACTCTCTCCCTCTTGCTTTTATTGAGGAATAATTGGTTACAAAATTAAACTATGCGATAGTGACTCCCTATAACTGTGTGAACATGGATGTGTATATATACTCTTGATATTGTCATTATATGCAACAGATATATTGCACACTTTTAAAAATGTACTCATTTCCTTAGTTCTGGATTTAGTTTTGTGTTGCAATAGAGTACATAATGGAAGAGTCACCATATTGAAATTTTAGTGTACTGAACTTCTCGATACCTCCAGAAATCATTTTATATAGCAGATTTCTGGAACTTAGTGTCTTCATAACCATTGATGATCCCCATATCATTCTCTTCCCCACCCCAGCTCCCATACCTAGTAAGTACTTTTTATTCTACGTATGTACCCCACAAGAGAAATCACACAGTATACAGAAGCATAGGCTAGCTTATTTCATTTGGCATACAGCCAGATCATCCCCACAGTATCAAATACTCTGCAAAATATAGAATTTTCTTCTTTTCTGAAGACAAATAATATTCCAATATGCTAAAATATCATATTTTTATTATCCATTCATATATCAATGGATATTTGTTGTATTTTGGTTCTGTCTCTTGGCTTCTGTGAATAAGATACCTTTGTGAGATTCTGGGTTCTGTTTTTTTGGCATATGTAAACAAAAGTGGGACTTAAGTCATATCCTGCCTAGTTTTGATTATTTGTGCGAAACTTCTATGGTATTTTTCATAGTAGATCTACCGTGTTACATTCCCACTCACAGCACACAAAAAGAAAGTGTTTTTTGTTGCTGTTTTGTTTTGTTTCTAAATCACCCAAACTCATTTTCTTCCATGGTAGCAATCCTCGTAGCTTTAAAATGCTAATTCGCTGTGTTTAGCTGATGTTACACAGTGTTCAATATGTTACTCATCTTTTCTGTGGATAAATGTCTACTGAAGATTCATATTTTTAACTCTTTTTATTTCTATGTTTTATAGTTGTGGTGATTTCCTGTAAAGTTTGGAAATTAACCAGTTATTAAATCTATGATTTATAAAAACCGAAGACATTGTTTTGTTGATTGTTTCATGCTAGCGAGATACATTTTAATAGTACGTGATTCCACACCTTTGTTTCTGCTTTTGTTTCCTGCCCCTTTGGTGGAATGTTCAAGAAAGTAGTTCAAGAGCAAGAAGGTTTTTGTTTTGCTTCTGAGATATTTAGTTTCTTATGCTTCTTTTGAATCTATTTTGAAATAATCTTTTGTGATATAAGATAATTTTCTAATTTTATTCTTTGGATTCAGATAACCAGTCTTCCTAAAAACGTTTGAACACAGTTTCCTTTTCTAGGGTATAGACTTGGCACTTCTTTTAAAGTTCTGTTGGCTACATATGTGCAGATTAATTTCTGGGCTTCCCATTCTGTTCCATTGGTCTCTGTACCTGCCTTGTTGTGCTATCTTTATTGCTGTAGGAAGTGTGAAGTCTCAGCTTTGTTCAAAGTTGTTCTGCTAATTTATGTATTTTTTGTGATTCCATATGTATTTTAGAATTGTTTATTTCTCTCTCTATAAAAACACATTTAAGATTATAATAAAGATGTCACTGAATATGAAAATTTTGTTTGAGTGCTCTGGACATTTTAATGTCCTTAAGTGTTTTAACCAGTGATCATAAGAGATTATCTATTTATTTGTTTTATTTTAAATTTTTTTTATTAGACCGTCTTTAGAATTTTAGAAAAAGTCTTCTGGATAAAATTTTCGTTGTATTTTTTTTTTTTTTGGTGCTGTTGGAAATGAAACTAATTACTTAGTTTTATTTTTTAGTAGGTCATTGTTGGTTTACAGAAACATTCATTTTCATGTCGACTATCATGCTAGCCAAACACATTTGAGAGGAAGGAACTTCAGCTGAGAAATTGCTTCTATCAGATAGGTGTATGTGTAGGACATTGCCTTGACTGACAACAGATGTGAGTGCAGTGCACTGTTGGCCAGTGGTGGCAGTGCTACTCTGGGTTGGATGGGTCAGCTGACTGAGAGTGAGTAGGAAGTGTTCCCCCACAGTCTTCCTTCAGTTCCTGCCTCCAGGTTCCTCACTGAGTGACAAACTTGACTTCTCTCAATGATGGGCTGAAAACTTTAGGACAGATAAATCTTTCCTCCTCCAAGTTTGTTTCAGTCCCTGTTTATCACCACAGGGACACCAACTAAGACAGTAATCTCTTCTGTATATTTACTGGATCTGCTAGGTCTTTTTCTTCAGTTTTCTGTTTTCTCTATAGACCATGCCATCAAGCGATAAAGTTTTCTTCTGAATCTGTAATTTGGTAATTTGGAAACTCCTCTTCCTTTTCAGTCTTTGTTGAAAACCTTGGCTGAGACTTTCCCTTGTTTGATGAATGAAAGTGGTACCACGGAGCACTCCTGCTGTTTGTAAAAGTCTTTTGTTTCCTCTCACTCCCTGGGATCCCATGCCTATCCCCAAAGGTAAAATGAGCCTCTTGTAGAGCGTCTTCTGGGACACTGGAGGCTGCCTTCTTTCTCTTCTATCTTTGATTGAAGAGTTTAATTCATTGACTTTTAGGTACTTTATTGATTTCTGTCTGTTTCATAGAACTTTATTTCCTGTGTGTCTCTCTTTTCTTTTTGATGGGTTTTGTTTTTTACTGTTTTTTATCTTTTCCCTTTATCTTTGTTTATCAGTATAAGTTTTATTTTATGTTTTGAGACAATGTTGACCTTGTTATGTTTTTGTGGGGCAGGTGATGTGGTTTTTTTTTTTATTTTATATGGCAACATTTTAATTTTACTCCCTACCACACAAAAGTGTGTTTTAAGTTATCGTCAAAAATTGCTTATTCTTAAAATGCATCTTCAAAGTTTTTGTAGTTATAATTATTATCACTGTTTATCTTTTAATTTTTATACTAGAATTAAAAATTGTTTCTTTGCATTTCAATATTACATTATTCTACATATATTTATGTATTTATCCTTATAGGTGAAATATGCTTTTCTGCTGGTGAAGGCTATATATTCCTTTCAACTATAACAAATTTTAAAGCCCATCCTGTAGGATACATCTACTAGCAACCTTTTCTCCCCATTTTTGTTATTCTGAGAAAACATTTCATTACGGAAGAATAAATGGGCAGGTTTTTTGTCTTTGATTGACAGGTTGGTTTGTTTTGGGTGTTTTAACCTACTACTCCACTGATTCCTAGCCACAGGCTTTGTGCTGCTCATTCTTTAGATAGCTGTAGATATTGCCTTCTTGGTGATAAGATATTTTCTTCAAAATTCTCTTTTTGTGCTGACTTTTAAAAATTAATTTATAATGTGTACTTTGGAAGAACTGACTGTCCCACTCTTCACAGACTGTCTTTGTTAGAAACAATCTGACCACTTAGCTTGGCTTCAGTTCTGACCAAGAAGTATTTCAAGTATAAGAGGCTTCCTTTGCTGGTGTAGACCATGGGAACAACTTGGCTTGGCTCAATAATTGGCTAGAGTTATCTCACATTGCTCTGCCATGAGACGAAATATTTTGTATTTGCATGCTGTTTGCTAAAAATCTCCCTGACTTCCATCTCCCCTAGGTAGTGTTTCTATGCAAATTCTCCCCTTGTACTCTCTGATGGAGAACAGAATTAATCTTTTCACATTTCTCTGAAATGTGAAGGCAGATGACCAAAATCATTACGTCTCTTTTTCCCTTGTAAGAAAAAAAATGTGTAACGTGTCATCATGGGATGAGGAACAAACAAATTCTCTCTCTTCTCTCTCTCCCCCCCACCTCTCTCTCTTTCTCTCTTTCTCTTCCCCCCACCTTTCATTCTTTTAATAAATAAGACAACCTCTCTAAGGTTGCTGTTGCTTCTCCCTTGAATTCTAGGATATTTCCATTCTTCTCCAACTTTGTATGCCAGGAAAATGCCTATCTCACCTCTACACACATTTATCTCCTCCGAAATTTCAAATTAAAGAACCATAAACCATACAATGTAAAACTGTTTTTATCAAGGTTCTGAAGGACCCAACAGTAATTGTTATTTATTACCAAGCAATTTTTGTTGTAAATCCAGTTAATCCTTACATTATTAGTTAACCCACATGGAAACCTTTCCAGTTTTTACGTAATGAGATTAATGCAATCACGTACAAATTTTACATCATTTTACATCATTTACATTTACTATAGGGTAGACACATTGGAGAAGTACTTTTAGTAAATATATATCAAACTTAAAAACTGATTGAAAAAGCTTATGTGACTCTACCATTTGATATTTCTAACATAAATGTGTGATGCTCTATCATTTGATATTCTTAACATAAATGTGTGATGGTTTTCATTTTGTTCACAACCTAGCAACAACTTGTACCTTCATCATTTTGGTACTCGCGTGTGTGTGCATGTGCACACGCACATACATGCATGCATGTGCATGCAAGGTATTTATATGGATTTCCCTGTTGTCTGATGGTATGTCTTATTTTTTCATGTGCTGTGTGATGAATAGATGGATAGAAAGATGTGAAATAGATATATGAAAGATAGATGACTCACAGATGTTAGATAAATAGATGATTAGCAGATAGGTGATATAGAAAGATGATTGATAGAGATAAATGTTAGATAAAAGATGGGTAGTTGATAGATAGATGACATATAGTCCATAGATGGCAGGTCAATGGTTGATGGATAGTGAAAGATGTGTTTCTCAATTTCTCTCATCAGCGTATTGAAATTTTCGTTGTAGATGTCTTTCACTCCCTTGTTAGGTTCTTTCCAAGATATTTTTATTTTGTATGAATATTATGGACAGGATTATTTTCCTAATTTCTCTCTACTAAGTTTGCCCTTGGTCTGATGGAAAGACTGCTGGTTTGGATATGTTAATTTTGTGACCTGCCACTGTGCTGAAAGTGTTTCAGTATTAGGAGTTTTCTGGTGTAGTCTTTGGGGTCTTTTATACACAAAATAAGATCATTTGCAAAAGGTTACCCTTCAACATATTCTTATTAATATACTTATGCCGTCCTCATATTAATGCTTTAGCTAATACTCAAGCACTGTAGGATTGTGGCAGGTGAGGAATTTACATTGTGACAGAACTTAGTGGCCATTGTTCGCCCAAATCAGTCCACACATACATTTCCTTTACACAATTTTGTCCAATGATCTGACATTCTGTTTCTTTATTCCTCACTTTCTCTTTTATTTATCTTTACTAAGTGCTTTTTCAGTATTATTTTTAAGCCTGGGAGCTTTTTAAAATAACTGAGGTATAATTTATAAAGTCTGAAATTTACCCATTATAAGTTAGTAAGTCAATAGTTTTGTAGTCTTCATTTTTGAGTTAGTATGAATTTAAATCTTTATTCTCTACCACTTATGTATTTATGTCTCTACACATTAGAGACTATCATTTTTAAAGTGGTATATAGATTTCATTTTACTTTGTGTTTGTGATAAAATGTATCCATTTGTGAGTACCAGGGGAGGCAGAGGACAGCTTGAAGGAGTTGGTTATCTCCTTTCCCACAATGTGAGTCCCAGAGAATGAACTCAATCTGTCAGTCTTGGAAGCAAGTGCCTTAATCTTCTAGTTATCTTTTCATCCTGAACTTGGAAGATCTGGTCCCACTCCTCATATGCCATCTGGCAGAGTGGGCAAGGGAAAGACCTCCCATCCATTGCTACCGGTGGAAGCCGCGAGAGTTTGACCTGAAGTCATAACAGCATAGCAGAACTGTCCCTGCCATTCACCAACTGCAGCATACAGGAGAGTGGCCCTGTACCTCTCACATGGACATCACAGTAGAATTGTTCCTGATAATGTGGGTGTGGGTAAACTGACCATGCAGACATGAAAACAGGAGACCTGGTCCAACACGTTGCTCAATGCCACATAGGAAAAACTAGTGGGGCGGTGCTGTAGAACTCACCCTGGTCATGAGGACAGAGGAAGGCTATAGGGCTGATCAACCCTGTAACTACCAAGGCCCACAGCCAGGGTTATGAGATCAACCTCCCCGACACCCACCCCATCAATGGTCTGTAGGAATATGGAAAAGTACATGTACTTCAGATCTAAAGGTACCATATCTCTACTACACAGGGCAAAAACAGGCTATTCAAGAGGAGTCCCAGTGAGGGCCCAGTATCCATGATGTAGCAGAAACCAGAGGCCTCAAACAGGACCCACAACTCTTTGCAGGGAACATTTGAAAGTAAAGATATATGAATAAAACACATACTGTGTGAATCACTGTGTAACACTACACTTCCATGACACAATTATTTTTTCTTTTTTTCTTTCTTAAAGTTTATTTCATTTTATTTTGGCAATGGGGATATAAGGGTAGAGGGCACATATGAAGAGGCACAGAGATGAACGGGATTGAGAAGCATGATATAAGAGACAAAAAGAAGAAATAAAAGGAAAGTTATAATAAAAATGGAAAGAATCAGAATACCACAAACACGGCTGGGAAATGGTCTTTGCAAGAAATATCTGGACAAACAAGACCAGCAAAGCGCCAACATCAATAGACATGATAACATGGAAAAGAGAGAATTTCATGGATCTCACCCCTGGACAAACTATCGGCAACTAAAGATTGTTAGGAAAGAATCGGCCTTTCCCAGGAGTTAACCCCATTATTGGCTATCTAATGCAAATGGCCAGTTCTGAAACTACATGTACACAAACAACCAAAAGAGACTCAGTGGCTTTATTTATATAGTTGTGTGTGTGTGTGTGTGTGTGCGCGCGCGCGTGCGTGTGAACAATAATAAAGAAAAAGAGGTTATCAATTTGAGAGTAAAGGATCATAAAAGGGGTAAGACTAAGGATGCTTCAGGAGATCTGGAGGGAGCCAAAGGAAGAGGTAAAGTGGTGTGATTTTATTTTAATTAGAAATGTACTTAAAATTAAAATAATTGTAAATTAAAAACTCATGACACTGACTTGTCAAGAATATTTTTTTAAAAAAAATTCACTGTGACCATGGGTAATGAAGACTTCTCGTTTGTTTCTCAGCTGCCCGATCCCAAAATAATTACACAGAAACTATATTAATTACAACACTGCTTGACCTATTAGCTTAGGATTCTTATTAACTTTTTCTTAAATTAACCCATTTCTATTATTCTGTGCATCGCCCCAAGGCTGTGGCTTATGTGGTAAAGTTCCAGCATCTGTTTCCGTTGGTGACCTTATGGTGTCTCGCTGACTCCACCTTCTTTTCTTGTCTATCTCTGTTTGAAATTCCCACCTTACTCTATTATGTTCTGCCATAGGCCCAAAGCAGCTTCTATGTTAACCAATGGAGATGAAACATATTCACAGCATACAGAGAGGAATCCCATATCAATCACATTTTAAACTGATGACATCCAGATGCTGTTAGTCATATTTATCCTTCAGATGAGAGATTGAAGTTCATCACTCAAACGTTGTTTGTGAGTATATTACTATTCCATAATTCCACATATATTTTGCATATCATAATGCATACCACAATCCATTCATAATGGAAAAACATGATCCTTATTTTAGGGCTTAATTTACAAATTTTTCTGGTCACTTTTCTTTAAAGAAAGATATTTAAATAGAGTTTTATAATTGTTAACTTAAATGACAAGTACACAACACAGTGGTTAATATTGTCTCTTAGAACAAACACATATTAACAACATAAATTTCCTTCCTTTTGTTGCTTAATTGTGCCACTGTTAAATCTCTGTTTCTTTTGTGGTTTCTATATTCGATGAACAGTGAGAGGAGAATCCTTAAGCATTTCTTTTTAAAGTCAATAGTTAAACAATATATTTGATCAACATCCTGAGTGTGGCACCAACTGGAATCCCATGCAATTACTAATTAATTAAGATACACCCTCTTTTACTATGTATTTTCAAGAAAGCATTTTGATATGAAGTTCAGGCTAGACTCAAACCTGTAAGCTTCTTCTCTAAGCTCTCACGGTCCTTGTGCTAGGTTAGGGTTGTAAGCCATTTTACCTAGGATAAACTGTACTTTTAATTTAAGTTTCACCATGACACCAAGTGTTCAAGCTCCTTTTCTATCACTGTCTTGGGTGTTAACACTGTCCTTTCTAAAATAATGTGTGAAGGAATACTGTTAAAAGGGATAATGGTACATTGAAATGTCTTTTTACCTTCTGTAAGAATTTTGTACACGTGTATAATGTATTTTGATCAAATCATTCCCACTTCCCTCTCCCTCAAATGCCTTCTCTACCGCTTTTTCTTTCTAACTTCAAGCTCTTTTTAAAATCTGCCTCTATCCCTGTCTCAATCTGTCTGTCTGTCTCTCTAGTCTTAAAGACTTCAGCGTCCACTTATTGTTGTCTCTTGGGAATATGGGTATGGAACACCTTTTTGGAGATGGGTAGCCATCCAGGACTACATACCTGAGGAAAATTCACTCTTATCCTTCAGCAGCCATCAGCTGTCAATAACTTCTCAGCAGAAGTCAGAACTTACGCACCTCCCTACCCATGATACTCTTCTAATGGGCTATTCTTGTACATGATATCAATCTACAATGTGATCAACAAGGAACCTTTATTTTTTACATGTAAGCTATAGCCAGCCATATTTCAAATATCTATTAATTTTCTTATAAGATACATATCATGATTCTGTAGTGTTGTTTCTAATCGGTCTTAATAATAAAAACATGGAGTCAGATATTGTGGTTAATGTTGAAATATCAGAGAAGTAAAGGAGTCAGCCACTACAGAGATTTTTTGCACTTACCAAACCCGCAGATCGAAGAGAGCAAGATCCTGTCTTCATGAACCCTCAGACTGAATGGGGTATCCTGTCTCAACAAGATCACAGACTGAAACCTTGATTTCCTGTTTCCTCCTGCCTTACATTCATTTTTCTCTCCTCCCTGTCATATCCTTTCCCGTCAAAGGCCATAACCCAGCATCACCCATCTCCATCTCCCTAGTACCGAAATTAAATGCGTGTGACTCCCAAATACAGGGATTAATGGTGTGATCCATCACCACCAGGCTCTGTATAGCACAAGATGGCCTTGAACCCACAGAGATCATCTGCTTCTGCCTTCTGAGTTATGGGATTAAAGATGCTTGCTACCACTGCCTGGCCTCTATGGCCGTCTAGTGACTAGCTCCACACTCTGGTGTTCAGACAAGCTTTATCTGTTAGAACACATGCATGTTAGTAGTTAACGACCTTGTGCTTTATTAGCATAATATAGAGATAAAATTTCCTGTGATTATGTCTTAAAATGAGTATCATGTCTAGTCTGCCGTCACTAGTCTGGTGGATTACAATACAAATACATTTTCTACAGGTTAGTTCAAGTTACCATGGAATTCAGTGACTAATCACCATGTTACTTACAATTTTTATATCTTGTAAGCCTGCAGTTTAAAAGACAGAAATAATCAGATAATTAGTCTTTGATTACATAGTACTCACCCTGCTCTTAAGTGTACTTAAATGGTCAATAATTACCAGGTAATTACACAGCAATTATTGCCGTACATTCACACCACTGTATGTAAGGCATGAAAAGTGATTTCATTCTCTGTGTTTAGGAATTTGTGACTCAGTCCTAGTAAGTTGACTGCTGGATTTGATGCAGTAAAACCTGGCTGAGAGAGTAGGGAGTTCTGGAGAGGTGAAGCAACTTTCAGTGCATTGGAGAAGTCTGCTCAGAGAAAGGTGTGGTGCCTGGATTGTAAAACTTGGAACAGGCAGATTTACAAACCAAACTAAAATAAAACAAGGCCATTACACCAGCTGTTGAAATATTTTTGAAATATATAAATCTGTTCTTTTTATTAAGTCTAATTCACTAAGGTATTTCATTAACTCTATACAAAGATGCTAATAAATTCCTTAATACTAAGTAGTAAAAATTTCACACACTAATTGTTTGTCTCATTTCTATATAATGTAATAGGAGGAGCAGGTCCTTTGGTTCCAGCCGCCCAGCTAGCTTATTCCAGAAATAACCTGAAATAATCAGACCAAAACTGTATTCATTTAAACACTGCCTGACCCATTATCTCTAGCCTCTTATTGGCTAACTCTCACATCTTGATTTATCCCATTTCTGTTTATCTGTATATCACCACAAGTTCGTGGCTTACCTGGAAAGATTCAGCATGTCTGATTCTGGCGTCTTCATGGCAGCTTTCTTTCTGCTTTTTTTCTCAAAAAATTCAGTTCTGTCGTCTCTGCCTACCTAAGTTCTGCCCTATCAAAAGGCCAAGGCAGTTTCTTTATTCACCCAGTGAAAGCAACGCATAGGCAGAAGATCCTCCTACACCAATATAACAAGAATATTTCTGTTCTAAAAACCTGTCACCTCAGCAAAATATTGTAGAACTATTTTTTTTTGAGGTGTTGAATGGTGAGATTTGATACTTTTCCACTCTGGGAGTTAAATAAGTTTGCCTCTATGAAATAAATCTCAATAGTGTGCCATGCTATCAAACTACATTATTTATTAATTGTATAATGTTTTATTATAAGTATGCTTCTTTATATTGCAGTCATACTTCACTGAAGAAGTGAGATTACTTCTGTCAGCAAAAACATTTTACAACAAAATTAAGCATGCCCTTTCTTGATGCTTCAACAATGATTTGTATATGAACAAGTATATAGAAAATCTCTTGGAACTAAATTGAGTTAAAATTTTTGATAATCTTACTCTCCAAAAATATTTACAAAATTTCTAATTCTCCACCTATTTGATTATTCATTTAGTTATCTTGTTCTTGTTTATTACCTATTTCTGTAGTCCCTTCTAAATTAAAAATGAATAACCACAAAATAAGAGAGCTCTTAAATATTTTTATTCACTCATACTTTAATCAGAACCCATCAATAAATCATTATATTTCAGATTACTCTAGAATAATAAAGTACATGTAGTTTAAATTATGTTTTAGAAAATAACTAGTTTACAATACGAACAGTAATACTTATATTAATTCTATAATAATGTATATATGGAAAGGATGCTATATTTAAGTCTAGAAAAAGTAACAATTGGACCTCCACCCACATTCACTATTTATACATCAGAAGACAGACAACGTCCCAGGACACATACCCACATATGAGTGCAAACATAAAGGAAAGCACTAGGCACCTGTAATCTCTAAAGTTACTATTGTATCTTTCTATTTACATCTATACAACAATTACATGCTAAGAACTCATGGCGATCCACTGTACTTAGTATAACACCCTGTTTTATTTCATTAATGCTATGTCTTATTACTCTCCAAATGTTTTCTATTTGATTATTTCAGATGTGGTGTATTTAACAAAGGGACTATAAAAATCCTGCCAATACAGTTAAGGCAACTCCTAGAACAGTTCTTCAAAACATTTGATTGATCAATAAAACCTTGACGTTAAAAACATCACCAGAATAGTTTCCATTTGTTAATTTACATGCATATATAATATCTTATATTATATATAATAATTTAGATAGCACATTAATAATGTGAAACTCAATTCTATTTCTTTTTATTTTTTATTGAAAACAGCTTTTTTCTACTGCATTATATATTCCGATAATGGTTTTCCCTCCCTCTTCTACTTCCAGTTCTTTCTCACATCCCCTCCTATCTTCTGCATTTACTCCTTTTTGCCTCTCATTAGAAGACTAAAAGGCTTCTAAGGGATAAAAATAAAATAAAATACTACTGTAAAATAAAAGCAAACAAATAATGCCAGGACAAAACAGAAAGAAATACAGAAAGAAAGAAAGAAAGAAAGAAAGAAAGAAAGGAAGGAAGGAAGGAAGGAAGGAAGGAAGGAAGGAAGGAAGGAAGGAAGGAAGGAAGGAAGGAAGAAAGGAAGGAAGGAAGGAAGGAAGACAGAAAGAAAGACAGAAAGAAAGGAGCACAAGAAAAGGCACAAAAAACAGCATAGATATAGAGGCTGACAAGTTAGCATACTCTAAAACCCCTTAAAACACTAAACTAAAAGCCATGATATAGACTCAAAGGACTGTAGCATAATTAAAGGAGGTCCACGAGATCCTGTAATAAACGATAACAAGTGTTTTTTAGGGAACACTCACATAAGAGAGCCGTTGTGTTCCTATACTCTGTGGGTGCTGGGAGCTGAGAAGGAACCTCTGACCAACATACCAAGCAAAAAGGGAAAAGGACCAGCATGAGTCCTGTCTATGCTTATAGTACGTCAGACCACAGCCTAATAGGCTGATATACAAAAGGTTATTGACCGAATGAATTTCCACAGTACCTCCCCATTTTGTCTAAGTAAGAAGGTTCTAAACCTAAAACTAAACTATTTGCAATAAGAATAATTATCAATTGTTGTCCAGGAAAAAGAAAATTCAAAAACATACAGAAAAATAGAATTCCAACGATCATGAAAAACATCAAGCAAGAAACACAAGATAAATCTCCAGTCTAAGGTAATTAGCACTTAACAGATACTGTTTCAATAACTATTCTATCCTCAGTAGTCTGATTTATACTAAAATTTCTTAGCTATTTATGAGAAGAAAGTAGCTATGAGTAGCTAGTCTCTATGCAGAAGCTATTGGTTGAATGAATTCTCAAAACAAAGGGCATTCTCTGCCTCTTCTTCCTCAGTTTTCCCTGAGGGAGTAATTTGATGGGGACAACACATTTAGAGCTGCCTTTTCCAAGGTCTCTTACTCTTTGTATAATGTCTGTGCTTCTCTGCCTTTGTTCTTATCTGTTTCAAGAGGAAGTATCTCCGATGGTGACTGTTGCTGACCAAGACAGTGATTTACGAATATTGCAGAATATCAACACAATTCATTTTATTGCCACTTTTAAAAAATAGTAATATTTGGTTTTATCCTAGGTCCCTGGGCTATCTAATATTGATCTTGGTCACCCATGCAGTTTCAAGGATTGTTTCCATATTGTTGAGAGTGTCTCAAATCGAACCAGATATTGGTTGGGCCCTCCAAAAGCCTTGTGCTACGATTGCACTAGCTTATCTTTCAGGCAGGACAGCACTATATTTAACTATATGTTAAAGTTTTGTGTCAGGGTTGGTGTTTATATGTCTAGTTTTGTAGTATGCTGAGTACCTTCCTGTACCAAAGAAAATAGATAGTAAGGGTTAAAGCTCTCTGTTGGTACCAAATTGACTTCTCCATGTTAAATGAGTTGTGTGTTGTCTTCAGTAATGGGAAAGCAACCTATTACCTTAGCAATAGCCTGATTTGTTTGGGAGATTGCATTGGACCCCTTTGACCAACAATTCAATTTAATGTAACCAAGTACCAGAATTGGAGCTTCATTTGGTGACAATTGGGTAGTCATATGGATGTCTAACTGGGGCTTTGATTTCCCCATTACTTGGTAGTTTCTTTTAGATTGCTTTCTTATATGTTTGTATTTTAGGAAGATTCTACTATATTAGTGTTTTATATTACCCCTCAAATATCCTTTAGCTTTAGCTGTCCTTCTCCATATTCCCTCCGCTAGGGCCCTCTTCCCTCCTATGTGATCCTCCTGATCACTCTCAACTCCCCACCCATTCTTAACTATCTATTCTATTTCCCTTTCCTAGGGAGATGTGTCCTTTCAGTCACTTGATCTATCTCAAATATTTCTTAACGTTTACTGCAAACACAATTCTCTTCTGACTGAAGCAGAAAGTACTAAAGGATGCCACACTGGTTAAATGATCCTCTCCCTTTCCACTTACGACTGAGTGCATGTCTTTAAGGGTCAGTTAAGTAATCCGTTCTAATGACATTTAAGCTAGAGACATAATACTATTAATGTCAGGTAAGGTATAGCCATGGTTCTGCAGAGGAAATCAAGCTACCTGAGATCAACACTATAGTGAGTGTTAGACAAGCTTTAACTACAGTTGTTGAAGAATATTTAGAGTGAGATAATGTTTATTAAGCTCAATTAATTATTGAAAATATTCATGTTTGCAGGATTCATAAGTAAACCATGTAAACTCTATCAGATATTGAAATTGCAAAATCTGAAATTATTATTGTGAAAAAAGAATTATGCATTACAAGAAAGAAAGAGAAGGAAAGGAAAGAAGGGAGAAAGAGAAGGAACAAAAGAAAGAAAGAAGCTGGAAGGAAGGAAGGAAGGAAGGAAGGAAGGAAGGAAGGAAGGAAGGAAGGAAGGAAGGAGGGAAGGAAGGAAGGAGACAGAAATAATGAAGCTCCTGAGAGAAGTGTATTTATTCATATAAAAGAGTATTGAAGTATTTATGTATTCAATTTTTGTTGCTCTCTTTGAAGAATTGAATTAATCTTTTCTCTAAGATGAACTGTATTTGATGAAGAGTAAATCTGCCGACATGAACTTCTTTGCATGTTAACAGTTTTTAGAGTGCGCTGATAATTTGCCTTTTAAAACACTGGTTCATTTAACTCTCACAGGGATTTTCACATTCAAAAAGTGATGCTTAAAATTATTTGGTTTATTTAATATATGAAATATTTTCAGTAGATACACAACTCTAATACAAGCATGCTAGAGAAGAAGGCCAGATAAAAAACTTTGGATTCTCTAAATTACACAGTCAAATTTAATACACCATTTTGAAAGTTGCTTTGAAAGAAAAAGATTTATTCATTTATTTATTTTTTTCTGGACTCATTATTTAATTGCAGTCCTTTGCAAGACAGTTGGAATCAGACAGATTCTAAGTTAAGTTTCATCATTTTAAGGCTTCTGTTCATGACTAGGGGGTTTTGCCTTCAAAGACGCCTGCTGATGTCCAGCAGTAATTTTGGTTGTTGTGATATTGGAGGCAGCAAAGGTGTATATAGAATGGACCAGGGATGATGCTAAGCGATAATGTAATACAGTGCCATGCTGTACAACCCTCCAAAACAAAAACTGGCCAGCTCTGAAAGTCAATAGTGCTGACATTTAAAAGCCCCACTCTGAAAGAGTAAAAATATATAGTAATTGGTAGTGTCTAGTTGATTTATAAAGAATGCCTTTTAAGTCATTATTAGTTCAAGATCTCCCATCAAAAAAAATTATGCTGTAGAGATAAGACAAGCATTCAGTTAAAGTTCTAATTTTAGTATCCCAAAAAAGTATGAAGTAAAATTTATTCTTCATGACTTAGGGGAGTAGCAACTTACTTTTAGCATTTGTAAAAAGTCATTCTAAATTATTTTTCTTAATTTTTTTAAACTTCTAGAATTTTTTCTTTCTGGGTTCCTTATACTTTTCAAATGCCATTTCTGCACGATTTACTTTATGAACTCAACTGGATAACATCTGCACATAAATTTATTATACGTGATATTTTAAGGTAGTGTGAGCAATCTAAAAATTAAAACATAGTTTTTTTTCTACTGAACAAATAAAATGATTTCACTTTGTGTACTGACTTTTTCAAAAACTATATCCGTTGTGTGGTAATTGGGCCATCACATCTTGCCTACTATCAATAGCATTATGTGTCTAATTTAAAGGTCATTAGACCCAGTCACATAAGTGACCTGCCAAGGACATGCACCCGATTATTAGACTAACAGAAGAGTATCCCTTATTGAGCAGAATGATTTTTTTTTCTGCCGTTTAATGAAGACAACTTGATAACACTGTTCACGAGGCAGAGTGCAAAGGCTGCAAGAGTATAATTTCCAGAGCAGCCGTGACTCGGCTGGAAGAGTCAGGCTGAGGTGCACACAGTCTTCTTACTCACCGGGGACCGAAGTCACACAGGTGCTCTTCAGCGTCCCTGGAAGAAACGAAGACGAAGACAAAGCATTAACTGGAATGGCCAGAGTGTCAGCAGGTTCAAGGCAGCAGAAGGACAAATGAAGAAAATGTGACGTGCGTGTCTTAGCACTGATTGTGCTGTCTACACCCACAACAGGGCCACAAAGCAAGGCGGTAAATGTAGTAATGATTCTAAAAGTTTGGTAGTTTTAAAAAATTCTGGAATCACTCAACTATATTAAAAAGAAAAGCAGCGGTAGCATTTGGCATCTGTCTTCTTGTAACCGGTAACTCTCAACATCTGGGCAGTTTTCCCTCTCGCTGGTTTTTCTTGTGTAACACATTTTTTTTTAAGTTTAATTATACTATAATTACATCATTCTCCCTCATTCTCTCTCCAATCACTCTCATAAGAATTTCTGACTAAAATTCAAATTTATGGCCTCATATTCATTAATTGTTGATGTTACACATATATACATATACCACATATATGCACACACACACACACACACACACACACACACACACACACACACACATCCCCAAATGTAACCTCCTGAGTTCCTTTGGTGTCACACTTACATGTGTTTCCCAGGATGACTACTTGGGATTGAATAATTATTTAGGGCAATCAACTTTGAGGAATGTTAATTCTTTGTGCTTCAGCAACTTTTTCAATCTCAAAAATGTCATCATTCAATGTATATTTATCGAATATGTCTTTCCCATCACTAAAGTCATCTTGTTTATTATGACAATATTAGTTTTCATTATACCCAGTAATGTTAATAGACATCGTTGTAAAGCTATCTCTCAATAATTTTGTAAGTATGGCAGAAAATAAATAACATATTTAAACTGGAACTATCTTTTTTGAAGCAGTGTATAATGTATAGACTGTTTCTCCAGGAACATGGAGGGCTTGGACAGACAGACAAGAAATAGGATGAGGGAAGGGAATGTTTATCACCAGGGAATGGTCACCTTAACAAAGTAGACCTTCTGAAGCAGGACTAGGAATGCTTATCTGAACCCAGAGGTCGGAGACATTGAAGTCAATTCAACACGGATACTGTCTTGCCAGAGTAGTAGGGATTTTGTTTTTCAAATTTAATGTTAAAAAACAATGCATTTTCTAACACACTTAAGAATATGATTCACATTTATATTTTAATGTAGCAAGATAGCTATGTGATACAAATATTTAATACAGTTCATTTCTCAGCTTTGATTTTTTTTCTTGTTTTGAAACAATCTTTTTGATTTTACACACCAATCCCAGTCCCCCCCCATCTCTCTCCTCCTGCTCCCCACTCTCCTCCCACCCACTACCCATCTATTTCCCAGAGAGGGTGAGGGCTCCCATGCCGAGTCAACAAAGTGTGTCACATCACATTGAGGCAAGAAAGACCAAGAACTTCCTCATATCTCGACGGAGCACTGTATCCCTCCACAGGGAATGGGTTCCAAAAAGCTGGTTCATGCATTAGGGATAGATCCAGGTCCCTCCACCTGTGGCCCACAGACTGCTGCAATACTGCCACCCGCATTCAAAGGGACTAGTAAAGTCCCATGCAGTGAGCTTTCGCCAGCTTGGATCAGCTGTTTCTATGGGTTTTCGCATCATGGTCTTGACCCCTTTGCTCATATTATAGCTCCTCCCTCCCTTTGGACTTCAGGAGCTCAGCCCAGTGGTTAGCTGTGGATCTCTACATCTGTTGCCATTGCTTATTATATGAAAGTTCTAAGATGACAGTCAGGATAGTCATCAGTCTCATTACACGGGATGGCCAGTCAGGTACTCTCTCTAGTATTGCTTAGAGTCTTAGCTGAGGTCATTCTGTTTATTCGTGGGAACTTCCCTAGTGCCAGGTTTTCCACTAACACCATAATGTCTCCCTCTATTAAGATATCTTTTGCTCTCCCTCTGCATCCATCTCCCCAACTCAAACATCCTGTTCCCTCATGCTGTCCTTCCCACTTTCATTTTCATCTCCCCTTCCACTTCAACCCTCCTCTCTACACCCCCACATTCCCAATGTACTCAGGAGATCTTGTCTATTTCCCCATCCCAGGGGAATCCATGTATGTCTCTCTTAGGGCCCTCTTTGCTACCTAGTTATTCTTGGGTTATGGACTGTAGGCGGGCTGTCCTTTTCTTTATCTCTAATATCCACTTATGAGTGAGTACATACTATGTTTTTCTGGGCCTGGGTTACATAATTTAGGATTTTTTTTTAAATCTCATCAATTTGCCTGCAAATTTCAAGATGTCATTGTATTTTATTGCTGAGTAGTCCTCCTTTATGTAAATGTACCATATTTTCTTTATACATTCTTCAGTAGAAGAGCACCTAGGATGTTTCCAGGCTCTTGCTATTATAAATAATGTTACTATGGACACAGTTGAGCATATGTCCTTAGTAGGTATGAGTGTGCATCCTTTGGGTATATGCCCAAGAGTTGTATTGCTGCATCTTGAGGTAGATTGAGTACCAGTTATCTAAGAAAGCACCATGCTGATTTCCAAAGAGGCTGTAAAAGTTTGTACTCCTGCCAGCAATAGAGGAGTGTTCCCCTTAATGAACATCCTCTACAGAAAAAAGCTTTCATCAGTATTTTTAATTTTAGCCATTCTGACAGGTGTAAGATGGTATCTCAGATTTGTCTTGATTTGCAATTACCTGATGACCAAGGATGTGTCTTTTGGCAATTTGAGATTTCTCTGTTGTATATTCTCTGTTTAGATCTATACCCCATTTTTAATTGTATTATTTCATATTTAATGTTTAGTTTCTTAAGTTCTTTGTATATTTTGAAGATCATCCTTCTGTCAGATGTGGGGTTGGTGAAGATCTTTTCCCATTCTGTAGGATGCCATTTTGTCTTGCTGACCTGTCTTTTACCTTTCAGAAGTTTCTCAGTTTCAAGAGGTCAAATTTATTCATTATTTCTCTCAGTGTCTGTGCTACTGCTGTTATATTTAGAAAGTGGTTTCCTGTACCTTTGTGTTCTACAATTAGTGTTACTATTGAATTCTAACTTTAAGTAATGGGGATCCAATGTAATACAGGGGGGTATTGAAGTCTTTTTGTATCTGTTGAGGTTTGTTTTGTTTCTGAGTATGTGGTCAGTTTTTGAGAAGGTTCCATGTGCTGCAGAGAGGAAGATATATTCTTTTGTGTTTGGATCGAATGCTCTATAGATGTTTGTTAAGAATATTTGTTTCCTGGCATCTGTTAGTTCCTCATTTCTCTGTTAATTTTCTGTCTGACAATCCTGCCCAGTTTTGAGAATGAGGTGTTGAAGTCTCCAACTATTGGTGGGTGTGGTTTGATTGTGATTTAAGCTTCAGTAATGTTTCTTTTACAAATGTTGGTGACCTTGTATTTGGGGCATGGATGTTCAGAATTGAGACTTCATCTTGATGGATTTTTTCTTTAATGAATACGAAATGTCCTTCTTCATCTCTTTTGATTCATTTTAGTTTGAAGTCTATTTTGTTAGATATTAGAATAGGTACACCAGCTTGTTTCATAGGTCCTTTACTCTGAGGTAATGGCTGTCTTTGAAGTTGAAGTGTGTTTCTTGTATGTAGCAGAAGGATGGATTTTGCTTTCATATCCATTTTATTAGCCTGTGACTTTATAAAGGTAAATTGAGACCATTGAAACTAAAAGATATTAATGGCTAGTGATTGTTAGTTTGTGTTATTTTTGGTTTTGTTGTTGTTGGCAGTATTGTGTGTGTGTTTTCCCTTCTCTGGATTTGCTGGTGTGGGATTATCTATTGCATATGTTTTTGTGGGTGTAGCTAACTATCTTGGGTTGCTTTTCCATATAGTACTTTCTGTAGGGCTGGATTTGTGAACAAGTAGTGTTCAAATCTTGTGTGTGTGTGTGTGTGTGTGTGTGTGTGTGTGTGTGTGTGTGTAATATCTTGTCTTTGTTGATTGAAAATTTTGCTGGGTATAGTAGTCTGGGCTGGCATCTCTGGTGTCTCTGAGTGTCCATAGAACACCTCTCCAGGACCTTCTGACTTTTGGAGTTTCCATTGAGAAGTGTAATTTGAGATATTTGCCTTTATATGTTACGTGGCATTTTTTCCTTTGCAGCTCTTATTATGTGGTGAGGGGACCTTTTTTGTCCAGTCTATTTTTGTTGTTGTTGTTCTGTAAGTTTCTTGTACTTTCATAGGTATGTCATTCTTTAGGTTGGGAAAGGGGTTTCTTTTTATGATTTTGATGAATATATTTTCTGTGCCTTTGAGCTGAGAGTTTTCTGCTTCTACCCCTTTTATTCTTTGGTTTGATATGTTAATATTGTTCCAGACTGCTTGGATAATTAGTGTTAAGAATTTTTTGGATTTAACATCTTTGACAAATGAATCTGATTCCTCTATTGTGTCTTCAATGCCTGAGATTCCCTCTTCCATCTCTTGAATTGTTGCTTATGCTTGCATCTGTAGTTTCTGTTCATTTACCCACATATTTCATTCCCAGAATTCCCTCAGACTGTTTTTTTCTCTATTGCCTCTGTATCGGTTTTCAAGTCTTTCACCATTTCCTTCAGCGGCCTGATTGCTTTTTCTTGTCTTTAAGGAATTTGTTGATTTCTTCCAATTGTTTGTGGTTTCCTCCATTTCTTTTTCTTTTTTTTGAAATTTTGAGTAATTTTTTATTTCTGAACCAAGGCACAAGAAGATCCAAAATTTTACATTCTGATGAAATCCAAGCAGATCAGATAGGATTTCTTAAAGGAATTTCTTTTCCTCTTTAAGAGTCTCAATCATCTTCATAAAATTATTTTTAAGGTCATTTTCTTCTGCTTTATCCGTGTTGGGTTGTTCAAGTCTTGCTGTTGTGAAACCACCAGTCTCTGGTGGGGCTGTATTGCTCTTTATGTTGTTGAGTGCATTATTACGCTGTCCTCTACCCATCTCTTCTTACAATTGATGCAGGCGAGGCCCGAGCTTCAGGGAGTCCCTCTTCCTCCTATTGGTACAGTTGGGGCCTGTGACTCAGATGGTAGCTCCATCAGGTGCAGGCAGGGTTATGATTCCAGCGGTTGATGATGCAGGGGCTGATGACTGGGGGGTGTGGGGAGGTTGCTGTCAGGTCTCTGGGAATTCAGTGGGGCTTGGGATGTACTGCCTGCCAATAGCTAGGGCCTAGACAGCAGGACCGTCTATTTAGGAGCCCAGACACTCTCTCTCAGCTTGATTAAGCAGACGACATAAATACTATATGATAAGTCAGTATAAGTAAATACAAAGTCCCAGCTTATTTAATATATCTATATCCTTCCCTACAGAGCTAGGACTCATACAGCATATGATTTACAGGTGAATACAATTTAGAAGTGGTTTGATAGCTAATTAACAAGATGAGTATAAAACACAAAGTTGCTAAACAGCAGTGTATCACGTAACTAGTATGTAGTGCAGCTGGGATTCAAACAGTCATGTATCCAAGTTTAACACTCAAGGTCATTTGACTGCAACAAATAATATTTGATATAAATGCATTCAGACATGCTTTATTAGCAAAATTGGCTGTACATCAGTCTCCTAAAATACGTTCAGAAACAGCTCAATATATGCATGTTTCCATTGTTTATTGAATGCATATGTTCAACTATGCACCACAGCTATTCATTAATATTAGTTATACTACAATGGATCATAGTACAAATATTTATGTTTATATGTGACCTTTATTTTCATTATAATTTTAGTAAAAACATCACCCAGATATTCTGAGCTCTCTCTATGAAAAATTAGGCTGTGGTCTGGCTATTGAAGGCAATGCTCCCCACCCTAGGTAATGTTTAGTCGATCAAGAAGATGACTAACTGAAAATTTACTCTTGAATTAGGTGAAAATTACAGATGAAATTCTAGCTAAACAGGTTAAAAATATTAAAAAGGAAATTACTTACCAAAATTCATAATTATAGTTATTGAAACTAAAAGATTTCTAAATTAAACATGTGAAAAAAATGTACTTTTTAGTTTTGTAAAACAACTTAGATACAATAGAGAAAGAAAAGACCTTGTATTTAAAAATGATATATCAGAATCTAATAAAATTTGAACTCTTCTTTAAAATACCCCAAATACGAAAATAAAAATGTAAACCAATTTTAAATATCTTTCTTTTAAATATCTATCTAATATATAGATTTTCTAACTCATAGAAATAATTATTATTCTAAATATTTATTATTATTATTTTAAATTATGTGTATATGTGTATGCTTAAGCATGTGTGCTTGCACATGCAATATGATTGGTGCCTGTCAAGGTCAGTAGTATCAGATTGCCTGAGCTGGAGATACACATGGTTGTGAGATTGTGGAATGGGTTCTGAGCTGTTCCCCAGTACCTATAAACAATTTAACTGTCTATTAGTATAGCTATAATATCTACAACACAGATATATCTATACCTACTAGTATAGCAATGACAACCAAATCTGAAGTACAAAAGTGATGTGAAATGATATTTTACGCGAGTAGGTATTTCCGAAATGAGTACGCTTATCAAATAATGAATAATATTAATTATTATTAATGTACCTTAGAATTACAATAAAAAGCCTTCGTGTGATGGTTTATGCTCATAATTTCAGGACTTGTGAAGTCAGTGGCCAAATCTGGCTTAAATTACATTATGACCTTAATAAAATTGTTCAAAAAGTTAATGGGCATCTATGATATATTCAGTTTCATCAAAAGGAAAGACCCAACACATGGTTGGTGCATTTTAAGCAGTGGTTCATTCATGGGAATTTTCTAGACATAGATTTTATCAGACCCTACTCCAAGCCTATGAGGACATCTGGGCACTAGGGCAGACAATCTATATTTTAACTAGCTCTCTGGGAGATCTTGACACAAGCTACATGTGACAGTCACAAAATCTATTGATTCCTATAGGCACACAAGTCTCTCTTTTTTTTTACCCCAAACTTCCCAATTTCCTGTAACCAAAAGGGATTTATAAAGTTTTAAAATATAGAATTAACATGTATTTTAAATAAAAATCATACACACAATGTGTAATTTCACAAAGTCCAGTGTTACTTTGTGGGGAGAGAGCTGGGGCACAGCATTGGACACCCCTAGAAAACTATGGGCTCTTAGCTGTCCTTCGAAACACACAGCTTCTCATCACAACCTTTGTGTCTCCTTCTAGACCTTAATCGCTTTTTATTGTGCATTTCTTGTAGGTTAGTTTTCTGCTTCTTGTGCTGAGAATTTCATCAATAAATTTTTGGAGTAATAGATTATTTTATTCACTTATGTTTATTAGTTTTCTTTATTCTTTTTTTTTTATCAATTTGACACAAACTGGAGACAATTGGGAAGTTGAAACCTCAGCTGAGGAATTACTCCCCATCAGACTGATCTGTGGTTGAGTCTGTAGGGCATTTTCTTGTTTTTCTGTTGATGGAGGCGGACCCTGGAAAGGGGCTCACAGATTGTATAATATATTTGGCAAACATGCTTGGAAGCAATCTAGTAAGCAGAGCTCCTCCATTGTATCTGCTCCAGATCCTGCCTAAAGATTTCTGCCTTGAGTTCCTCCCCAAATTCTCTCAATGATGAACTATGGTGAGAAAGTGTAAGCCAAAATCTCTCTCCTCCCTACTTAGTTTTGGCTGGTGTTTAAGCACAGCCACCAAAAGTAAACCAGAACACTCAGATTCTGAAACAATGTTTTTCCTCATTAATGTAGCCTACCTCTTCCACACTAGCAATTCTGAACAAGAGATTATTGCATAGTTCTGAAAAATTCTGTTATTCATGCATAGTTCCTAGATGATTTCAGAAAATGATGATGGAGGTTTTTTGGATGGAATGTAGCAATATTGTTTGGTCACTTTAATACTGGATGTTTGAAACGTATTAGGTTTCCCTCTTCCTGGTATGAAGATTGCTGGATAACATATCTAAATCATTTACTTAATTAGTTGCTGCAACTTTTAGTAGATAAGAACAGTTTAATAAATTTTAATTATTAGACCATTTAGATTGTTTGATTCTCTTTTTTATGTATCCTGAATAGCAGGGAAAATGAGTTTGGTCTGCCTGTCGCCAACACCAGCAACACAATCCATCTAAAAGTAAACAACTTGGCTCCTTACCATAGGACCTTGACAACAGTCACCACCGACTCGATTATTTTCCTGGCAAATAATCACAAAACCTGCTATAACCAATTTCATCAGAGACTTGGAAGAATTCCCCTCCAACAGCTGACTGATCCAAAATAATTAAACAATAGTATATATTATGCTATGTTTACAATTGTATCGGGTGATTGGTTGTCTTGAGGTTCAAGAGTTGAATCTTTCAAAAATTGATACCCATGTTTGTTAACTTTTTTAACCCACTAAATTTTAGAGATTTTTCTTCAGGCAATGCTTAGAGTTGAAAGAATGGCCCAGCTCTGAGGGCTGAATTTGAGGTTACTAATCCTCCCTCTGAGGTTACTAATTCTACCTCTCTTCCTTCTTTCTTCTACAGCCCGCCCAACTTTTTAATCATATATGACTAGTATCTTTCTTATTAGGCTCTGTTTCCATTAACTGAAAACATTCATTTTGCTGCCATACATGATACTGTATAGCGTTAAAAATACATTTATTGTTGATAAAAACAATTTCATAAGTTAATCACTCTCTTTATGATTCTGGAAAGCATATGTTAGCCTAGTTGCAGAGACATTTTTCCCCTAGCTGTGCTGGTAGCATAGCGGTGAACACACCTTCCTTCCAGGAATCAAAGTCGCTTAGGATTTTCGTTTCCTCTCTTGTTCTTGAGATTATAATTTAATTAAAACTTTCCCCTTCCTTTTCCTTCCTTCAAACATATTCATACATCACTTCCCACTCTCCTTAAATTCCAAGACCTCATATGCATATATATATATATGTATATATATATTACATATATAATTATAAATATAAGCCATTAGTCCATACCATGCTTCTAGTATATATGTTTTCAGTGCTGATATTTTGGTATAATTAGGTTAACAACTTATAATAAGGAAGGTCATGTTTAAATATGTAAATAAGAGTTGTACTTATAATCCATTTCTATATGATATATGTAGTGGTTAGGGATACTTTCACATTCCCGAAAAGACACAGTTGGTAATGCTGAGATCTAGTGAGTAACAGTTAAGAAAGTCACCTGAGGCTAGAGGACTCCAGCAACAGATCCATCCCACTCCACGTGGCCGGGGCAGGCAGGACTCAACCAAAGGCAACATCGCACCATTCAGGACCCCACCCAGTGGCAAGAGGCAGTTGGGCTCTATCACGATCTCTTTATGATGAGAAAGCATGGTCGTCCCCAGTTTCACGATGGACTCAGTAGGACAAAGAGAAACACATACAGGCATAGTATGACCTACCTCAGGCTGTGCTGAGCAGATGGGCACTATTGCAGTGAGCATGTGTGTGGTGTGGTATGGCAAAGAGAGAGACAGAATGGTCCATGTCCCATGGAAAGAGTTGTACCTGAAGAGGTGGTATTTAAGTATTTAGGTATTTAAGTACCTAGAAATGCACATAGACCACAAGCAGTACCGTCAAATTATTGTCAAAAACTAAAAAAGTAAACCATATTAGGAGTTAGTAAGTATCAGAATCAAAAAAGTAAACTGAATATTATTATTCAGTTGTTTATGCATTTTTTTACTTTATCTTTTCCTTTTTTTTTTTACTAAGCTAAACATTATGTCCTAGAGTCTAAGCAGGGAGGAAGGTCTATTAGATATACATAACTATGGGAGTGATCTAAGAAAACATTACCCTTCGAGTGTAGTGCCTATATATCAACAAGCATATTGAAAATAATTTTGATTTTTAAAATTGTTTTGTTGCTATAATATGAAAATAAGAAGCTCATAGTTATTTGAGTCCTTATTGCTCCGGAAATTAAAGTATTTAGCTCTGTCAAAGCTCAGTGAGTGTACTCTCAAGGTCTTTCTCTCGTAACGCTCACCAACTAACTCATTTTACTACGGAAGCAAATGAGGCGCACATAAAAAATTACCCATAATAAAGACACGTTTAACTGTTACTACATATGTTAGTTAAATATGGTTGTTCCGCATGGACATAAATAACTGCAATGTCCAATATGGACTAAAAAAACTTTTTAGTTTTATTCTTAATTATGCATAATACCGCCAACTGTGGTCAAACATATTTAATACATGTAGAAGATAGAATAATAAAGTATGGATTCTGTCTTAATCACTCTGTTCTATTAAATATTAAGAGGCTGTTATTAATAGCACTGGTATAATGGATGTCATTTTCTACCTCAAATGAAAACTCCATCTCCTTCCATGTGTTCATTGCTGAGGTTGTGTAATCTGGTCAGCTCTGAATCTCATACCACGGAGGACTTCTCTTTTGGATACATGCCGTACCTTCTTTGTATCTGCCCAAGTTCCTGATGTGTAGTCAATTTTTAACAATTACTTAGTGAGGGATCCAATGGCTACATGATTGAAGGAGAACACAGAAACATAAAATGCCATTAAGTAAGTAATGTCAGAAACTCCTTTATTTAGCTAAAATAAGCTTTTGCAGCTTTGGGTGTATAAACTTTAGCTATAGAGTAGAAAGTATAAGATGTTAGGTTTCAAAAACCTTAGTAACTGTTAGCTATATCATAACTGAGCCCTACAATACAATGAAATAAAACAGCGACTTATATTGAGAAGAGAAAATGATAAAATATAAAATATTTTGCAATTTTCATGATTCAATTAGTAAAGCTGCATAGTATTATATTAGCCTGTTTGGATCTGATTAGAGGGTACTTGATAACACCTGAGCTATCCATAGAGTTGCTTGAGGACACACACAGAGGAGAGACAGATACCAGGAAGACTTTTTCAAAGGTTTAAAATAAACTAAGGCCATAATCCTTCAAAAGGAAGGCTACTTCTTCCCAGCACATTAAATGACAAAAAAAAAAAAAATATTTTCTGGGTAGTCATTGGCTAGAGCTCTTGAGACCATCTTTCTTGAGAGTAGAAATGGGTCAAATGATTTTATCTGATAAATAAAGCAAGGAGAGTGTGGAACCCTCAGGCATCAGTTTTTGTGATCCTGTTTCCTGTTTTGCAACCTGACCCTGTGGATATTGTTTTGAAGCCTAAACTCTGCCCTTGCTAACCAAGGAAAGTGTGACTGACACAGACTGACCAGGAATCAAGGCATAAATGACAGCATGCTATCCACTGATTGAAGAGACTAAAATGTCTTGTCTGCCGACTGTTAGAGAATGTGGCAGGGCTTCATCACTTGAAAAGGATACAGTATTTTCTCCATGTTAAACAAAAGCCACTGCTCCTGTAACTGATGTCGCATAGACCTCCCTGGGAAAGTGAATGCGTTATCCTTGCTTACATCATAACGTAAACGAATACTTCTGATTCTGTATCCTGACATGACAGGATAGTTGTTAAACACTGTGCACATGGAGTAAAAAGACCAGATTAAAACAAATAGTTCTCTGACTGTGTGCTCAATAGGTTCTCTGAGTCCCAGTTTAATCCTTAATGTGTTGGCAACTTTGCCTTTATAAAGGATGTCTCCATCAACCACTCTCAGGGATACTGTAGGCGAAGTGCCTTGCCCGATGGGTAATATACCTAAAGCTGATTTATCCTTATCGCTGGGAGAGCTCTAGCTGACGTGTTCCTGGGATTCTTTCACAGTGAGTCAAAGGTGCTCTTCCTGGAAAGATTTCCCTCCATCCTGTCTAAATAATCAAGCCTGACTTCCCCTATGTAAATACAGTTTTCTTAAAAGAGGAACTTTAATGTGATACAGGTGGCAAGAAGTTAAGAAATTTCAGGCAAATTACTAACACAGCAGGATCGGGACCTGCAAATGACTGGAGACAGTCCCGTGTGTTCGCAGGCCCAGGGCTGGTAGGAAAGCCCACTGTCTCTCAAAGAAATTAAAAGGTTCTTTTACAAGGGCAGGCAGGGTCCAAGATAAGCATTTGGTCTCCAGAGTGGAACTTCACTGTGCTCTTGGCGTTGGCTTTGGAACTTACTTTACGGACATTGTCCCAGTCCTGCTGCTTGCTAAGCACTCTCGACACATTTGTCGTCCTGTTATTCATGTTCTATGTAACTATAATATTTTTAATATATTCCTCAGTTGTCATTTGAGGGATCACCTGGGTAAACCGAAAACCCTGAACAACAACCTTCTCAGAATCACGGCCTGCTTGTTAGCTGTCTTCAGGAGCCAACGGTGGCTTTAAAAATATTTTTAAAAATTAACCTAACAGTGGTAGATTACTGTTGGCAAATCTGCATATCTGTAAGTATGTGCTATAAGCTTAGGGTGGACAAGTGTTTGGACTTCCATGTCTGGGAATCATGCCATCAATACCCACAGTTGATTCTCATGTTTTTTTGGCACTTTCCCCCTGTGCCATCTGTGTGCTTGGCTTTGTGCCTCCTTGTGAGTTGGTCAGACTTGTGCCAACATGATGGAATTTCTCTGGGTGGTTCATAGAATGCTATAAGATGTAGTTTTCTAAAGAAGAAACTCTGCTATAGGAAGTACCACACTGGTTCAGCATATGTCCTTGCACGGTTACCTGAAGAGGCAGGGTAGTTATGGAAATCACATAAATGCCCAAATGGCAATGCAAAAAAAAATCTATGTAAGATGCAAAGTTAAAATATGTTCTAACACTTTTATGGATTAACATATTATATATATATATGAATTCTTCATAATAATCTTGGTCAGCAAGAGACCATTGAGATTTTTAGGTAGCACATTCAATATTTCAGAATCATCACTGACTATTCTCAGAGAATATACTTCATTTGAATCAGAAATATTCTCTAGAAAGCTTTTACATGCTGGATACTATGCTGAAGACTTGAGGGCCAGTTAGTGAAGTACTAGGTTTCAAAGTAAAAATTATATAGATCGAATCAAACATAGTCACACACCTATAAGCTCAGGACTTGGAAGATAAAGCTACATAGCAAATGTGACACCAAAGTAGAACATGTAATACCCATCTCAAAAGAAAGGACAGAGGCAGGAAAGAAGGCTTCGTGAGTAAGACTATTTGCTGCTCTGGCAAAGGAACAGATTTGTTTCCCAGTGTCCATGGCGGCTCACAAGAGCCTGTGACTCCAGTTTCAAGGGATCTTATATCTCTTCTCTTCTCCCCAGACACTTGCACACCTGTAGTGCATATATTATTTGTTTTTATACTCAGGTCCACAGACCTAAAATAAAGTAACATAAATCCTTAGAAAAATAATAGAAAGACATTTTACAGTTTCAGTCAATGAGTGAAGGGTTTAATAGTATACAGTTGTTTGGATTAAACACACTAGGCTATGTTTTGCAGCAGTAATAAATGGGCCTCTAGATCTCATTTGTGTAACGCAATGGACCCATATTTATTCCCCTGCTCAGAACATTCCTTTTAGTCACCCAGAAACCAGGTTCCAGAAGAATGTTTCTGTCATTTTATCAGTTTGGCATCATCCACCCTACAAATGGAATGGGGAAGATGGCAAGGAATAAGCTGGGAATTTGTAATCACTCCAGACCAGAAATGGCACTTTCCAATTGTGAACTGCTGACCATCACTAGGCAGTGATGGAAAATGCATAGAGAAGAGGAGGCCAATGTTAGTAACTTTTACCATAGCAGATAGCCATGGCATTCTTCTTTAAATGTAGTAAAAATGTAGTCTTTTTTTTTTTTTTTTTTTTTTTTTTTTTTTTTTTTTTTTTTTTTTTTTTTTTTTACTGGTCACATAGTTCTAGAATTTGGGGATAAAAGTGATCCCAAAAAATCCCAGGTATAAGCAGTATTTCTCTCCAATTCTATATTCCCTATTGTCTCCAAGAATCCATGACACATTTTGTTTATGAATGAAAGAATACGTAGGAGTGAAATTTCAATTTTACTCACCAGATATAGAGAGGTGAAGGCCTGCCTGAGTCCACAGAGATAATGAGGTCTCTCAACTTCCTCTGTAGCTCTGTGAAAATCCAGGAAATGTTTATTTGAATCTATTTTACCATTTCATATAAATGTTTTGAAGGTAGATGGTCTGTTATTCCAAATAAAAGCTTGAGAATGACAATTACAAAATGACTTTCAAATACAAGAGTAGTCTAGCTAGCTTCCCTCCAATTCCTATCTTACACCACAACCAAAACTTGCCTGACCTTTCTCAAGAGAAACAATAACTTCCATGACATCCAATGAGTTGAATTATACTGGTTTCAGAAAGTTCTGGGAATTTTATTCCCCAATCAAAGAATTCTACCAGAATATTCTGAGTTCCAAGGAAAGATGGTTAATCATGGTATGCTGTATTTTTATAGACCACAGTGTGAATCAGACATTATATATATTAGAAATTAATTATGCCATAGAAATTAGAAAGGTTACTTTAAAAGATTAGGAAGACCTACAGACATGCCTGGACATCCTGCAAATAATGGCATTTAAAAGCACACTATTGTCATTGGAAGAGTAATCTTCTCTTTAGAAACAGCAGGAAGCAGATCTGGGCAGTAAACATGCGTAACATTATGCAAAGACAACATTTATAAAAGATGGGAAAGATACAAACCCACTATATATTTGTATGTCTGTTGACTTTTGCTCCACCTGAGCAATATCTAATTCCATTCCTTGAAGTCTCTTGAATTGTGTTTACTGTTTGGAGATGAGTTAAAAGGGCATTGAGTCACAATTTAAAGCAAATTATTATATACATATATATAAATAACAATTAAAAACATGCATGCTAAATGCACATATATAAATATATATATTTATAATTAAAAACATGTATGCTAAATATATTTATATTTATTATATATTATATATATATTTATATAAATATATATTTATATATTAGCATACATGTTTTTAATTGATATTCAGAAACAAAAGATGTGTAGATTGAACATTCTCAGATATTTTCAGGATTGTCTGTGAGATAAGGGAGGAAAAATGAAGTCAGGTGACCTTGAAGGAAATCAAAAGTAAAATTTAAAATCACAATTCAAAAGGATTAGACATGGAACCTCGGACCTAAGTGCTGTGCCTTTGAGTGTGACATGGGATCTACAACCGGCTTCAAGAGCTGTATCATAGCATGTAGACATTGTCAGCTTCTGACCTAACAAGAACCGAGTCCCTATTCTCGTCACTTTGTGGATTTAGAATATCTTAGCATAAGATGAACAACATCAGCTTCATCGTGACACATCACAACACAGTTACCTGGGAGAAATCATTTTTGTAGTCAACCATTTGTTGACGACTAGAGAAATAGTCGAATTTCAGAAACCACCCACAAAACTTAGTATGAATCTTGAAAATAAAATCAGTTTCAAGATGGTAAAGTTTCCATGGAAACTGTATTGTTTTAATTATCTTAAACTAAGGTTTTATTAATTTAATATAATTTCTCACTTATTTGCCTATGTTGTGTGTTGGGAGGGGTTATACACAGGTCACAGTACAAGCATAGCACTCGGAGGAAAAGCAGGAGTCAGCCCTCTCATTCCACTGCGTGACTCTCAGGGTCTAACAAGTTGTCAGGAAGGTGCATGTGCCTTTACTGGCTGACACATCAACTCTATTTTTTTAATAATTTTTATTTCATACATTAAAATTTTTGTTTAGAGACTTACTTCAGAACGCTTATTCATCTTAAAAACTCTATACAAAGAAGAGCTTAAACTTTACAATGCATTAGCAATCACATAGCCCAAGGAGATGAACGATATTCTTTGAATCACAAAGAAAAACTATAGGGGGTAAGCCAACAAGTTCAATTCTAGATATATCTTCTTTGTAAACCTTGAGCCACATTTCATTCTTCAATACTGAACTTTAATGAGTCCGGATAAGAAGCCAGTCAATGGCTACCCATTTAGCTAGTGATAGCATGAACCCCAGCTGATTGTCCTAGCAGCTGTGCGACTTCATTACCATTAGAAAGGCGTGCAGCCAAGCCAGCTGGTATCCACACCAACTACTCCATGCACAGAGCATATCTATTTGTTAGTTTACACATCAGAATTACACAGGCTCCATGAAAAGTTTGGAGCATAAAATAGAATCTGCATAAAGATTTAATTTAAAGGGTTTATCATTACTATGCCAAGTGCAGCTAGTTTGTTTTGCTTTTGTTATGATATAGTATATTGTGGTTGTTTTCGGTTCTTCCATAAATGCAGCCTACATGCAAAATTTGCATTTAGATACCAAACATAACTGCACATCATAATTTCCCAGTTAAGAAAACCTCTTTTTGGTTGTGTTTGTTTTAGTGCTTACAACAGTACATTTTCGTTTTCTAAGGGAACTTTAATGGAAAGCAGTTTGGGGAACTTCTTAATAGCTAGTTCAGCTCACATCTGTCCCCTGCTCCGCACTGCCAGTGCCACCCACTGCCTAGATTGGGCCTCTGCGAGTACTGCTCTGGACTTCTGCAGTCATTTCCTAACAGGACTTAGCTCTCTGCTCTCTTGCATATGATTCTCAGGACAATAATCTTGAACCTCACTCCAGTTCTCTACAGCAATGCTTTCTAGTGTGGTCAAGCTACAGTGCCTTCATTAGACACAATGGGAACCTAGAGGCAGGTGGAAGCAGAGTCTAAGTCCCATCCATCACAGTGGATCCAAATATGTTTAGGAGCTAATGTTAGTCACACTACCATTTTCAAACCACTTTTGTAAGAAGGATACCATGTGTCTTAGTCGTTGTTGTTGTTTTTTTTTTGCCTCAAGAATTCAATTTCCAACTTAAGGAAAGTATTAATACTTTGAGATAAGTTCAAATGAATCAAAATATCGATCACTAAGTAAGTGTCACTATATGTCAAGACCACCTAAGTCATCAAGTTGTGGTAACAGTAAGCTAAAGGTGTAATTCATAGTCTCCTCCGCAGAACCACATTCTAGGGAAGGGTGGACCAGTCACTGGGGATGATGAAAGAAACAACCACTGTGGCTGTCATTTTTGGAGATTTGTAAGAAGCTTGTCTTAGTATCAGGAACAATACCAAAGTGGTTCAATAGCAGACCTTAGATCCTTAGATAACCATTGATAAAGACAGAGGACACAACTAGCTAGTGAATTAATGAAGTCGATGTTAAATGCAGAGAGAGAGAGAGAGAGAGAGAGAGAGAGAGAGAGAGAGAGAGAGAGAGAGATCTGATGATGTAAGGTGACTTCTAGAGGGGAAGACTGGAGCAAGCACAAGTGGAGGTGGGAGGAGACTCCCAGGTGATGGAGAAGTCCTGGCTGTGACCTTTGTTTGTTTTCTAGAAAGGGAGAGATTATGTTGAATTTTGAATGAATAAAATAAGCAGCAAGAGGGGTTTGTAGTTATTTGAAATTATAGCTGGAATTACAAAACTTAAGACAATAAAAATTGACCATCATAGGGAATTGTCAATCTAGTCAAAATTACAATTTGTTGTACTTTTATAAACTATATTCAAAGTTTCATTATCCATATGCAGCCTTTTACTATTAGAAAAAATACAATTTCAATAGTATTTCACAATTGTGAATGAAAACAAAAATGGCAATACAGTTGAGTTTCTCTTGTTTAATGATATCAACTGCCTTGTGGTATACAGCATCAAAAGCAATGGATTAAAAGGGCCACTCTATTTTAGAAGGCAAGAATTTTGAAAAAGCTCAACTTGATGTTGTGTGGTTTTGTTTTGTTTAGATCATGAACATTATTCCTGGTTGTTGCAGTTTAGAGAATTTATTCTCAAAATAGTTTCTTCACCAGCATGTCTGGGTTAATCTCTCTCTAGTATGTGGATCTCTCTCTCTCTCTCTCTCTCTCTCTCTCTCTCTCTCTCTCTCTCTCTGTCTCTCTCTCTCTGTGTCTCTGTCACAAAAATATAACTCAGAAGGTTATAGAAATTCTAAAGTGAAAGCTAGCTTCTAACACCATCAGTTAATAGCTTCAAGGCCTAGAAAGTGGCTTTGCTAAATTATTTTAGTGCAGCCCAGACTTAAGGTAAAATAAACTCTGTTTCAGTGAGATGTGGCAGTGTGATTATGTACGGAAAGAATGAGTAGCAGATAATACTCAAACAGTGTGCAGCAGCCACATTCTTGCCCACAAAATTTATTGCCATCGTATATGCAAAATATGTCACCACTTAAGGAATTCCAGTTCCATCTTAAGATAGCACTTTTCTCTGAGGCTGGAATCCTATTACATAAATCATGTCTAGGTATGAGTGGGGTTCCTGAATGTACTAATTCAGGTACAGCTCTGAATGAATCAACCAGAAATAAAGACCAAATGATTAAGATGATGAATTATCTATACCCCAAATACACACCCACAACGAACTAGCATAGTAGTATACTAGCAAGAAATATTTCCATTTTAATTGTGGGGACACATTATTTCTGGTTTGCAGCCATTCTCATATCTATCTATATTAGTATATGTTGATTATACCCAGAATACTGACAGAAACAATGTAAACAGGAATATTTACTTTGTTGCATGGTTTTAGAGAGATTGGTTAATGTTCCCATGATCACATGAGTTTAGCCTCCTAAAGCGAGAGGTGGATAAAGATAGTCACTTAGTGGCCAACCATGAATCAATAGAGAAGATATCAGCTAGTTTTCTTGCTCCCCCTTCATTACATTTGGACTACAAGTCTATGGGATGGGCGTTCTCTACAGAACTTAATCTTCTCCAGAAATCCGCTTATGATCCCACCCAGATGTGCAACTCATTAATATTCTAGGTAATTCTTTATTCAGTCAAGTTGCCTAATCATTAGTCAGAATGACACATATTGACAGATGGCGTTGTCATAGTTGTTAATTATCAATTCAGTGTGTTTTTCTAAAAACCATTCTTTAAACTTTTGGTTCTATGAAATGAGTCATTATGTCATTGGTAGAAAACAAAACAAACAAACAGAATAAAAACATTAATTTCCTTAACGAGTTCCCTCCCTGGTATCTTCCTGTAATGGGCTTGCGTTTGCACAACCAGTTTTCGTTTTATTTTATCTCTACACTATTCAGTCAAGAGATTCTTTGAAAATGTGCGTGCTTCCTATGTGTGAAACTATGAATAATGTCATTAGACAATAGCTATACCATTTATCTCTTCCCAATGGAAGTTTCTCTATTTGTGGTGCCTGTGAGGCTACTGTAGGAAATGTCCCTGACCAACCTTAAAAAAAGAAAAGAAAAGAAAAAAAAAGCAAAATTGATTCATTAATGGTGAGAGAGCCAGCCCTAGCTAGACAGAGTTATCCTTGTATGCATAAGGACAGGAGTTGCTCATCCAGACACCACTCTGTGTATTAGGCAGTCCTTGACTAAATTTGAGCCCTTTACAAAACATTTTATGCTTGTGGCCTCTTCCTTTTCTGTCCCTCTTAGTTCCTATGTAATTGGTGTACACTATGTAGTTCCTTTTCTGAGGTTTCATTTTATCTTAAGGAGTCCTTGTTGGGGGAGAACTGGGAAAGGAATATAATTTTATCTAGTAGATGATGAAACACTGACTCAATAATATTTCTCTAAGTTGTACTTTAAAACCTGAGAATCATTTTGATTCTCTCCTTTTTGTATTTTATTAAAGACCCAATCAGTGAGTGAACACATTCCTACGTCACACTTCCATTAGATATGAGGCCCCATAATCACACTTCCATTAGATATGAGGTGTCATGATCATACCACCATTTGGTTTGAGGTGCCATGACCATACCACCATTAGGTGTGAGACACCATGAACATTCCCATTAGATAGCTTGTCTTTTAAGATCATGTGTACTTTTTAAAAATGTTGATACCTTAATGGTGGTACAAGAATTTAAAAGATGAGACTTTTCAAAATATATGAAAAGGTTAGTTGAAATATAACTTATACTGCAGTTATCCCACGTGAGGGAAGACGATAGCTTAAAAAAAGAGAGAATGAGAAGAAGAAGAAGAAATTTTATGCTTAAAATCTCTTTGCCAGAGCCTGCAGAAATGTCTATCTGTTCTGAGCTCTTACTTCTCTTACAGAACACTCCGGTTTGAGTCACAGCACTAACATCAGGCAGCTTACAAAAGCCTACATATTGTAGGTCCAGAGAATCTGGTTCTATCTCTGGCTACCAAGGGCACACCTGGGTATGTGTGGCATACACACCAACATACTTGCACACATAATTTTTTAATCTTAAAAGTCTATTGCTAAACATATAGCAAATGTCTAATGAATAAATGAGTAATATGAAAATGAGCAATTTTAGGTGCTAATGATACGAATATAAAATTTAGTTGGAATTTTAATAAGGACAATATGAAAAACTTTCAATTTTTAACTAAAACAATAACATTTCAAAGAGCTTATAAACTAGGTAAATGCAGTTACATGATAACATATTAATAAATTTCAAAATAACCCTGTCTTGAAAGACACATACACACATACACAATAAAACAAAACAAAAAAGCCAGTGTTAATTTATAGCAAATAAAAGTGTACTCTTAAGATTTTAGGGTATGAACTATGTAAGGACAAAGAGAAGTAATATTTCTGATTGTGAGCAATCCTCCAGGGGTCATCAGATGCTTGAACGACACAATTTTGATCAAACACATTTAATTTTCGGGCCTCTGGAGACAATCTATGGAAGAAGAAACATCTTCCTTTCATTGTCATGAGCCCTAGATATGAATTAACATGACATCTCTTACGTTTTCAGCATTCGAAAAATAGAAATCATTCTGGATTTTGTCCTACTACCGTACGACAGGATTTGAACAGCTACTAGCATTGCTTTCCAAAGCCATGGTTTTCTTTACTGCTTACTGTGTGCTGAAGATACATTTTTCCATGTTCATCTCCATGGGACCCATATCTGTTTTCCCTACCAATTACAATCTTTTCAGTACATATGGGCCAAAGAACCCTGGATGTGAGTTAAGAAACAGTACCACAATATAAATTATAAGCAAATTTTGTCTATAGGAATTAATATTGTTTCATACAGTTCCGGATTAGATTGGCTTTCTTTTCTTTCTTGGCAAAAAGTATAGAAAAGCTCTAACACATAATTGTTAGAATGGTATACATTTTGGGGAAAATACCCATTAAACTGACAATTCCTGAAAATTGCTTTCAATGGACCTCATTAAAAAATTATAATCATATATAAAAAGATGCCTTAACCTTAAATAAGAAGACTTTCATTCTGCTCTTGGTTACACTGGAAATCTGGGCAAGTTATTTCATTTTTCAGTCTAAAAAACTTGAATTTCTAATTACTTTTCAAGTTTTTCAAATTCCATGGTTTGTTATTTATCCTATTGTAAAAAAAATTGTATTGGTATGATTATATAACACTATATGTTGATTAATTTGGCTGTACTCATGTACCCTTAAAAGAGCAATTTAAGAAATGGGGCACTTGCATTTTTGAATATACGCTAATGAGATTTAAACACATTTCAGCAATGTCAGCATCTTTAATCAATGTTATTAAGGGACATGTGTAAGAAGATAAACTTGCTTATCCAAAACAATATTTATTTGCTATAAAAGATACTTGTCTCAAATTAAGGTGAAATTAATATTCTATTCAAAGCTAGGAAAAGGTTATGTATTTATCACATATTTTTAAATTGGAAGACCTTAATGAGAAAAATTATTCAAAACATCTAAATAGTTATGGGCTTCTTAAATATATGTTAGTATTCATTGAGATGAATGTACAACATACATTATGCTTAACAGTATTTTATATTCATGTATTTATTTCTTTATATTTTTATTGGGAGGGTGTGCATTCCATGACACACATATGTAGAACAGAGCATAACAATGTACAGATCTCTTTCCCATCTCTGCTATGCTTGTCTCAGGGATTGATCTCAAGTCATGTTACTTTAGCAAGCACCTTTACCTGTTAAGCCATCCTGGCAGGTTCTGTTTAGGTTTGGTAGTATTAGAGTACCAATGGCCTTTCTGAGAATGACAGTCCATAAATGAAGTCATTTTTTTTAGCATCCCAATAGTATTATGCAAATAATGTCATCCATCAAGAGTAGAAGGGGCAATAGAACTGTTCAGACTACCAACTGAATTTGCACTATTGTACGATTTACCCAACATTGATGGGCTCAGTCTTGTTAATAAATGAATAGTAATAAAATCCTTCTGGAAGTTGGTGAGTGATTACTCTTTCGGGTGACATGGGAAAGCTCTACTTCCTGTCTAGGATCTCCCACCAGGTTGTACTCTGTTACGCAATAGGTCCTTGTCCCGCGCTACTGTCTCGCCAGCAAGAACAACGCAGGGCACGTAGGATCCTTCTGCAGAACAGTTTTTTAATGCATCTTGAGAGCGAGAGCATAAGCCAACATGGCGGAGACCCAGAGCGAGGCGAACCCAGCCCTTATATAGGAAACAGTCCCCGCCTCGGACGTGTCACTCTCAGATTGGTCAGCTACCCATCATCCCAGATGACGCCTCGGGAGAGGCAGGGATTACAGCGTTGGAAATTTACCAACACATGCGCGTTATCCTGTTCACCGGGCAGGGGAACCGGATGTCAGCGCCATCTTGCAATGGCAAATGTGGTTGCGGTCCTCTACAGGTCCTCTGATGGTTTCTGTTGCCTGACTGCTCTGTACCAAGTGCTATATTGATCCACTCTATCAACAACTATTTGAAGAACTCAGAAATATTATTATACTTTATTAAGCTGCCTAAAAAGTGTCTCTCTGGTGAAAGAGAAAATGGAGTTTTAGAATCTCATGTAGCATTGTCTACAAAGTCCAACAATCTTAGTATAAGACTAGTAATGAAACTGAGGGTCTTCACTTTCTTACCATGTGCCTCCTGCAATTTATCTGGAAACTTCCTCAGACATTTTTAGAAATGCATTCCTCCTAATGTGTTGACTCTTTATTCTCTGTATATGGACCTGAAAAATAACCAAAACAATGCAATAGTCACCAAATTATTATGAATATTTGAAGGAATTCTACTCTTTTCTTCAATTTTTCACTATTAATGAGAAAGAAAAGAATTTCAGGGTAATATCCACACTCTTGAAGAATCTCTGATTCTTCCCATTAAGTTTTATGAAAGCTAAGTTATTAAAGAGATGAGAACTTTATAAGTGTAACTTTCCTATGCACAGATACAGGCTAGAATTAATTTTATCATCTAAGAATCTAATTTGACTTGTGACATGGTAGGTAGTTATTAAAAATTCTTTAAGAAATAACCTCAAATTATGTTTGATAAAAATAACCATATATAATAATTGTGCCTTTTTATATTATATATTACTTAATCAATCTTCTGTGTGAAAGAAACTCAAAACACATTTTGGTATAGAAATAGAAGGTCCTTTGTACCCATCCATATCTTCCCTTGTTTTATAAGCTACTAGATTGATCTTTCTTCATAAATCCATACACAAACTGCTCCAAGCAGTTATTAAACATTTGACCATATGGAAACTGCTTTTACAATTTACATCGTAAACAGAAAAAGAAACAGCATGAACATGTTTGATAAAACACAGGCTCTGCATTTAAAGGAAAGACAAGAAAACGCTACTTCAGGAAAATTTTAAAAAGCATGCGTGTCGTTAGGTTAAATATTAATTTGAGTGTCAGCAATAATGGGTACCCACGTTATTTAAGGAAGTCATTAGTTCACTGTGTAGTCAATAAACATATTGATTAGAATTAATTCACTCAAAAAAGTCTCCAGTAATTTTTAACCTCAGTTTTTCTCTTTAAGGACTACCAAACTGTTTCCCCCCTGGAGGAGGGGCCTTTAGTAACAAGTTTGCAGTGGTTCATTTTCCAATTGCAGAGATTATGTATGTCAATGTCATGTGGTTCACATGGTTCAAAGCATTTTCTCTGAGCTTCAGTGTTCTTTTCTGGAGACTATTTTCTCTCGCTCTGTTTCTAAGGTCTTTAGGAGCTGTTTTAAAGAGACACTGCAGGCTGCTCAGAGGGTACTAATGAAGATATGCCCTAACTTTCTTTTGGCATTATAATATTTGGACATCTGTTCTGACTCCTTATATGTGAAATAAAACTCAAACCAGATAGCAGAATAAATGAAGGGGTTCATTATCCTAAATGTCATAACATTTGTTTGAATTATCATGTGTGTATTTTAAAGGCTGAAATTGTCATCTTGGTTCTGTTTCATCTGTTTGCAGTCCTTTGAGAAGACAATAGCCTGAACAAGTCTCTTTTCTACTGCATTAATAATTCAAGAGAAATAATTGACAATTTATATGTAATAAAAGTGAAATTGTTGTAGGTGAGCTATACAGTCTGGTAATTTCTAGAAGCATAAATATTTTACTGAGAAACATACCCTTTTAAAGCACAAAAGGTTCCTTGTTATAATGTATTCTACTTAGTGACAAATACTGCATTTTAAAAAGCCATGTGTTGACCATTATTGTGGTTCTCTTTGTGTAATGGTATTATAGATTCTTATGTGTTCATTTATTAAAGTACCCCATTGTGTGTCTCAGGAAGTATTTGTCTTGGAATTCCATGGTGCCAGTGATTAGTGAACACTCCATCGAGACCTTCGGGATCAGCATGAAACACACAGAGATATAATTGTTTAGGTTTTCTTTTAGGTTATAAAGAACCGATAATTTGATTGTGATGATATCAACAATGTCAACCAATTTAATTTAAAATACTCATCATTAGCTCTGCTTTCACCAGAAGTTTGGAGGAGTATTACTAATTAAGAGTAACTAATGTTGAACATAAAATCATGAATCACTCACCCATTAGGCTTGCAGATGCTAGTGGTCTTAAATGTTGCTTCTTGATTTTTTTTTCCCTTTTCCAATACTAGAAGAAAAGAACAGCGGATAGTTTACTGGTAAAAACTGGTTTAACTAAGTCATGGAAGCAAGATAGTGCTTTGCAAACGTGTTGTTCTGAAAATCTGCAAACGTCAAAGAAGCTCTCATCTTTCTGCTTGCTTTCCATATTTAGTAGACTGCGAATGGTGTTTTGCCTGGCAAAACATTTCAATTCGACACTCCAGAATACTTTATTTGTGAAGTCAGTTTAAGGAGGCTGTTCTTTGTAATGGAACTCCATTATATTAGGGGTGTTGTTAATTTGACAAATGTAAAAATGAATACTTAGTTTAATTTTGGATTCTTATATGTGTAAAAATAGGTTAATTTTTTTATCACTGCGGCAGTGGGAGCTTCAATTACAATCACCAAAAGTTAGAAAATAGACTACATTTTAAGAATTAAAGAAAGATTGTTTTAAGTTGTTCATATACTTTGAGTAAAACATCAGATGTCTGAATCATTTATAAAATAATAAATGAATAGATGATAAATTAATTAATATAATGGAAAATATATCTTAAAGACAAAATTTCAAAGGCCACCATATTTTATTTGTGTACCAGTCCAAACAAGAAGGAATATTTCCTTATAACTTTATCTAAAGCAATTTAATACATTTTAAACCTTCAGATTAACTTTTATGTTAAAGCTAAAATTTTTGTTCTAAAATAAATTTTCAGCTATACACAGATTTACACATAGGATACTGGATGATGGAATGGGTCTAAGGTGAAAATTCAGTCTAGTTCCTCTGGGTTACAGGTTGGCATGAAGTGAAGCTGATATTTTTGCTTCCTCTTAGTATTGTTATGTATGAACTTTTCATGATGAAGATGTCATATTGTAGAAGACTTTGTATTTATAGCATGTATTAATGTTTCAAGTTTGGATTACAGTCTTTTCCTTTTCTCTTCAAATAGAAATAAAGAGCCTTAAAGTCCATTTACAATTCATAATTTATTTAAATAAATATAATTTTATACATATTTGTAATTCAATCCTAGAACATCTTGCAACATCTAATATAAAATTTTTGTTCAAAGTTGCTAAATATGCCCCTCAAAGTTTGCATAAAATAAACATTCTAGGTGTATCTGTTAAAAATTGATCATGACTCCATAAATGCACAATGATAGTTCTAATTTTCTCAAATTTGACTATGGTTAATGTAACATACTACAATATACAAAGCTAAAATTATATTTTCAACTTCATTCAAGTTTGACTCTGGCATTGTGCTCCTAAAATTTTTTATATATACTACTATTGAATATAGACTATCAAAATAATTTTCACATCTTGACAACTATTTCAACTATTTTGTGGTAAACATTGATTCTTATTTTGGGGTTGCTAGAAGGAGTACTTTAATATTAAATCACTTGGATATTCAGTAATTAGAAACAAGGTATTATGAAATAGAAGTAAGCAAACACTATCTAGACACGCTTATATGTGACTAGGCTTCTAGAAGTATATTTAAGGAATTGAAGAGTGACGGGATGGTGAAGAGTTCCTCCACAAAACTTTGAGTGTAAAATTTTGTGGCATGGATTAATTACTACAGAATTTATTTATGTGTCATGATCAGGACAAAACTATGAGTATAAACATAGGCATTTAGAAGGCAATTTGACAAGGTAACTTCTAGCTAAATAATTATCACCACCTCAGCCATGGGATTTTGGATGTGGTAGAGACATGAAATTGAAATACTCTTAGTCAATGCAGATTCAAAATTCAAGTCAGACCTGGGAAAGTCATCAGGTTTAGAGAGTTTTTGAAAATGTATTTTATCTCATTGACTATCAAGAAAAACCAAATATCTGTCAAGAGAAGAAGAGACAACCAACTCCAAGATAAAACCTAATACCTACTCATGCCTTTATTTACATATGTGTATGTGAGTATTGAGTGTGTTGTATGTGTTTTCATAATTCCATAATTGTATGAAAACAGATGTCTGTAGAGATGTACATACATTCACACATAAGCAGAGGCTTATGTTCTGATGGGTGTTTTATTTGACTGTGGATGGATAGATGGATGGAAGGAAAGAAGGAAGATAGATAGATAGATAGATAGATAGATAGATAGATAGATAGATAGATAGATATTAAGGAAAAATTAAACATTTGAACCCAGAATTCTTCCTTTCAGCTAGTCTAGCTGGTCAACTTGTTCTTCAAACCCTCTGACTGTCTTTTAAATATTGGATTTCCTGGCATGAAGCCAAAGCATCCAAATTGAGCTCTCTGTTCATCACACTCACACGGCAAGCACTTCACACCTTGAGCTGTCACCCGAGTGCTCAAGTTGAACAAGACTTGAACATTTTCTGGTATGTTTTGCCAGGAAAAATAAATGCATGTGTAACAGGTTTCACAAAATAACTGTTCTAAATATTTAAAACTACAAAACGGATAAACAAATGAAACATCTGAGCCGCTTCTACAGAAATGAAATTTGAAGACTATTTTGGACAATATTTGAATTTGATAGATGGCTCAAGCAGAATGTTTAATTTTTATTCAGGTTTTCTTTTGACATTGCTACTATGTGGACCTGTCTTCTCCTGTCCGTTCTCTAGTCTCTCATGGCTTTAATTTTGACCTAACTGGCTTCTCTTCCATTATGCAGTCATCTTGGTATTTATTTTATTCCCGTTGGTATGTGCCTGCAAGGTGTGTTCCGGTTAAGTGCTATTCTCTCTCCCTCCTTTCTCTTCATAGACCATTAGAAACTACAGTTTTCCTCGTATTGTGCTTTTCTCCAGAAAGTCAGTCTGAAAATGGAGGTATGTTTATGGAACACAGAGAAAGGGCAAAGTTAGTTGAACAAATGCAGCAGAGGGGAATTGGAGATGATTGATCGGCCCTTCTGCCCTTCCACAGAACTGTAGACATTGTAGCAGTAAGTGTCATTGCCAACAATAGTTTGTCACTAATACTGATATTTTCTAGAGCACACCCTGCCTCACAAAGGTTGAAGTTCTCAAAAATGTTTTTATCATCATGTTTTCAGATTATTTAGTATTCTTTCTGAGAATTATATCTACTTGAAAGCAAGGTTGTGGTGGTGGTGAATGGAAAAAAATAATACTTGGACACCCATTAACATTTACAAATCCACCCAGGATTCATTTGTTACACATTGGGCAGATGGCCATCCAAATGAAATGAAAGCTGAGTAAATATGCGATGAGCTGTCATTTTGAGATCTCTTATTTAAATCAATCATGCTATAAATAAAATTATCTTAAATATAAAGAATATAATCATGTTTGAACAGTATTCCTATAAAAAAGCTTGGATCTTTCAGGAAGTATGCCTTACAGATAGACAGAACATGACTGCCTATTATCTACATATAGACATGTATACTCAAGGTTCTGTTGTAGCTGTTCTGCTTGATGACTTATGATACAGAGTTCATAAATCAAATAAAGAAGGCTAATTACATGGATTATCAGGTAAAAGTACTTGCTACCAAGTCTTATGATCAGAATTCAAGCTCTGGACCCAACTGATGGAAGGAAAGAACCAACTGAATTTTCCTCTACCATGAAAACACACACATACACAAACATGAAAATAAATTAATATGTGTAAATATATTTAATCTTAATTTAACCATTTCACTCTAAACAGTATCTGATCCCTTATAAAATTAAGACAGTGAAACAAAAACTATGTGCTTTTCTTTTTCTTCAATGTGACATTAATACTCTAAGCTTTCATTTGTGCTGATAAATGTTCATATTCTTCCTGTGTATTCTCTGTTGGTTCTAATTCTGTTCAAATATACTGTTAAAGTCCCTAATTTGACGTAACACTCCATATGATGCCTCAAGTTCAGATACAATATAATGTCTTCTCCACATCTGGGATTTGTTCTCATTCCTATTTGTAGACAGAAAACTGAATTTCTGTATATTTTCCTTTTTAATAATATAATCAAGCAGAATATAACTCATCAGTACTGGATAATAAAAATCAACAGAAGTAAAAGAGTCCAAGAGAAGGCACAAGAAACAGAAAGCTAAGCATTCACCCATGTAGGAATTTTGTAAAAAACACTAAACTTGAAGCCATAATAGTTCCCCAGAGGACCTGGTGCAGACTGGTTCAGGTTCTCCACATGATGCCCCAATCTCTGAGATTCATCTGAGTTTGATCGTGTTGATTTAGCAGGCCTGTGTTCCTGGTGTAGTCCACTCCCTCTGGTTCTTACACTGTTTGTCTTCTCTTCCATGGGATTCCCTGGGCCCCAAGTAGAGAGATTTGATGGATACATCCAATTTCAGCATGTTCAGGCTGTTATCTCCATTATTTCATGATTTCATTTAGACTACCTAAATATATGTATATGTTTTACAAAGTTTTTACTATATTATATTCTCAAAATTTAGATGTCTCTCCCAGTATTCATTTCTCCATCCCTTTCTTCTTCCCTACTTCACTTGGTTCTCTCATTCTAGTTACCACCATACATACATAACTATTTTTTCTATTTCTCTTACTTAAATAGATCTACCTCTCCGTCAATGTCCCTTACTTTATACCCGACCTCTGCAGTTCTAGAGATTGCAGCTAGGTTATCACTGACGTAAGAGCAATTATCTACAGATAAATGCATACATAACATACTTTTATTTCTGGTTCTGGGTTACCTCACTCAGTATGATTTCTTCTAGATCTGTCTACTTACCTGTGAACTTAATGATTTTATTTTCAATGGCTAAGTAATATTCCATTACACAATCACATTTTCTTTATCCATTGAAGGACGTTTGGGTGGCTTGCAATTTCTGACTCTTAATAATAAATCAAGGTCAGATAAATACTTTAAACGTAACTATAACTCCTAGTGAAATAGCAGTCATTAAAAGTCTCTCCATCAAAAAAAGTGAAGAACCAGATGGTTGCAGTCCAGAATTTTATAAGACATTCAAAGAAGAGTTAATGTCAATACTCTTTGTTGAAATAATTCAACAAAATAGAAACAGAAGGAACACTATCAAATTCTTTTTTTGAGGCAACCATTATCTTGATACCCCAAACACATAAAGATCTAATAAAAAATGAGAATTAAAGATGAATTCCCCTGATAAATAAAGATAAAAAAAATTCTCAATAAAATACTTGTAAACTGAATCCCAAAGAACATTGAAAAGACCATACATTTCACTAGGTATACCTCTTCCCAGAGATGCAGGGATAGTTCTACATATTTTAATCAATAAATATAATCCACCACTTAAATCTTCAACATATTTAGCTATCATGGAAATGCAAGTCAAATCTATGTTTAGATTTCATCTTATATCTGTCAATATTGCTAGGATTGTAGAACAATTGACAACTCATGCTGGCAAGAACACAGAATAAGGAGAACAATCATCTATTGCTGCTGGGACTGCAAATTAATACAGCCACTCTTGAAATCAGTGTGGCAGTTTCTCTGAAAATGGGAATCCATCTACCTCATGATACAGTAATATTACACTGGGACATATACCAAAAGATGCTACATCCCACCACAGAGACACTTGCTCAACCATGTTCATTGCTGCTATTAATTATTTTCGTATCTTGTATTTTATTTCTTCTCCTTGATGTTCACTGTTATCTGTTTTACTTCCTCTACTCTCTTCTCCTCTGGATCCCAAATTATTGGTTACTCCTTACATAGTTGGCTCTCACCACCCAGATGGAATGCTGATGGTTTCCATGGTGTGGTCGTGCGTCTTTGCTGCCATCTTGACATACTTTGAAAAAGGCAAACTTAACTCAAGAATCGTCCCCATAAAATTGGCCTGTGGGAAGGTCTGTGAGACATTTTCTTAATTTTTAACTGATGCAGGGGGTTCTAATCCCTTGTGAGTAGTGAAGCCACTAGACAGGTGGGCTTAGACTGTCTAAGAAATCTAAGTTAATAAGCCATGGGAGCAAGTCAGTAAGCAGAGTTCCTCATGGTCTCTGCTTCATATACTACCTTCAGAATCCTGCCCTTTCTTCCTTCTGTGACAGATTGTAATCTGTCAGAATCTTATTCTCCCTAAGTTGTTTTCAGCAATGGTGTTTATAAGAGCAACTGAGAAATCAAGCTATAACACATGGAAATTTAATTGCATTTATTTTGAAAACTGAGCATTATGACATGCATACAGTTACTTGCCTGAGATCTTGAAAAAATAGACTAACCTATTACAGGTAGTATCACAGGTCCACACTCTCAGTATTTAAAACTATTTTTATTTGCATATTTGATGAAACTGTACAACACATTTGCAGTTATTACCAGATTAAGTGATTCAGTATTAGCCAAATTCAGACATAAATGTAATTTGTAGATCCTTTATTTAGACGTGAACTGAAAGAACACCATGATCATTTCAGATTGATATGAGAAAACAATGAAGCACACATCAGTGATGGACTAAGAAAGGATAATTTCAGATACGTGATACTGACCTAACATTTATTAATTCAAGATCTCAGGCAAGTGATGTGATTACGGTATTTCAGCTATTTAAATTCAATGATTGTATTCTTTATAATTTCTCCTATTTACATCTTGACCACAGTTTCCACTCACACCAAGCCTCCTGTTCCCTCCTTCCACCTCCCTTCTATCCCCAGACCCATAATTCCCTAGTTTCCCTTAAAAAATAGTAGGTCTCCAGGGATATCCATCGAAAATTACAATAAAACTAGGCACAAACCCTTAAATCAAGGCTGAACAAGGCAATCCAGTAGGAGGAAAAGTGTTCGACATGTAGGCAAAAGAGACAAAGACATCCCAGTTCCCACAACAACACCAAGCAAGCAACCATAAGGTATATGCAGAGGATGTCGATCAGACCTGTACAGGATCCATGTTCATCATTTCGATCTGTGTGATCCCCTATGAGCCTCTCTTAGCCACAGCTTCTTTATCTATTCTTCCATCAAGGGGCATTTAGGTTGTTTCCAGGTTTTGTCTATGACAAATAATACTGCTATGAACATAGTTAAGCACATGCCCTTGTGGTATGATTGAGAATCCTTTGGGTATATACACAAAAGTGGTATTACTAGGTCTTGGGGTAGATTGTTTCATAATTTTCTCATAAAATGACACACTGATATTCAAAGCGGTTATACAGGTTTGCATTCCCACCAAGTTACATATAATTCTTATTTCACATATAAGTGCCACTTTGTTCTATAACATGGTCACAGAAAAATCACATGACCATGACAAACTTCACTGAACTGCTCTAAATTGTGGGAAATTACAAAATTAAAAATAATGAAATGCTAATAGCAGTTTGCCCTCATACTATACAAAGTTGTCTCTCAGTTAAGGTAATTTGATTGCAACACTATAGATACAGAAATAACATTGTAGAAAAACATCAAAGAAAGAATAACTAAGATAGACGTGGCTAGAAGCTGAATATGCATTCATATACAAAAATTCTTTTATTTAATATGTACTTATACATGGATAACTACATCCATCCAAAAAGCACACTGAAACTACTGCTTAAATAAAACTGAACAGTAAATTCATTTTGCTTTAATGGAGTTGATATATTTACTTTTACTTCTTAAATTTAGCTTAAAATAAAATTAGCTTAAAATAAAGCTTTATAAGTTAAGGAAATAATGAAATCAACTTAAAAGCCAGAAAATATATACTTAAAAATTATGCAATATAATAAGCATGCTTTAGCATCAAATTTACTGTCAGCAATGTTCTAGCATGTCCTGAATCTCAGGAGCATCCTGACTAAATAAAATTTGCTGTGTGGAATCACTGCATTTCGTCTCCAGCACAACAGAGTGGATGTGTTTCCTCTAAACATAAGGAAGCTGTGGCTCTAGATACAAAGCCAATTTATTGAAAGACTCAATGGCCTGGAACTCAAAACCTGCTCTGAATTCAGTTATCTGAGCTCAGAAGGTGCAGGGAAGCTGATTTGAGTTGTTCCCTCAACATGGGGGCAGAATGGGTAAAATGAAAATGCCATGTTTGCATTTTCTTATTTTATTTCTCGTTAGAGCGTCATACGTATCTCTAAAATAATGGCTGCTGAGCAAGTTGGCAGCAGCTGGCAATATTCCTTCAGGCCCCTTGGGGCAGTGCCAGAGGTTCAGAGTCTCTAGCAAATTTGGGCTGAATTCTCATCCAAATGAACACCTGCTGCCATTGTCCAGTACCAGTCTTGCCCTCCCCAAGGCCAGCTCTCTTTGTGGTGGAATCCATTCATAGGGAAAAAGCCTGCCAGTGTTCCGCACTTATTTTTATTTCCCTCTCCTTTTACTAAGTGGTCAATTGCCTGAGTATCTTGGAGATGGAGATAATACTAAGTTTATCTTTGGCTTGCTGGCATGATAATCTTCTACATTAGTTTACTCAAATATATTCCTGTCTATTTAAATATCTTTTGGTTTCCATCTCCTCTTATTTCTATTTTTCTACCAAGCTTAAGTTGCTTTTTGAGGGCAAGATTTTTATTGCAAAAGTACTTACTTTACAGAAAATCACCCTACATGATTTGCAACAGGAAAAATACAAATAATTCAAGTAAAAACGAATTTAATGATGTTCTCCCAATGGGCCAGACGTGTCAACCATTCACTCTCTTAGTCCTTTATTTCTATTCTTTTGCTTTTGTGTAATTATTTGCTGAATTTTTGCAGTTAGTTGGTTTTTCAAGGTCATTTTACATTCAAGTAGGAATAAAGACAAACACTTTTTAAAAACAATTACTGATCAAAGAGCATACATATCACAGATAGCCAAGTTTAAGTTTCCATATAACTTTGCATTACCGTAAGATAGATAGGTAACCTAAAATGTTACTAAGACATATTATGTTTTATAAAATTGCTTCAAAATATACAAACTCTAAATTTAAAATGTCAGCTATGTTGTCCATGTTTTATTCTTGTTTTAAAATCATGTATTAGAAAATCAATTAATAGAGAATATTCTCAGTAATTCCTATCGTAAATGTTCTTTCAATACTCATCTATCTACAATTTTATACCCTTTTTTCTTGTGAAATAAATTCAGTTATTTGACAACTGCTAAAGTGTAAGATGTATCTAAATAGCTGCAGCTTGCTCTGTCTTGCAGAGAGAGCCTCCCTGCCATCTGCAGCCCTTGGTCCCTCTTGTTGGGCCTTGTGCTTTGTTATGCATGAGCAAACACATTCGCCTTTTCATTTCATTCATTAGACTTTTAATCCTTGATTAGTGTTTTCAAGATTCCCTCAAATACACAACTTCTTTATCTCTTTTGTGTTAGTTTTCTTTTTCTTTTGTCTTCACTCTGAAGCAAACTTAGAATTGAATCACAAAAGCTCTTTTCTATTAAGAAGCTTGGTAAATATATTAGTTTCTCATTTGAGTGATTAATCATGTGTAGCTGGAGAATGGGAGAGTATCTCCTTACTTGGAATAATAGGACTGTTTAATACTGGCCTAAATGATCTGTACTCCAAAATTTGGGTTACAGCCCTCCGCCAATCTCACACAAGCAGTGTGACTCTTGTCTTAGAGAGAACTGCTGAATTACCAAAAAGAAAGTGGTACCCATTAGGGCTCAGAACTGTTGTATTTAGCATCTGAGAGATGAGTTAGAATTGTCAAGATTTCTTTGTGGCCTTCTCTTTGCTGGCTTTCTCCATTACAGGAGATGGGGCAGAAAGCTATGTGCCTTATGAACAGTTATCAATCACACATCTGGGGCATGCTGAGCAAAGTCGGAAACCAAAGGTTACATTGCTTCACTGGGTCCCCAGCCTCTCACTGTCTTCTTACCCAGGGTTGATCTCCAAGGGTCGGGAACTTCTCTGCTTGATCATTTTCCCACTTAAGTCGTCCTTTTTAACTCTTGTTTAGAAATAGTTTCAACTGCTCTCTGACCTTATTATGACAAAATGTATGACTTTAAGCAGAATCTAAGCATGGAGACCAAACCAAAAATTAAAAGATACATACATTCAATAGAAATTAATTTCTTTTATAAATATAAGAAATAAAAAAATAAATAAATAAAATAAATAAATATAAGAAATATCTAGTTTTCACATGTTTTTATAATCATTCTTTCTTGGTTTTCACATGGGTAGTACATCTTTTTTTAATTTTAGAATATCTTCTTGTAAATAGCTTTGTAAAAACAGAATTGGTGAAAAAGTCTTATTTATTACTTTATAAATCTACAAGATAATAAAATCACAACTATCCCTCCCTCATTTCTGCTTTTTAGGATGCTTCCATTGCACACAGATTCCATATCATGAGAGAAAAACACCCAGAGAAATTCAACAGCCGGTAAGGCACCAACTGGTGGATTTTTAATGTTGATTGCTGTTGGTATATGTCGTTATAGACGATCACTATGTGGTGTACACCCCTTACATGAAAGGGTTGGATAAAGTTTAGTTTAGGTGTTCACATTTAGATAGAAGTATAAATAAATGTGTTTTCCTTCTTTGTTTTTCATGGTGCTACAATGCAGAATGGGTATCGTGTCTATTTCAATTTCATGTGCTTTTAAGTAAATATTTAAAGTATGTTGACAGTGAAAATAACACATACTACAAGCCTTTGCATGGCTTAGTATGTGGAGCTACTCATTCTCCATCCTATGGGAAAACACAGTTCTGGTTTGAGAATTTGATAACTGAGTAATCTTATATACACTGGTGTCTCAGTTTGCTATCCTTTGAACAACCATCCCATATTTGCTTCAAGTAATGCCAGTAAAAACCTCCTTTCCAACAACATCAACAGCAGAAATGTAGACCGTGACCTTTGTCCTTAATTGGAGAAACAGGAAAAACTTGGCCTCCCTAGGTTTTATTCTTAGGGGGAAAGTCGGCCTCTTTCCTAGAAAAATGGGAAAAAGTATTAAATTGCCTTCTGTTCTTATTATCCTCATTGTTACCTGATATTTCATAATATGAGAAGATCATAATCTTTATATCTGTGTGGACATTATATGAGTTTATATATTGTATTCAAAGTCAAGGACTCTGTTCTCTGTATTGGCTAAGTGGATCCTTAGCCATGAATACTGCATGTAATTTAGTCAATACATGTCTCTGTGCTAATTTCACCATACACTAATATTTGACATAATTTTCTTCTGTGAAAACAAATTTATAAAAATAAATGCTATAAAGATATATTTCAAAAGTTAAGTCTTTCTTAACTATAGACTTGAGGGTACAATTTACTGAATAATCTTAATAAAAAGGTCTCATGATTTGTCATATCCTAATTTTTAGTAGATTCATTTAAGGATTTTTGTAAAACAAATATTTTAATACCTCTAATGCCTTGAGTTGTTTCTTAGACTACAAATAATAAATTTTTGAGCATATAACAGTTTGTTTCTTCTCTCTTGGGTCAGAAAGCTGTAAGAATATTGTAAGGACAAAGGTCGCTGTCTACATTTCTGCTGTTGATGTTGGAAAGGTGGTTTTTACTGGCATTTACTTGAAGCAAATATGGGATGGTTGTTCAAGTCACCAGTGTATATAAGATCACTCAAAGTTCTTTTGTTGTGGTATGTTTATCCGGTTTCATGCTAAGGAAGTACTAGCTTTGAAAACAAGTTTGGCAGTGTTCCTTCCACGTTTGGAGAAGCAGTTTGAGGAGTATTGGTATGAGCACTTCTTGGCGTTTTAGAGGAATTCTGTGATACATCCATATGGCCTCAGGGAGTTCTTTCTGAGATGATTTTATTACTGCCTCAACTCATTGCTTATTATGGATCTCTTCGAGTATTTATATTTCTTTGATTTAATTTGGGGAAGTCATATGTTTCTAGAAATTTATTCATTTCCTATAAACTTTTAAAATTTGAATGTAAGTTTTAAAAGTACCTTTTACTTAAAAGATCTAGATCTACATGACTCCATCTAAAAACTTAGATTTAATAAAGCAGTAGGATAAATAAAAACATCGTACAAAAACCTATCCTTTGGACCACCATTCCTTATTAGCTACAAGTAAAAGCTGTTAAAAAAAGAAAGATAAACTAGGCAAAAAGGAAATCAGAGAGGAAATTAACCCTCGTGGTGGTTTCAAAATAAATAAATAAATCCATAGGAAATCTTTAACTGATGATGCAAATGCCTTCTAAGCAATAGAGAGAGAAAATAAGAAACCACTCGATGATGAAAAGACCTCCGACATTCACGGATTGGAAAAAATCGATTTTTAAAAGTATCCATATTACCTAACATATTACAATGCATAAATGCAATCTCTATCAAAATTACAAGACTGTTTCTACAGAATCAGGAGATACAATCGAAGATCTCAACCTGCCAAAGTAATCCTGGGAAGGAACAGCAATGTTGAAGGCACAGTGATGTCAGCTCTCTAACTATACTCTAGAGGTATATTTACAAAGCCAGAACAAATAAAGAATAGTGAACAAGCAAAAACAAATAAAGAGATATAAAAGAAAAATAGGAGCTCACAGAGTCTGAACCAAAAATATGTGAGCCTGTATGTAACCAACGTAGGCCCTCTACACACACACACACACGCACGCACACACACACACACTTCTTTGACAATTGTATAGCTTTGTCTACTTGTGGGACTCTTAACAATGGAATCGGGCTGTCCTTAAAGCTTTGACTGACTTTTGAGAACCTAATCCTCACACTGGGTTGTTTTGCCCAGCCTTACTACAAGGAAAGTGCTTGTTTTTATTGTGACTTGATATTCCATGCTTCATTGATGACCATGAAAGGCTTGAGCCTTTCTGAACAGAAATAGAGGATGAGTGGATGGGGACGGGTGGCAACGAGTGAGGGAAAATGCAGTAGGGATGTAAAAAAGACATGAATTAAACAAAAGGGTGAGTATAAGAAATGGTAAAATAACATAGTTAAATTTTGAAAAAAAAAAAAACAAAAAAGTTTATTGGAAAAAAAAAGTCTTCAACAGAAAATACTGGTAAGACTGGATTCTTCCCAAAGAACAATGATGTTAGTGCATAAGTCTCACTCTGCCCTCAGGTCAGCACGTCTATCATTGGAAAAACAAAGAATAAAATTGCTGGGAAAGATTTAAGGAATGACGAAATATTATTCACTGCTTATGAAAGCATAAACTGGAACAACCACTGTGCAAATTCATATGAATTTTTTCACCAGTCTAAATTTGCAACTGCCATATGACTCAGCTGTACCATTTTTGAGAATATACCAGAAAACTTCTGTGCTAACACACCATGTGACATACTTGCACATCTCCACTTATCGCTGAGTTGTTCATAGTGGCTAAGAAATGAAATCAGCATGGATGCCTATCAAGATATACATGGATAAAGATCATGTTATGCATATATACAATAGGAGTCTGTCCAGGCATGCAGAAAACTAACTCGTGACATTTTATGAAAACTAGATATAACTGGAGATTCTTATGTTAAACAAAGTAGGTTAAAGCCAAAAAGACAAATATTATGTTCTTATGTAAAGAAGATTCTGAACTTAAATGTATATGTGTGTACAAGACAGATGGATAAATACAAAGTAAAATTTTATATATATATATATATATATATATATATGGAGATGCCATTATGAAACCCATTCTTTGTATGCTAACTTCAGAACAATAAGGAAAGTAAAACAAAACAAAACAAAAATACCAAAAGGAAACAAATGCTCCACAAAAACAAACAAATAACCATGGAGCTCATTTTGTGTTGACTAACTCTTCCTGGGAATATGACCATCCCTGGGAGGTGTTTGAAAATGTTTTATACCTACCGCCCAACCTTCTGCTCAGTATGTTCAAGAGTCACTCCCGGTGCAGCGTGCACCAGCATGTCATTCCATTTCATTGTCAAGGGATATTAGATTGTATATGAGGGTTCTAGTCTCTCCGCATCTTTCTCAGAATCTTTGGTTTGTTATTTAACAATTTTAATATAAAAAGTGATATTTAATAAAAGCATTTGCTCATTCCTAATGACTGGAACATGTTTTTTTCACACATATATGAGCAACCCATATCCTGTTTGAGATCTACTATCTTTATAATTCTTTTGTCTATGTTAAATTTTTACTGTTGAATCATAAAATGGTTTTTAATCTTATATATGAGACATTAACAAATACATTATTTCCAAATTAAAAAAATCACACTGTGAGTTTTGCCACTTGATAATATACATTGCATATTCTGAAAACAATCCTAGTTGCTACTGTAGGTAAAAACTGCTTCCCAAGACAGAATATGTTTTCCTAAGTGTCAGCCCTGGGATGATTTATGTGTTTATAATAATATATTAAAAGAGGTATTGAAGAGGCTTCAAAGAAGCCCCCTTGAAGATGTAGTATGCTCTGCATTCCCTCCTATGCTCCATGCAGTAAAGAAAAACATTAAAGACTTAGAAAGACATCAGAACAGTGTATAGCATTATATAAGACATTGACTCCACACTACATTCAGGAAGGAGAAAACCAGAATGACGGTGTGAGAAATATATATGTAGAGTAACATTAAAGTGTTTATATTGAAATCAGATTTGATAGCCCATAGGTAAGACTGTCAACATTTGTGATCCCCCTCAAGTGTCAGGGTACAATGAATTACTTTTTAAAGAAAAATTTTATTCTTCTTAATAATAAAGGTTTGTATTGCTCATTTGTTTAAATTTTATTACAAATACAACTAATAATTTATGACATCTTCATTGCCTAATATGTGGTTAGATACTGTTTTCGTGTTGGAATGCCCTGATGATACTTTCAGATGGGAAACTTTATGGAAACTTCTTTGAAAATTTGTGTCATGAATAATCTTATTTATAAATAGATGCTAAGCTTTAGTTTACTTGAAACAAAGAATGAGATATGTAGTATCATCTATAATCGCATAATTTTTTTTTCATTTTATGATGAATTCAAAGAATTTTTATGATGAGTTCAAAGAATACTGGTATTGTTGGTCACTCTCTGTGATATGACAGCTGAAATCCTGGTTTTGGCCTGAAACAGGTCTAGATTTCTGGACAGACCCTATTGTTTTTGATTCCAGAGTGAGATGAGACAGAAAAAAAAATGGGCTGGCACATTAGTAGATGTTATTCTTGTCTACTTTGATAGGAACTCTGCAGATGTATAGGGTCTATGTGGTCTTTTTCTCTTCTTATGTGTTGGGAGGTATATTTGAAACACAACTGATAGAGATCATATCTACAGAATATGTATGGCCAACAGTCCATGAGATATGACCTTACTAGATGATTGACCAGCAGAATTTCCCAACCCAAGGATCATTCTTCATTCAACTTTTTCTCTCCACCTGGATCCTTCCCATTTCTAACCAACTCTTCCCTTCAGAAAAATTTTGGTTATAGATAGGAAAATTTGGATGTAGAGTCCAACCCCAAATGAAAGTTTAGAACCCACTCAATGCCCGCTGCCCTCATAGGCACTCAACCACTTCCTGAGTGCTCTCACCTTCCACTTCTTCAACTTCCGCTTACCCAGAGGAGGGAGCAGGTGTTTTGTTTTAAAATTCTAGTTCAAATAAGAACAAAAATGAGAAGGAGGAGGAAGAATAAAAGAAGGAGGTCTATTTCATATCTCTCCTGACTTTACAAACTTTTAATCTCAAATCCTTTAGCCACTTTTGCGCACTACAAAAAAAAATGTAGTGGGGAATTCAAGCTCTTATGGGGTCACAGAAAGCGTTTACTGCCTCAGTTACCTCTCCAGTCTATGATAACTCATCATTTATCTCAAAGGATGGCGTGTAAGGGATAACCAGAAGGTGCTGATTTGCTGCCCGAAGTAGTGACTAAATGTGCTCTTGCCTCTAAGGGATTCATAGACGACACTGTTGTTAGAGATCTCCACAGTGCCCCGAGGATAAGGGGCAGGAGCTCCTGTCACAGGCAGAGGAGCGAAACGTGAGCTTTGGAATGTTCATTGCTAGCTTTTCCTTTTTTAAATATTCAATTTTTACCATATATATCTACTCTTAAGTAGACTGCTTTTTCTGTAGTTTCAAAATTTTATTTGTGTATTTATTTCAGTTTTATTAGATTTCTTCAATCCAAAGATCAAAATTTTGAAAAATGTTGGTGAGTCCTAGATGCATAGATCTGAACATACAATTAAACAATGCTTTAAGGTAGGAATAATCTGTCTAGCTTCCGGTCAGTTAAGTACATGCATTCCTGCCTATAATTCTGTAGGTGGCTTTCACTTAAAGTACCAAACATTTAGGTAATTCTCTAAGTTCTATTACAAAAATTCAAAATATGACTGTCTTCTGAGAAGTTTTTGTGAGGAAGCAAATTATACATAAAACAATTGGATCTGTCAGGGCAGACATGGATTCCAACACTGAGGCAAGCTCAGTCATAGTTACTGACATATGTTCAAGGACTTGCAAATGAGTTCTTAGAAATGATGATAGTGACAGTGTCTCTGGTCAGAGCTCACTTCACAAGAACTTGTTTGCCACAAACGCCATGCTCCAGCATGCTCACCTTGAAATTCATATAATATGTGTGTGTGTGTGTGTGTGTGTGTGTGTGTGTGTGTCCATCATAGCTAACACTACATTTCTAAAATTAGCTTAAGGAAATTAATTTTCAATATATATATATATACATTCCTGCTCCCTATGCTTCTTACAGTAGAAATGGGAAGAATTTGGAAAGATAATGATTTTCTTGTGCTTAAAAAACGCTCTTTGCAAGGCTCATATCTTATTCCTTCCAAGTTCCTGGAGAGATCTAAGTTAACTGTTAAAATGTAACATGCTCTCTGTCTCCCTTAACTTTAAAATAAAACTGAAAGTATATAAAGACTTCTCAGATTTAGACTCAAGGAAAAATAGAGTTTGAAGTACACATGTTAATACAATTTAAAACCATATGTTACATAATATTGGTATTTGAAATATAAATATAACTTGTCTGTGAGTGCCTACAATCATTTTCAAGCTGTTGTGTTTCACAGATAGTTCACCTCTTCTGGTTATATTTAGAGTACTTTAAGTTCTTGTTTTTAAGGAAAGAACATTAATAATTGGTCACTAGCCACTCTAAAGTGTGTTTCCAAATATCTGATGATTGTGCAGCCCTATTTTTTTTAAAAAAATTTAAATACTAGGAGCAAAGATGACTGAATATTGACAATTATGGAATTGTCATGAAATTACATGAAATTACAAGTTGGGTGATATCATCTTTGCCAAAAGTTTTGGCTATATTTCAGGTGTTTTCATTCACTCGAGTTGATAGAATTAATTCACCTTCTTAATGCACTGTATCTAAAACCTCTTTCTTGGAGTGAATTAAAGGGATCAGCCAGGAAACACTATGATAAGTGAATATAATTGTTTTAGATCCACACTGAAACTTAAAAGTATTTGGTCTCTGATTTAATTCATGAGACATAGTTTTCTTCCTCCTCCTTCTCATTTTTGTTCTTATTTGAACTAGAATTTTAAAACAAAACATTCATTTGACAGGAACTAGAGTCACTTTAAGGACAAATCTCTGAGCATATCTGCAACAGATTTTCTAGACTAGGTTAATGAAGGTACAAGGATTCATACATAAATTTAAGTGACAGCATCCCAAGGGGTGTGCTCCCAGATTACTTACAAGGGAGAAAACTGGTCAATACCAGTTTTCATCTCTCTCTGCTTCTAAGTGTAAACTCAGTGTGACCAGCTACCTTCCCTTCTTTCCCCATCCTCCTGAGTCTTGAAGGACCATGTTCCCCTGAGCTGTCAATTAAAATCAATCCTTCCTCCTTACAATTGCTTCTTGGCAGGTATTGGGTTGCATTAATGAAGAAAGTAAATACTGTGGGAAAGGGATAATGGGAAGGAAACTGCTGCTGGAATGAATGTGATCATATTGGTTTTAAGATTTTGGAACTGGTTTGAGGGAAGAATACAGAAGATTTTGCAGCTGCAGGTAGACTAAAGAAGCCCTAAAATGCTGTAAATAGAAAGAACGTAAGAGGGAGACTGGGAAAGGCAAGCATGATGAACGAAATGTGACCATGAAGGCCTGACTCCTGCAATCAGAGAGAAGCAGGAATTTTGGGGGGAACAGCCATAGAGAACATTCCATTTATTTACTTACTAATTTATTTATTTAGTTAAATTTTTCTTAATTTTACAAGCCAATCCCAGTTCCCTCTCCCTCCTCCTCCAGCTCCCCCCACTTTCCTCCTACACCACCACCCATTCATTTCTCAGAGAGGGTGAGGACTCACACGGGGAGTCAATAAAGTCTATGACATCAATTGAGGCAGGACCAAGGCCCTTCTCACAGTATCTAGACTGAGCAATGTGTTCCTCCATAGGGAATGAGCTCCAAAAAGCCAGTTCATGCACTAGGGATGAATACTGGTTCCATGGTCACTGCCCAAGCCACAGCACTGCCACACAAATTCAGAAGGCCTAATGCAGTCCTATGCAGGATCCCCAACTGTCAGTCCAAAGTCAGTGAACTCCCACCAGCTCAGCTCAGCTGTTTCCGTGAGTTTACCCCATCATGATCCTGAGTCGCTTTGCTTCTACTATCACTGTTTCCTCTCTATAACTGGATTCCATGAGCTCAGCCTAGTGCTTAACTGTGGATCTCTGCACCTGCTTCCATCATTTACTGGATGAAGATTCTACAATGACAATTAAGGAAGTCATCAATGAATACAAGGGAAGGGCAGTTAAGGCACCCCCTTCACCATCACTTAGGTTCTTACCTTGGGTCATCCTTGTGGATTCCTGGGAATTTTCCTAGTAGGTTTTGCCCTAACCCCAAAATGGGTGCCTCTATCATGGTATCATTTCCTTGCTCTCCCTCTCTGCTCTTCCCCCAACTTGAACTTCCTAATACCTCCCATTGTCCTACCCCCTGTACATCTCCTCTTTCCCCTCCCCCTTCCCCCCCCCACTTGCACTTTACTCAGGATACCTTGTCTATTTCCCCTTCCCAGGGGATCCATGTATGTCTCTCTCAGGGTCCTACTTGTTTCCTCGCATCTGCCAGAGAAGAACTTAACAGAGACATAAAAGAACTAAGAGATGTTATGACTCAAATGGGTTTAACAAACACCAATAGAACATTTCACCCAAACCCAAAAATAGATACCTTCTTCTCAACACCTCATGGAACCTTCTTTAAAATGGACCACATACTCAGAAACAAAGCAAACCTCAACAGATACAAAAAAAAATTGGAATTATCCCCTGTATCTTATCAGATCACATGACTTAAGGTTAGAATTCAACAACAACACTAATTGCAAAAAGCCCCAAAAACTCATGGAAGTTGAACAGTGCTAAGCAGAATCACCACTGGCTCAAGGAAGAAATACAGAAAGAAATTAAAGACTGCCTAGAATTCACTAAAAATGAATGTAAATGCACAACATATCCAAACTTATGGGACACTTTGAAAGATTTGCCAAGAAGAAAGGTCCTAGCATTAAGTGCCTACATAAAAAACCTGAAGGCATCTCACAACTCTAGAGAAAAAGAAGCAGCTCACCCAGGAGTGGAAGACAGGACATAATCAAGTTGAGAGTTGAAATCAATAAAATAGAAACAAAGTCAACAATACAAAGAATCAATTGAACAAAGATTTGGTTCTTTGAGAAAATCAACAAGATAGACAAACATGTATCCAAACTAATCAAAAGACATAGAGAGAAAATCCAAATTAACAAAATCAGAAATGGAAAGAGGGACATAACAACAGACAGGGAGGAAATTCAGAAAATTATCAGGTTGTACTTCAAAAACCTGTACTCCACAAAATTGGAAAATTTAAAGGAAATGGAAAATTTTCTGTACATATACAACTTATCAAAATTAACTCAATACTAAATAAATAATTTCAATAAACCTATAGTCCCTAAGGAAAGAGAAGCATTCATCAAAAGTCTCCCAATCAAAATAAGCCAGGGTCAGATGGTTTAAACACAGAATTCTACCAGAATTTCAAAGAAGAGATAATATCAATACTTTTCAAATTTTTCCACACAATAGGAACAGAAAAACCATTGCCAAACTCTTTTAACAAAGCTACAGTTATCCTGATACCCAAACCACACAAAGATGCAACTAAGAAAGAGAATTATAGACCAATCTCCCTCATGAACATTGATGTGAAAAATGTCCAATAAAATAATGGCAAACAGAATTCAAGAACCTGTCATAAAAGTCTTCCACCATGATCAAGTAGGTTTTATCCCAGAGATCCAGGGATGGTTCATCTACAAAATTCTGTCAATGTAATCCACCATATAAGAAAACTGAAAGAAAAAAAAATCACATGGCTATCTTGTTAGATGCTGAAAACACCTTCAACAAAATTCATCATCCCTTCCTGATAAAAGAACATAAGGAACATACCTAAACATAATAAAGGTAAAATACAGCAAGCCATTGCCAACATCAAACTAAATGGAGAGAAACTCAAAGTGATTCCACCAAAACCAGGAACAAGACAAGGCTGCCCACTCTCTCGATACCTATTTGATATGGTATTCCAAGTTCCAGCTAGAGCAATAAGACAACAAACAGAGGTCAAGGGAATACAAATTGGAAAGAAAAAAACTCAAACTCTGACTCTTTGCAGACATGATGGCACTCATAAGTGACCTGAAAAGTTCTACAAGGGAAATCCTACAGCTGAAAACACCTTCAGTATATGTGGCAGGATACAAGATTGACTCAAAAACATCAGTAGACTTTAGGTGGTAAATGACAGAGGACATTATTTTGTATAAATTGAAAAGAATCTAGCTGCATTCTGCCTATATCTGCAGACCATGAATGAAACTGAACTCAAAAGTAATGGCTTCATTTATTTGGTGGAAAAGTTTCAAGATGAGAGGGCATTCGGGTTCAAACCAAGTTTTTGCCTACTGCTGTCACCCAGATCTACAGTGAGAGAGTGCAAAGGTCAGTAGAAAGAGTTGAAAAATGTGCAGCTCAGCAAGGAAAGTATTTAAGTCACCCAAGTGGTGGTCTTTAAAGCCATTGTAGTTGTTAAAGAACTTACTTAGCACCATTGAAGGGATAGCTGGAGCTCTGTCCTGTGACAGCAAAAAAGATGCGCTGAGGAGAAGACCTAAACCCTGGAAGCCTGCATCTTGTGATATTCCAAGTTCTGTGAAAGGAGAGAACCTAACAAAGAACACCACTGCAGGGGGTCTCTAGTGAAACTACCCAGAGCAGCATTTCCCAGAGATTGGTTCAACTTTGGTCCAGTGAACCAGGCTATGCCGCAAGCTGGAGGCAGAATTCATTAATGTAATGGGTGTTTACTGTTTTTGCAGGCATCAAATATAAATGGATCATAAGCTCTTTCTCCATAATATCAGAGAGGCATTAACACTTTCAATGAGTGGCAGGGTTAGAATACCTACACTGCAGGCCTAAGAGACAACTGTATAAAACACTTACAAGGAAACCTGGGATTTGTAGAACATTTAGGGGACAGATATCATCACATGTCTGCCAAGGAAAGATACCAGCACAGATTGATGTACCCCAAGAGATAGGCTATGTATGCTTTAGGCAACAAAGATAGTAATATGGGTCTACCTATGTCCTTTGGAGTCCAGACAATTCTGTCATAAGTCCCAGGTACCTGACTGAGAGCTCCAAGCATTTGTTGATTTCACAGTTGGGTTTCTTCTTTGCTTTGGTCTGATCTTTTCTTCATTTGCTTCTCTTCCTTTTGGGATGAGGATGTTTACTTTGTGCATCTGTATGTTGGAAAGTTGAAACTGACTTCTTATTGTGCAGGAACTCAGTGAAGAGGCTGCCTGAGTATTAGAAGACACTCTGTGTTTCAATTTTAACAGTGTTGGAATTCTTTATGGATATTTGAAGTAGAACTGGAGAGAGTTTGCTTTAGGAGATGAAGCTATGGTTGACACTTAGAGCTTAAACATCATACAGGGAAGTATCAGGTTGACAAGTAATGAGCCTATGAGATTGACTATCAATTTGATGAGAACCGCAATCAACTTGGAGACAAATCCCTGGGAATATCTGTGAAGGATTTCTACATTAGTTAAATAAAGTGAGAAGACTAAGCTTTGGTAGCTTGATTTCTCCGGTGAAGCTGTCAGACTGTCGAAAACAGAGGAAGACAGTTGAGGGTGAGCCCTCAGTACTTTCTTGGTGTAGGATGTGTTGCTTTCATTGGTTGAATAAAGAGACTGCCTTGGCCTTTTGATAGGGCAGAAACTTAGGTAGGCGGGAAAGAGAACTAGATGCTGGGAAGAAGAGCAGAGACAGGCAGATGCCATGCTTCTCCTGCCCAAGACGGACACTGGTTAGACTCATGCCAGTAAGCCCTGACCTCATGGTGAACACAGATTAATAGAAATGGGTTAATCAAGATGTGAAAGTTGGCCAAAAAGGGGTTAGAGCTAATGGGTCAGGGGGTGTTTAAAGGAGTACAGTTTCTGTGTAATTATTTCAGGATTAAGCTAGCCAGGCAGCGGGACACAGCCCGCTCCACCTACTACACTTTCTGCTTCCTGACTCAGTACGACCAGCTGTATTACCTTCTTGCTGATAAGCCTTCCCTACCTTGAAGGACTGGATTCCCTTGTAGAATAAAGTAAAGAAACTTTTCCTCCCTTAATTTGCATCTTGTCAGGAATTATGTCACGGCATCAAGGTGAAGGAGCTCTACACATTTATAAATTAGTTTGGCCTTTTCATTTTCCAATTAGTTGGCTAGCCATGTGTAATTATCACCCATACATTAAGGCTTACTGGGTACTATATCCATGTACAAAGTATCATCCCCTATGTGTTATACGTATACATCTATGTATGTATATATTCATTTTGTAAATTGAATAGCATGCAGTATTCATTTATTTCTTAAAGTCAGCCAAATTCATCTCTAAATAAATGTTGTCTGTCTGAAAAGATATATTATTGAAACAGTATTTTATTAGTCAAAATAAATAGCTCATAAATCATACTTATTGATTTTTAAAATACCAACAGCCACACATTCTTTGAACTGTGTGGATAATGTTTATCTGGTCTTAACTGAGAATGGACATTATTCTGTATATTTTATATTCCATTAACTATGGGAAATTATAATGTACAAGATAAGGAGAAGCAAAAAAATCTATCCATTCTTAAACTTTCCTCTTTGTTGTAATAGTAAAAGTAGAAAGAAAAATAATAAAATAGATGATTATTGTTTATTTTTCACTAATTAATCAACCAATACATTTTCCCATCCCCATAACACTTTCCCCTCCCCCCTCTCCTTTCAGTCCCTCCCTCTAATCCCTCTCATCCACTCTCTCTCCCTTCCCTGCTGAGAAGTTCAGTCCTCCCCGGACATCAGGCAGCCACACCATATCAAGCTACTGTAAGACTAGGCACCTCCTTTGCTATGAAGGCTGGGTAAGGCAGGAGGAGGAAAGAGTCCCAAGAGCAGGCAACAGAGTCAGAGATAGCCCCAGCTCCCTCGAGCAGGACACCCACAAGAGGACCAAATCATGCAATGGCAACACATGTAGAGGGCCCAGTTCAAAAGCCTTGAATGCATTATTACTTATCTAAACATAAAAAAATCTAGTTGAGACTTTCTGATGAAATATGAAGTTGAAAGTAAAGAAAGGCTTTAGTGAGTTGGAGAGTAACTTGGTGTTACAGTGTACCCACTTAGCATGTTCACAGCCAGCACCAACATGTCATCCATCACACTAGAAAAACGTTTTAGTCATGTCAATCTGATGTAGCACAATCAAGCAATTCTGTTCTGTAAAGCATCATTGAGAAGTTGTTTGTCTGACTTTAATTAATTAAATTTTGAAGCACCAAAGAGATATTCAAGTTTTTTGTTTATATCTTGGTTCTAAATATTTATTTATTTAGAATTGACTTTTGCATTGCTATATGTGCACTACATTCAAAATAAAATAAGTGAGAATAAAAAGAAATCTATTTCTTATGTATTTTGTAAAGTATTTTGCGTCTACATTTTCTGCCTACTGTTCTTTAAAAAACATACATACTCATTTTCCACCTGATTTGGCGTGAGTGCTTAATTTTCTCCTCCATTCAAAATTCACTGAACGTGTCTCAGAAAAGAGACATTATTATTAAATCAGTTTTTCTAGATGTATCATATCTTCTTTGCAATCAGCGAAAAATACTTGAGTAGATACATAAATGATTAATTTATACAGTGATATGGGCATATTATGCTGCATGGATACATATTTTCCATGCACATATTTCCTAAAAAATTCTACTTTCATATCATTATACTTATGCAACAATTATCATGATTATTCTACTTCTAATATAATACTCTTAAGATAGCTTATAAACCATGCCATTCTTTTCATAGGTTTTCATTTGTGTATTGAAAGTACAGATATGGTGTTTGAATTGAACAAATAAAAACACGATTTTTTTTTTGTGTGTAGACCCCTGCACACAAAGGTCAGTGGGTTCTGCTTCTCCTGCGGTCCTCATTATTATTTGCTAAAGTCATTGCCTTCACAAACTTCACCATCCTTGGTTTTGAACAACTTGTTTGAGAGGTAGCTGCTTTGATAGAGTCTGTGAGCTCTCGGGGATGAATAATGATAAAATTTAGTAATTTCATCCTTCTTTGTTTCTTGACCTAAATACTCTTCTTTTCCCCATTAACATCTTTCTTCTTTTCACCGAAGTACACCAAGAAAGATGAGTGAATATTCTGGATTTAGATAATATGTTGCTATTGGTTGTCATCCAACTAAGTGGTGAGTCCGTAGAATCCTCAAATTAATAGGAATCTGAACTTTAGGTTATGGAGAGAAATTTGTCAGAGATTTCAAGAAAGAAATTGACCATAGGTGACCCTACATTGACACTGTACAGAAGAAAACTAGGTTGTGAACTCCCAAGTTTAGGTATATACATTAAAGTAATGGTTGTATATACTTCTACATCCTTAATATACATTTTAAGTTGAGTTAAAAAATTATTATGGTTTCTGTTTACAGGAAACTTAGATTTCATTTGTATGGTTTCTATACAAATATTTTAAATATTTTTCATTGATTTTCATGTACTATTTTTAGGGTTTATATTTGATCTTACATAACTTCCATGTGATCTTTTCAAATATTTTATGTTTACACTTCCTAAGAAAATTAAACATGGAGATGAGCTTTAAAAACAGAAATAGCTAATTCAGAGACCTCCTCCTAAAATCCACAAGAATTATCTAAATATTTTTTTACAAGGAAGATGCTTAACTACTAAAAGTCGTTTTTGACAAATAAATCTACTTGGCAGTATACCTTCTATACCTAAGATGAAATATTGAAAAATAGTTATCGAATGAAAACACAAAGTAAACACACATTTTTCCTAACAGTCTGACAGCACACTTATGTAAAAATATATACAAAATCATATGCTATAAATGCAAATTTTATCCTTAAATATAAATTATTCTGTAGTAAATTAAAAGCTAAAGCTAACTTGAGCAGCAGTTAAAAATCCTTTTTTTTTTAATTTGGCCATGACCCTTAACCTAATTTATCAAGTAGTTCTTATACTAAAATCCCAGAACTCTGTCCTTGTGTTCTGACCTACCCTGTAGGTTAGCTTCAGTTGAGTTCTAACAAGATCACATGGTGTTCCTGGCATACAAGAGCTTCTCTAAATTAATACACAAGGAACAACCGGCTCTGGGAAACAAGCACACTTCTTTGATTGATGTCGATGGCAATATTTTTTTTTCTCTTGTTCATGGGTAATCTAGAGCCAGCACTTACAATTTAATTGATTAGATTCATTTTTTATTTTCTTAGAGTATATAATCTTGGTGTTATCACAGTAAGTTGATTTGACATGAAGTGCACTTAATTTCTTGTGTCTAGATGCATGGGGATTCATGATATATTCAATAATATAATGAAAGTGTCTTGTAACTTTTCAGGACTCAGACCAATCGATACTTCATAGAAATTTTCCCCGGGAACAATTTGAAGACCCCTCCTGTAATGTTTCTTTACAGGATATATTAAATATAAAATAGGTCTATCTTGAACTATTTCCAAAGAGGTTAATCACCTCATTATAAGGTAATCTTACCTAGAAAGTAATCCCCTGCCATGGTTAATTGGAACCAATTAGGTGCTCTTGGCTGCTTCTGGCTGCACCTAAGCACTAATTACTTATACTTTCTGTTAAAGAAAATGTGGTTATGTGGCATGTCCAGCATCGCTTTCTCTCTGCACAAACATAATTCTGAAATATTAACTTAGAACGGCTGTTTCTCTTGTGGAAAACTAGAGATTCCCTCATGGAAATTGTTCTTTGAGAAGAAAAGTACTCGCATGTAGAGAATTTTCAATTCGCATTTTCTTCTCTGGATTTTACATGAACAACAGGTACATTAAGTAGAAGATCTAACCCAGGCAACCCCGATGCTTCTCTGGACTGAGGGCAATTAGTCCTAAACTGTAAAGAAGACATTTTCTTAATGGTTCAAGTGTCTGGGAAGATTAAGAAAGCAATAACTATAAAGCTTCAACTTGCTGTGGCATTTTTCAAATTCTCAGAACTGCCTTCCAACTCTGCCCTTCGGTAAGAATGTTTAAGTCGTGATTACCAAATATGAAATGGCCAATATGTTTTAGCAATCACTGTTTATGACCTTACTTGCTTCACACTAAAACTTCTGCCATCTAGCTCATCCGTTTTATTCTTAGGACACTCAAATTCACCCAGCCTTTCTCTTCCTCCTTCTTTGATTGTCACTTGAGAACTTGAGTTAGTCTCCAGGGCCACACTTGTAATCATGATAGACTGACTGTAAGAAGTAGAAACTCAGACAGGGATAGGGCAGCAGCCCCTGCTCAGAAACTGCTGGGTACTCATGCCCAGGAGATGGAAGTCCAGTAGATCCGTCTATCCTGCAGTGGCAAAAGGCCTAAAGAAAACAGCAAATATTTATTTTTGCCTTGGGTATATAACAGATGATGGATGGCTTGAGTTGTTGCATCGTTGGTAGAGATTCTGGTTAGCAGGCATAGAGCCATGAATGTGATCTATATCCACCAAATAAAACTAGGTGTCATGGTACACATATGTAATCTCTCAATCTCTCAACTTGGGAGTTGAAAGCAGGGGGATCATAGATCAAGCTCATACTCAACTACACAAGAATTCAATATGTGTGTGTGTGTGTGTGTGTGTTTGTGTATGTGTGTGCATAGATAAATAGATAGATAGATAGATATGCCTTTGTTCATGGAGTCATAGGACACAGCAGATTTTATGCAGCAAGGATAAAGAAATACATCTGTGGAAGAAAATGATTGTTACCTTCTTAGCAACTGATGAGAGCCAGAGTAGAAAAGCAGGAGAATGGCCACAGAAGCGTGGACACGCAGGGCGGATGGAAGCAGTGTCAACCGACAGATCAAAGCAGAGGAAAGGTTGCACTTCGGGTGAAGAGGCTGATGAGGAGTCCAAGTCCATGACTGTTGACTATGAGATAGAGAGCACCATCCAGGCCAATGCCGTGGACCCCAGAGCTTATTGAACAGTCATTAGGTGACCTGCCTGCTGGAGCCGATCGGCTGCTGCCATAAAGGGATCACTTTGGTTCCATTATTTGCAAACTTGGAATGACTCCAAGTAGCATGGCTCAGCTTACTTAACTGAAGTTGGTTATTTAAAATGCAATAAATGTATTGCATTTGAGATACTAATTTAAAATCGTTGCCAAATTATATATCTTTTCAGGAAAATTATTAAGCATACTTTGTGATTATTCATTTTAAATCGATATATCAAAAACAATGTATTAGAATTGTTTTGTTATAATATATTTAACAGAATTTCTTATTATGAAAGAGTAACAATTTATCATTTTTTTCTGTTATTTTAAGATAAGTTATGTAGGAGTGTAATTTTATTGTGATTTCCAAAGTGTATTTGTGCATAAATTTTGGAATTCAATATAAAATATGTATTATTAGTATGTTTCCCAATATGTGAAAGGGGGGAGAGGGAGAAAATTAGGAAAGAAGGAAGAAAAGAAGAGTGGAGGGAAGGCAGGGAGGAAGAAAGGGAGGAAGGAAGGGAGGAAGGGAGGGAGGGAGGGAGGAAGGAAGAGAGGAAGGGAGGGAGGGAGGGAGGAAGGAAGGAAGGAAGAGAGGAAGGGAGGGAGGGAGGGAGGAAGGAAGGAAGGGAGGAAGAAAGAAAGGGAGGGAGGGAGGGAGAGAGGGAGGGAGGGAGGGAGGGAGGGAGGAAGGAAGAAAGGAATTCACCTTTTCTAAATCTAAAAGATTTTTGAATACGTTGACGAAGTTATAGAATCAAGCCAGCAGAGGGCGCGAGCGTACTCAGCCTTGCTGCAGCTCTGCCTTCCAGAGAAGGTTGGATGAATCCTTGCTGAATATGTTCACTGCCAAAGTCGTTGTTTGGTTGTTGCTTTGCCAGGATTTAGATTATTTACATCACTAGTCCTTCTCATGTGGAAGCATGCATCACTTCTAACGAAGTGTAATCTGAGTTGTGTTTGAATGGCAGCCAGTGCGCTCGAGAGTCCCTGTAAAAGGCCGAAGCCTCAGCAGTGTGCAGCGGGAGGTCAAAGGACATCAGTGCGCCTCATCCCACTGACTAATTAAAAAGCTTTGATCACCCAGGATGAACAAACCCAGCCGTAACCCTATGCGGAAGGGCCTTTGCTACAGTCAAACTAAAAGTCACTGGGTTGATACTCTACTAACTAAAGACAAGCCAAAATGCCTGAGATGATTTTCTAGTGGGAATGGAGGCTTTTCTTTAAAAATGTTCCTTCTTTTTTATAAGTAAATACATGGAGAAAGTAAACATATCATGGCCTTCCTGTGACACACTACACAGCTGATTTTGTGTGTAAACATCCAGCATAAATCTGATTTTAGAAATATGTGAAGATCTTGAAAAATAATAGTTTACAGATTTCAACCCTATATGCAATGCTATCTTTTGTTTAAACACGTTTTTACTGAAATTTTGTGTATTTTAGATATGTTTGTTATTACAATCCTTCTTGTATGGCAAAAAATTAACACATGAGCAAGCTACTAACAAACAGAAGCTGTTGGCTACTATCAATCTGAGGTAACTAAAATACCAAGTTCTGGACAATGTGGCTCTTTTTCCTCCTGTTTGGTAGTGTGCACTGATCTCCCCTTCCTATGGCAGCAGGCTATTCACTTGGGTGCACTCACACATATGAAGTACCTATACAGTATATGAAAACTGCTTACTTTTAAGAGCTGATGGGGAGCACACTTGTTTTTATCATCTATATTGTCATTGCTGTCACTTTGACATTTATGATCCAAACCAGTGAACCTATAGTAAACAGTTTAAAAACCTATGGGAAGTCAACTGTAATATGTAACAATGTGTGTGTGGTGGTGGGGGGTCCATTTCTCTTCTTCATCCAATGAAGCTTATAACATTTTTTTTGCAAAGATAACTATTATTTCAGAAGTGACAAACTGTCCCACTGATAAGATATATTAGTTGCTTCTAAAGCTGTTCCTTGTCTCCTGAAACAAGGTGATAATTGGGTTTTCAGATTAGAATAAAATAATCATGTCACTTATGGAGAAGCCTGTTAAAATAGATCCCACCCTCATAGACATTTGAAACAATTCAAAGCTGTAAAATATGTTTCTCTGTGAACTCTTCACGTGACTGGGCTTTTAGACCAAGTGAATCTGAGGCTGGCGTGGCTCTCTTTGGAAGGCTGACAGTTGGAGAAATGAAGGAAGCAACAGTTCACTTTTCAAGACGAGCACCCAGATGGAGTTTCGCTAGAATATCCAGTGTATGGTATTTTAATATGAACTGTGAAAACACAGCTTGTAAAGCAAAACCACTAGTGGCTTTGCAGAGGCAGACCTTTTAATCCAGCCTAGGCTCAACGAGACCGTAGTGACTTAAGGCCCTCAGCCCAATCTTCTCTCCTTAAATAACCAAAGGTAATTTCCTCTTCTTAAAATTCACAGGGTATTAAAAAATTCCCTAAATCTATTTCCTGCACCAAAATGGAGACTGTTCAGTGCACATTCATTTCGGATACCTTTAAGTGTTCTGACTCAATTAGATTTAATAGGGTGCAGAATGTTTGGTGTGGCTTTGAGTGCACAGCCTGAAAGGCTGGGGTTTGAGTTAGAAAACATAGAAAATTAGTTCCTGGGCGAAGGTGATCTCCGGAGAGATAGGAGCCACCACAACACTCCACGGAACGCCCTTGTGGGCATTCCAAAGCTAGGTACTTCCCTGCATTCTTATGTGCAGAATTATGACTTAAATGAAGTTATGGTAAGATGCTGGCAAGATGAAAACAGAAGAGATTTTGTTGATAATACACAAAATGCCACATCTGTTTTTATTCACGCTGTGCTCATTTCTTTGCAGGAGCATTTATACAGCTGTGAAAAGCTGGGGAGTTTTGTAGAAAACAATTTTGACAAATGTTCATGATTCCATACCAGGAAAACACATTTAAATTTCATTCAGAGTCTTCTGAGCTCTGTGGCACGTAGGCAGTGAGGCCGCTCTCACTGAAGTGATTGCTGAGGGTTTTAACTTCCCTGTTCAATTTCTGGGGCCAAGGTGCCCCGATGTTCACTAAGAAATGCACGGAATTCTAATTGAGATGATATTGATGGTTTGGAACTGTGAACGCAATATTTGATTTCATGGATAACTTGACCTCAAAACACTTCATAATATCATATAAAAACCACAAGCTTTTAATCTGTTTCTTTGAACAGCTGATTCTGCTTCTTCCCAGCTGTGAACATTTGGGTAAATTATTTGCGATTTAGGAGCCCACACTTTGCTACCTAGAACAATAAAGTAGCAATTCTTAGTCCTTGCTGTGATTAAGTTAAATTGAATATTATATGTGATAAAGCTAGCACCCTTCCTTTTAATTTCCATCGGGATTTGCTGTGTTAACCACCATTTGCTACTGTGGTTTCTCAAACCTGCAATCCTAGAACTCAGGAGGCAGAGGCAGGAAAGTCAGGAATTCAAGGCTGCTCAAAGTTGTAAGGGAATTCCAGGCAAGACTGGATTACATCAAACCTTGTCTCAAATACAGAACAGACAAGGAAAAGTCTGTCAGCTGACTCCAGTGAGTGAGAGATACTGACATCGTAAGGAAAGGACTCAGGGCCTTTAAAACCTTGTTTCTAAACCTGTGGGTCCCGACCCCATGGCGTCCTGTATCGGACCTTTGCATCATGACCCATAACAGTAGCAACATTAAAGTCAGGAAGTAGCAAGAAAATAACTTCATAGTTGCTGGTCAGCACAATATGTGGAACGGCATTAGAGAGTCGCAGCCTCAGGAAGATTGAGAGGTGCTGCTCTAGAGCACAGGAAGTGATGTCTGAAAGAATGTCTAGATTTACACTGCTATAGAGAACAGGAAGGGATGTCTGAAAGACTGACTAGATTTAAGAACACAAAAATGGAGTTCATACCTCCGGTAGTAATCTCCCATGATGTTTCTATGCAACACAAAGGCTGTTGTTATCTAATAAAAAGTATGGCATTTGCAATGAAGAAGTATTATATTTTCTCATTGTGAGGGTCGCATCCTTTGTACATTGGAAAGTTGTTTCTGTTTGTTAGTTGTTTGTTTTGAGACAGGGTTTCTCTGTGTAGCCCTGGCTGTGTAAAGTCAACTCATGGGCTATTGTGAAGATTAAACACAATAGTTTAGTGAAACACAGGATCCTTAAGAACTGACTTAAGATGGTTTGTTCAACCAGTTATGATGAAGAGGAAAACAACACTTTGGGAGACACAAGGGGATGTCATGTGATTAACTGGCCTTTCTAAGTGTGGAATCAATTTTCAAATCATTGTGTTCCCTTCTAAAAGGCAGAACAAAATAATAACCCCGTGCATTGTACAAACAGGTTGGAAGTCGGCAAAGGAAGCTGCACATGATAGTTCCAGGCCTCTGTTTTGTTTACGTAAAGTTTTCTTGGCACATACCCAGGGTTATTGGTTTCTTCATTGTATGACCATACAGAGCTGAGTTATGACAGAGACCATATGACCCACAAGGCTGAAAATATATTTTTACCAGAGAATGTGTGTCACCCTCTTAACAGATGGGATTCTCTACTGTGCGAGAAAGTATTCAAAGGCTGAGGAGGGCTCTCTGGGCTGAGGAGGGGATTGGGAACTGCAAGTTCTATGATGTGTTATCCGTGAAGTCGCCACAGGGAAGGGAGGCAGTACATGAGTAATGCAAGTTAAACCTCACTCAGCAGTGTGTGGGAACTCCAAGCAGTCATGGGAGGGACTTCATCAAATACGACATGTTCTGGTTCCATTCCACACAGGCCACATACAACCAACCAGAGTCCCTAATATACTTCAACACTGCTTGGTCATGAGTTAGAAAAAAGAACATGTATCACAACAGAGAAGTTAGTGTCCATCAGAGACAGTGCACACTCTGCCTCCTTCAAGTCAAAGGATCCCTTCGGGCTCCTTTGCCAGCCGGCAGGGTGCCCCTCATGCGTTCTACTTGGAAACTGCCATAGTAATAGCTCTTTACCTATAGAGCAGAGGTTTTCAACCTTCCCAACGCTCCAACCCTTTAATTCAGTTTCTCTTTCTGAGGTGACCTCACAACCATAAAATTATTTTTGTTGCTGCTTCATAAGTGTAATTTCACTACCGTTATGAATAGTAATGTAAACACCTGTGTTTTGCAATGATCATAGGCGACCTCTGTGTAAGGTAAGGGTCCTTTGACAACCCTAAGGGGTTGCAACCCCATAGGTCGAGAATGGCTGCTGCACAGTATAAGTGGCTAAATGGGTCAGAAGCTGAGAAAGGTAGCTGGGATGTAATAATCCCCCCGATGTATGAGACACAGTATTGTACTCTACACAGGCAGTTGCGTTAGCTTATCTTAGCTTTTTCACATTCCGATACTAACTAGACACTTGCCTATGTGTGATAAAGGCATTCTGTCTCACTTTGTCATTTGTGTTTACAAAGTTCTACATCAAATTCCTCTCAGAGAATTTTATCCACAAATTTCAGGGAAGAAATGTCCTTATCAAGATAGTCCTCCCCTATAAGCGATTGCCAAGCGATAGATATCAAACCCTGCTCACTGTGTGTGTGTGACTTCTGTACCCGGGCAATGAAAGGAAGGGTCATTCCTTCCCAAACCAGAGGAAATTCAAATCCTAGGCTCATAGATGGCTTCTTAATTTCAAAATAGATAGCATATTGAAAATGATTTTGAATGGTTTGGAATTCATATGGGAACATTGTTAACAGAGAAGGTAATTGCCTCGTTGTTTTTACATTCTCAGAAGGCTATTGACCTTTAGCGTTGTTGAGTAAATAAAGAAACAGTATATGCATACTAATTTACCGCTTTGGATTTTCACCGATGTAAAATATGTCATGTGATCTTGAAATGTTTACGCCCAGAGATGTATGCCATGCCTGCTCTTTTCTATTTGGCAGGAAATATTGCAAGCATATTGATGGTGATAATTAATATTTTCTAAACAGTCAAAAACAGGTGTACCTTTCCAAATAAAATTCAAAGCAAATTTCTTGAATGACTTATTTTAAAGAGGGTGAAGAGGTATGATCTCGGAAGTTTCAGATCAGGATGATTCTTGGCATCTCTTCTTAGGTTAAGCTTTTAAAGGCACAGTAAGAATGCTGTGGCCTCCAAAGTTTGTGTCCTGCTGTCTGTTGTGTATTGTGGGCAGTAGCAGTCCATAGTCATCAAATGATATATAGCTAAATATTTTGGGATTTTATGGTCTATGTGTTTTGAAATAGAGTTAATGCTAATAATTACCAAACTAATTACATATATTTTGAAATAACTATGTTGATACAAACATTTAGATATACAGCACTCATATGTTTATGTAAAGGACTGTTTTTTATTTTAATTTCTCCAACTGACTTTTCACCTTGAGTCTCCAGTCCCATTAATAGAGTAACAACTATCCCAGCAGCCACCCAGTTTCTCCAGGTGTCTTCCTCTCTTTGCCCCTGTTCCCTCCTTGTCTCAGTGATACTCAGGGACAAAGGACATACATTTCCTCCTCACATGGGTACATTAGGGTCTTTCAAAGAAACAGTACTGATTAGAGAAAACCCACAATCCCCATTTATTTGTCCTAAGCATCAGCTCTACCTATTTGACACTCAGCACTCTTAAGTGCTTATTGTGGGAAGGCCGGAAGTGGCTGCCATCGGACTATTGCCTTCCTAGGAGCCCAAGGACAGCAAACCAGTTTGAGCCATTGCTGTCTTACTTCTCTTGTGTAATTAATAAAGTTATTAAAGCAGCATTGTCTTCCAGGGACAAGGCTTCTTCCATGATTTTCCGGGACTCTTTCATAGCCTCTTCTTGCTCCATATTTTTCTTTTCCATTTTGACTTGATGAATGAGAAAACCAACGTCTGCTACTAAAATCTTCTTTTATATATATTGATTTTGGCTGCATTCTGCCCCCTATTATGCCTACACGGATCTTTGCCTTCCTTACCTGGGAGATGTCTTCCATAGTGTCTCCTTAGTGTGTAGGATCAGTATACAGATTCTCCAGCCCTCAGTCTCTTGTATCTGCCTCATGGTCTTCATGTGAAAATACAAAACAAAAGTCCATGACATTTACATGAGTCAAAAAAGATGATTTAGCCTCTGGATAGTAGAAGCCTTAGTGAAGACAGCATGTTGTTGACATGGAGGAGATTCCCAGAGCTTCAAGATGGTCTGTTATCCAGAATAATTATACATTACTTTATAATCTGAAAAAAATCAGTTTTACATCATTGCATTTTTTTATAAAACAACTTACATTTTACTGTATTCTTCCATAGAATAATTTATCAAAAATATCATGAGATCAAAATTAACCATTGTTTCCTAGCAAGTTACTTGCAATATAATTTAAAGTTTAAAATATGCTCATTATAAAACAATGCATTTCATTGTTTACATTTACAAGATAGCATGTTCACAAAATCCAATTAGATGGTTTCAGCAAAATAAAAAATCCATTAGTGTTTTGACACAAAACACTAATCAGAATACCTACTGGTTTGGAGAAAATCTTGTTCCAAGTCAATGTTTAGTCTCTTGGTATTTAGAGGCTCTTATTTCCTATTCTGTCATGGGAAGAAAGCTAGCAGAAATGTGCTATTATTCTGGGAGGATACATACCACTATATGGTATTTAGAAAATATCTTATGGATTTTGTGATGGTGAACCCTGTAAGCAGGGCTCAGAAAATGATGCAGACACTACAGGCAATGGAAGGGAGTAGGTGGTTATTGTAGCTGGAAAGCCTCCCAGAGCAGATGGGTTTTTTGGAGTTTTTGAAGGAGAAGAGCAAGGTGGCCTGCCTGGCATGTATTAATTGGGTGTCTGTTCCAAGTGTAGGGGTGGTTGAAGAATGTGTGATGTCTTGAGTGGGCGAATGATACAAACAGGCACAACTTCAAAATAACCTGGAATTTATATTTCAGATACTCACAGACAATTCACAAAGCCACAGTTTTGTCTGTAAGGGATAAGTGAGATGCTGCGGGACATACACAGAGCCAACACCATGTAAACAAAGAATATAGCAAACCACATTCCTGATTTTTCAACTTCATATTTGATTATACTCACCCCCCCGGAAATAAATAATTTACAATTTAGGAGAAACATTACTGGATCTGTTTGAAGTGTTTCTGCTTACATGCAGTAGATTGGGGAGGGCACACATCTGTGATCCTAGCTACTCAGGTAACAGAGGTGAGAGGATAATAATTTGGAGGCCAGTCTCAGGAAAGTTAGCAGTATCTTGTCTCAAAATAGAAACGTTTCTGACGGGGCGTGTTTGGGGTCATATGAGGGAATTTTAAAGGCACGGATGATCATATTTCCACACAATATTTGCCTCTAACATTCTCAAAAATTAAAAAAAATCAAATTAAACCAAAATGGTTATTGTTCACCCAGGAGTAAGTCATTCCCCAATGTCTAAAACCCTGTGATTAGTACAAATTTCTAATTAATTAGAAAACAGATATGATCTGACACTCACAAAATAATTATGAAATCTAAAATCTACGTTTTGGTGGGCATTCGTGTTGTGAGAAATAACAAGCTTTACTTAGTAGTCACATTGCATATTTTATCTAAGTTTATTTTTTTACTGATACATAAAACATAAATATCATTTATACATATTTAGAGTGTTCCATATGATATTTTTCATGCATGTGTCATTGTGTACTGTTTCAATCAGGTTAAATATAACTATCTCCTCAAATATTCATTTCTTTGTGGTAAAGACATTCAAATTCATTTCTTGTAGTTGCCTGAAGTATGTGGAACACATTTGACATTCTAGTCACCTTACCTCACAGTAGCAAATCAGAACTTCTTGCTGGTACCTGGCTAATAAAGCACCTGCTGACTGAACCATGTCCTTTTCCTTCTCTACCTCTGGACTCTGCAGCCTCTGCTGTCCACTATTCCGCTCTCAAATCTCAACAGAACACTGCTTTTAGATTTCATACACCATTGGGATCACAGGTATCTGTCCTTCTGGAAGTGGCTTAATCCACTTAACATAATGGGGCTGAGCACGGCCTGATGCTTTCACACCTGACAAGGTTGGATTCTTTATGGCAGATTAATATCTCGTAGCATGTATGTTCCACATGTTTTTCTCATTAATCACTGGTGGACCGTTCCATTATTCCCGCGTCTTGGCACTTTAGATAGCTCTGCGACAAACATGGGCATACAGATGTGACTTCGCAAAGCTTTTTTCTCTGCATTTGCATACTCACCCAATAACTAGATCATCTGGTAGTACATGTCTGCTTTCATGTGATGTGCTTCTGGAGACTTGTTCACAAAAAGGAGACGCATCTCACTGTGTCTCTTCTCTCTTTCCTTTAGCTATTTTCATAGCACAATGTTTCATTTTATGTCTTTAATTCCATCAGTTTTATTTTTCTGGATGATAGGTGATAGGGATCTTCTTTTATTCATGTGTATATTTGTATCCAGTTTTTCCAACACAGTACATTCAAAAACCCCACTTTTTCTGTGAATATACTTTGAATACATCTTTGCTGAAAAAAACTGTCTGCTGTAGAGGCATGAACTGATTCTAGACTATCTCTTCTGAGCCACTAGATCTTCCATATTGTTTTGATTATGACATCTTTGAGGCATATCTTGAATTAAGACAGTGTCATTCTTTCTGCCATCCCCTGTGCCTGGGAACAATTCAGTGATTTAGGCATTTGCTGTTCTGTTTTTCTGTAATTAATGCATACTGCAATTTTGATGAACTCATTTATAAGATGTAGTATTATTTTATGGTGGATTCCCTTACTTGCCACCTGTAAGATCGCTTTATCTGAGAACAGGGACAATTTGACTTCTTGCATTCTTATTCAGATGGCCTTTATCACTTATCTTCTGTGACTGGGCTGTCAAAGATATCCAGTGTAGTGCAGAATAAAAATTGAGATGCAGATGCCCTTTTCCATTTCATTTAGAGAAAACCTTTTGTACATCTCCTGTGCACCACAATGTTTGCTGTTGGGTTTTTATGATAGATTTGCATTATGCTGATGTCTTTCTCTATCTAGTTTCTTTAGAGTTGTTATGATGAGGGAATGTTGGATCCTATTGAATGACTTTTCTGAGTCTGTTTCAATGCTAAAATGGTATTTATCCTTCATTCAGTTGGCATGTTGTATCTTGCTTAGTGATTTTTGTTTCATTGAACCATCATGCATTCTTAGAGTGAACTCTACTTGATCATAGTAATAATCCTTTTGTTTGATTTATTTTGTTTTTTCTTTGGGACCCTTTTCGTCATCTGTTTGTTTGTCTTTATAATTTTACTTTTAACAGCTTTCTTTATCAGCATGACATCTGTAAGTACCACCTCTCTTCCCACTGCAAAATCATCTCCTAGCTTCTCCCATCTCAAATGAATGATTCCTTCTTCAATTATTTGTACTGTTTCCACAAGTACACACACACACACACACACACACACACACACACACACACACACATATGTATATATATTCTACTAAGTCCATTTAATTTGTTTTTGTGTATATGCTCAGGGATGATCTCTTGGAACTGGTGGTAGCTGTTGTAGGGAAGGCTGCTTGTTTGTCCCGGCCTCCTGGCTAGCTTAGCCCTGAAATAACCACATAGAAATTGTATTACTTAAAACACTGCTTGATCCATTTGCTCTAGCCTCTTACTGACTAACTCTCACATCTTGATTTAATCCATTTCTATTAATCTGTATAGCTCCACGTGGCAGTGGCTTACCGGGAAAGATTCAACATGTCTGACTCTGGTGGTGGATCCATGGCTTCTCTCCGACTCTGCTTTCTTCTTCCCAGAATTCAATTCTGTCTTCTCCGTGTACCTAAGTTCTGCCCTATCAGGCTAAGGCAGTCTCTTTATTCATTAAACAATACAAGCAACACACAGAAGGGACTCCCATATCAGGTAGTCTGTTCCCAGAGAAAACTGGTATTCTTTCTCTGTTTCTCTCTCTCTCTCTCTCTCTCTCTCTCTCTCTCTCTCTCTCTCTCTCTCTCTCTCTCCGTCTCCTTCTCATAAGACATTTACCGATATAGTCATCTATCTAGATGTAAGAGGTTATGGAATTTGCCTTGTCTACATGGCATGTAGACCAGTATCCTCATTATACCTTGTCTTTTTCAATAAACCATGTTGAGATTTCATAGCTTCACTTTCTTTTCTGTGTCTAGAGGGCACTAACAGTAGGTGTTCTGGGTCTCCAACTTTTGCTGTCTTTCTGCCCCCTCACCAGAATTTTCCCTGGGCATTAGGTGTAGCAGTTGCATTTCAGATATTTCAATTGGGATTGGTTGCACAAAATCCCTTGTTCCCTACTTTGTGACCAGTTGTAGGTCTAGGTAGTAGTCATCATCTGGTGCAAAAAGACACTTCTGTGATAAAGGGTGAGAGCTATACTTCCCTGGAATCACCAACTAAGGTAGTAAGCTAGGTTTGTATTATTTCAAGACTCCCCTAAGACTGAGTGGGTCCTAAATCCAATAGAAAGGTATTTGTTATGACAGGTATATAAGTGCTACCACTTAGGATATTTTTTTATTCAGATTATTGCTGTGGTTTTCAGGTATTGCCGCTGGAGATAGACATCTACTGCACTTCTCCTTTGGCAGCTTGAGTAGTTCCTTCTGGATCTTGATGTAGATTGTTCCCCACCTTCCCGAGATGCTGCCACACTGATTTACATAGTAGTTGTACCACTCTTGAACAACACCCAAAGGATGCTTCATTATGCTACAGAGATACTTGCTTAACACTGTTCATTGCTGCTCTATTTATAATAGTCAGAAACTGGGAGAAAAACTGGGTATCCATTAGCATAATAATGAATAAGGAAAATGTGATACATTTTACACAGTGGAATATTACTGTGCTGTTTTTAAAAAAAGTGAAATTGTGACATTCACAGGTAAATAGATGGAGCTAGAAAAAAAGCATCATGAATGAGTTATCTCAGACACAGAAAGATAAATATGATATGTATTTGCTTGTATGTGGATATTAGCTTTCAGACACAGAAAGATAAATATGATATGTATTTGCTTGTATGTGGATATTAGCTGTTAGATAAAAGATACACAAGCTACAATCATAAAACTATGGAGGTTAGGTATAGAGTCGGGGACTAGTGAGGACAGATAGATAAGCAAAAAAGAGGAAATGAGTGGACACTCTGTGTGTGTGTGTGTGTGTGTGTGTGTGTGTGTGTGTGTGTGTGTATACACAGGCAGGGATGCAATGGGAGGATGAGGTGGTTGGGGAAGATGGACTAGGTAGAGCATATTGGGATTGACAGTTCAAATCAACCACCCTTTGAATGGTAATGGTTCTCTGTGTTATTCACCACTATTGCAAATAGAAGTTTTTTTTTTCAGATAATGGTTGAGACATTCTTCTATCTATAGCTACAACAATCAGTAATTTGGCCATATTTAAATCCATTTAGCAGCAGTTAGATTCCTTTTAGAGACTATGTCTTGTCTAGGCATGTGTTCTTGGCCTAACAATGGTGCTGGGATATTTTGTTTCATGTGGAGTCAGACTTAAACTCACTCAAAAAATAGTTGTTTACTCCCTTGATACGTATGCCACAATCGCATCAGTAAGCATGTTTTGCCGGAGCAGTCATTATTGTAACATACATGATTCACAGCTGGGTATCACAGATAATTTTATATTCTGATAGCTAACATAGCACTTTCTAGCAATGTCAAAGCTAGCCAGTATGAATGAAAGCTTTAGGTCTGTACTGGCTTGATTCCATCTGGTATTATACTTCAAGTGTATGGTATTTTCAGCAATAAGTTTTTATTTTTGTAGAATTCTCACAGAAAACAATTTACCCAAGACTGTCCAAGACTGTGGCATGATTTATAGTTCAACATGAATTGTAGATACCTTACTCTGTCATCTACAGTAAAGCTGTAAAATGGGGTGCATTATTAAATTTAGTAAGAGCATCATTCATTAGTAAAAAGAAGACTGAAGAACATCTGTCATCCACGATACATTTATTTCATAAACCCAAATGTAACAACCACAAAACAAAATAGACTTCATAAAAATGTTAATCTTCCTCAAGCTTTAAAATTAGCCAATGCTTTCATACACTTCAGAGATCTGTACAAACATAGAGAAAGCATAAGTCCATAGACATAATAAAAGAGAGGGGAGGAAACTTTGCTTTGATTATTGTGTCTGACCAGGTCTTTTTTTATATGTTCATCACTGCATGAAAAATCTAGAGCATTTTATAGTATTTTATCTCAATGATAATGAAAATATTTTACTGCCATTATATTGACAGAAATCTGTAACAGATAATCACAAAAGGAAGGAGGATTTCTATTATTTTAACTGATGTTCACATGGAGAATACATCTCTTTTATCAGAAGAGAAGTCAGTGCAGAAAAAATGTAAAAGAAAGAGCAGTTTAGAGAGCATCCCTTGGGAATCAAAGGCAGCCCTTCCACAAAAGTCCCTCCTCCTTGATATTCTTCCCCATTTCCTCTTAAAGACATGCTCATAAGTACCTCTTCTATGTGACTCTCTGTGAAACTCCGGCATTCTTGCCTTGAAAAAGGTTGAAAAGACAAACTTTTCAAAAAATTATATCTTTTCTGTCACTACATAATTTCCACACTAATACAGAACTTGAAATGTAAACAACCACAAATCAGAAACTTACACTGGGAGTCTGCTCAGCTCCCTACATTTTTTTCCTGTTATTTGGATTTTGAAACTTGTATTTTAAAACTTGCACGTGTTACCCTTTCAAAATGTATAGGCTTGGGTATTACTTAAGTATCTTTGTTTTTTTGTTTGTTTGTTTGTTTTTTGTTTTTTTTAAAGATAGTTGTGCTGGATTGAAACCTATTCTTGCCACCAGCATTCCCTGAGAGTACTCTCAGAATGACTTACTTTATGGCATCTAGCTCTAATTTGAGATAAGGTAATGTCCTACTATGCTGGTATCGATAACTCACAGCCACTCATAAGTGTGGTTCCTTGAAATCTCACCTGCGTTCCAACCTCTATTCTTCAGCAAGCAAGTTTCACAGCATTTTCCTTTTGTTTATATTGAAATTTTTGTTTTAACAGTACAGAGGATTAGGGCAGCAAATCCTTCTCAACAAACACCTATTTGAAGTTCTGCTTAATAATATTCCTTTAACAAGAGAGGATCTGTGCTTAATTTCATTATTTTTCCTTTTTATAACAAGAGTACAAAATATAACCAAGTGTTTCTGGGTCTTTCTGTAGAGTTTTTCTCCAAATGTCACAGGCTTTGGATAATGGTTTAAAAATCCAGCTTGCTTTCTGCTCTTTTGGCCTGCCACTGCAACTCTAACAAGTGCACAGAAGAGCAGTGACAGCCAACAAACTGATGAGACCAAGAACCCCAGCCCTAGTGTACTATGGGGCAATGGACTTTTAACCTTGAAAAGATTTGTCACTCGTATTGGCTTAATAAAATGCTGATTGGTCAGTAGCCAGGCAGGAAGTAAAGGTGGGGCCACCAGAACAGGAGAATTCTGGGAGAAGAAAGGTTCAGTGTGCAGTCGTAACTCAGACACAGAAGAAGCAAGATGAGAATGCCTCACTGATAAAATGTACCAAGCCATGTGGCTAACCCAGACAAAAATACGAGTCAATTAAGATGTAAGTGTTAGTTAATAAGAAGCCTGGTCTAACAGGCCAACCAGTTTATAATTGTTGTGTTTCTTTGGGACTGAATGTCTGTGGGACTAGGTAGGACAGAAACCTCCACCAACACTAGTATCTTAATCTGATTGTTCTAGTATTCCACTGACAATGTGGATCAGCCATCTGTCAAATTCAAATTAATTCGTCCCAGGCCTCCTGAGTCTTTACTTTGTGTAGGTACATTGGGATGGGGAGTGTTTAAAATTCCCCAAAATTTAGTTAACTAAAAAGACTTATCTGTTCAGGTGTTGTAACAGACTAATGGTTTGGGGCACTTGACAAGCCACAAGTAAAGAAAGATCCATTGACTGATTGATTCTGTAGTTTGGTCATTCTTAGGCTTAGGGTGAAAGTAATAACTTTTTTATTTGTTTTTGATTTTTCAGTTACTTAAAAATCAACAAAGTATCATTTAAATGTACCCTGGAAATCTCCATGGTGTACACTTAGAGTCCCCTTCCTAGAAAGCCTTAAGTCCAACCTCGTGGGCATATTTGGGGGTTATAGAGTGAATAAAGAATTCAGTTTTCAATTCTCATAATAAATCATTGACAAAAATTTTAAATCACTAAAGACTAAAAGTGATGAAATTATGTCTGGAAAGATTCCCTTCCAAAAGACAAATCAAAATAGCAATTCCACCAGGTGGTAGTGGTGAACACCTATAATCCCAACACTCGGGAGGCAGAGACAGACAGATCTCTGTGAGTTTGAGGCCTGCCTGGTCTAGAGAATGAGTTTCAGGACTGACTCCAAAGCTACACAGAGTAATTATATCTCAAAAAGTCAAAATGAATGAAGGAATGAATTAACTAATTAATAAAATAATAACTCCTTAAATAAAGCTGGATCATGTAATCATATGGAGTAAGTGTATAATCCTTAAAGAGACACTTAAAAGAATATGTTCAGCATACTTTAAAAGCACACATTCTCAATGGAGTCAACAATACAACACTTTGAAGTTGTACTATTATAACACAGAGACAAAAAGACAAAGCGTTTAAGAAATTCTGTATAAAAGTAAAAATGTTTAGATACAAATCATATTATATTTTAAAATAATTTTAAATTATTATTAAATTTAAAATTAAATAATTTTAAATTATTAAATAAATAATTTAAAAATTTGATATTTTAAAAAATATCAAAATAATTTTACTTTAATTATCCTTTACATGATGCAAAAAATATTGAAATGTTAATCTTTTGGAACTGGTTACTGAGCAGTAAGGTGCAGTTAATTTTAAATTATTATGGTGATTTTTTGAAGCTACATTTCTCTTACTACTTTCGAGTTCCTCCATATATTTAAATATGAAGTGCATCTTCATAAATCATTAAGTCTTGGTTTCCAGAAATAAGTTTTGTGTATAAAAAAATAAAATGTATTGTTTGCTGAGTTTGTACTTTTTTCTTGCTAAAACACATAAATAAGCAAAAAGAAGCCCCCAGAAGAAAAAAAAGCACAAATATCAATTCAGGTAATTTCACTTAAAAGGGGAAATTAATTGAGTTAATTAGTGAATACTATGAAATCAAGCTAGTACTGGGGCAGCGTTTAACAGTTCACCCAAGCTTCATAGTTTCTCCCCATTTCTTTAAAATGTTTGTGAAGGTGATGCTTGCTCTGTGAAGTTCCAGGGTTTTACTCCTGAAACACTGCAACTCTGCTAATTAAAACAAAGGTCAGCCTCGTATAATCGCAGCTACATCTGGGCCAGCTTTAATGAATTCTGTGGTTAGAAATACCTAGGCATCTTGTTCATGAATCAGTAGGAAATCACTGAGAGTTAAATGAACAAGAAAGTAGAATTCAGTAGCATTTAATAGCCTAAATAACACATTTAGATTTGAACCAAGATAGAAAGGCAAAGTAGCAGGAAAAGTCAGGTGTGGGGGCTCATGTCTCTTATCTTAGCACCTAGGAGACTGAGCATGGGAACACAGCCACAGATTGACACCAGCCTGGACAACAGAGTCATCTCCTTGACACCAGGAATAATAAGTATTATCAGTAATTAAATTTTAAGTAAAATTCTACAACTTGTTTTAATTTGTTTTCTGCTGTGGTGAAATATGGCATGAGATAGGCCCTCACTGTATGAATGCAAAAAATTATTGATAATTATATGGAAATGTACACTCTGGAACTTCTTTGCGTAATTGAGTTGTGTACTTTCTTAGTAAATATGCCAATACAAGCAGTAGTTAAAAAAAAATAGGCATTGAATACCCTTTGGAGCATTTTGTTCCAGAAGAAATACTTTCTGCTGAACTTTCTTTTGATTCTGTCCTAGTTTCATTTCTGTACCTCTGATGAAAAGCAACACAGAGGAGCAAAGGGATTGTTTGGTTTATAATTCCAGACTACATCATTGTGCGGTTGTCAAAGCAGGAACCTAAAGTATCGTGTTCAGTCTTGAGCAAGGAGAGGAGCAGTGTGAGATCCTTGCTTGCTTTTTTAGCACTCGGCTAGCTCTCTCTACTCTTCGTCAGTCCAGGGACCAGTGCATAAAATAGTTAACGCCCAAAATGGCTAGAGTCTTTTATCAATTAACAAGGAAGACAATCCCCTTTAACACACCCACAAACCAAGCTACGCTTCATAATTTCTCATTAAAACACTTTGCCTAAAATTCCAGACTGTGTCAACCTGACAGGCAATGCTAACAGATATTATTGTAAATCACAATGTATTAGAAAAACACTCAAGCCATGTATTTGGTAGAAATAGGTTATATAATACATGCTAAAAGTGAAGCATAATAAATAATCATTGGAATATCATAAATAGCTTTTATAAATAAGAACTCAAAATGCCTATTCAGGCAAAACACAGGAGAGATATTTAGACACTTTCAAAGAAATTCAAAGTCATAAAGTCAACTTTTTTATTTTTTTCTTGAAGTTTGTAATATGAGGAAGCAAAGTATTTTACAAGAAACAAGGACAAAATACCTACTAAAAGTGATATGACATTGACTAGATTAGAAGCTTTCTCAGAACACTGTTATATCCCTTATTCTTTTAATAAAAACATTAAATAACATTTATTGATATTTTTCTTACCAGAGTTCCTCATGTTCCTTTAGTATAACCACATCATCATGCTTTAAGTGCTGGCTAAGACAGTCCTGTTTGCCTAGATCATATAACTGAGAATTCATTAATTTCCCAATGTCACATATTGAACAAAATGGGAGTCAGCTGTTGAATTCAAGCTTTGTAGTGATCATAAGGGTCTACAGGATGCCTTTAAGAAATTACAGAGATTAGGTTAGTCTCTAGGCATGCCTGTAAGAGTGATATAGAAAGACCTACCTGAACTTCAGGTGGCACTGTCCAGTAGCAGTGATCCTGAAATAAATGAAGAACTAAATGTATTAACTGTACTCCATTTGTTTAGATCTCTACTTCATCCTTATCCCAAACTTTGTCATATGTCAAAAATGAAGGATTTCTTTTAATATCAAAACATTTTAACCTTCATGTAATTATTCTTTGTTATACAAATAAACAAATGATAGTTATAAAATAGAAGTGAGAAAAATCCTTAATTTTAGGAAAAATACAGAAATATGAAGAAAAAATTAATTTACAATGAAACTGAAAAGAGGGTTAAGATCAGAGTCAAGAGTTAGATTATTCTGCAACAATAAAGAAATGGTGTGCAGTAACAAAGACAAAGACTTTTTTTCTCTTTGTCCACATGAGGACATATATGGGAAATAAGATAGCTTTTCTGGTGAACTATAATTGTAAAGGGAAAAGAGGAGAACAACAGACTCCATAAGTCATAGAATAGACAATGGCAGGAGATCTTCCTCCTTACAACACTGGTGTCTAGGAAACATATTTCATTGCTCCATTCAGTGATTAATGCCATACTCTGACTGATTTTCACTATGTGGTTTTTCTTCTTTGGCTGAGATGCTGTAACTACTGCATAGAAAGCTAAGGACATGCCTTCTTGTTAGGAGCTTTTCCTCAGTAAGGAAAACTTTGTGGCTTGTTGTTGCTCTGTTTTTTCGCTGTTGTTTGATGCATTAAGAAATTACTTGAAGCTGCTGTCTTCCACCAATGCATGTATTTGTTCGCTGTATTACACCGCACATAAAAGATTGGATATGGTCTAAGTAGACTAAAATCTAGATGCTCTATGTGGCTGTGTTCTTTTCTAGAGGTTCATGGAGAATTCCTTTCATCTTTTTTATCATCATCATTATTGTTAGTGTTATGGATGTGCCATACTTTGCTAACAAAGACTAAGCTGAGTCCGCCAGTCTTGGGTGGGAAACACCTCTATTGTGGATCAGTCTCACCATCTTGGTAAAACCCAGGGCCTTGTTCTTCTAATGTGACTCCTTTCCTTCATCTTTAAAACAAACCATAATTGCCTGGGTCATCATACAACAGAACTCTTGCTACTTCAGTGGCCTTATTTCTTTCTAATTTTCTTTTCTTTCCCACCTCTCAGAACTCCCGTGGGTCTAAAAAACATCTAGAATACTCTGTTTCTCATTCCACAATCCTATCATTTCTACAAAGCCTTTACTACATAGGATAACATATTTATAATATTACCTCTTTACGTTATAATATTTAAACAAAGACATATTTGAGGTTTTGGTGGTTTTTCCTCTTGAAGTAGATTTAACATTAAGAAGTCAAAATAAAGATAACAGTATGAAACTCTGTGTTCATACAACTTAACAACAAAAGAAATTGAAGATTGATTCTGAGATGACATATATAATTGGCTAACAGGATTTTTAACTACTTATTTAAATTTTAATTGCTTATTATTTACTTAATGATGTATTTTCCTCATATTCCTCAGCATTTAGCAGGAATAAATGTTTACTAAGGATTTAGTCTGTAAAATTAATAGCCTTAAACATCTTATGTAATCTTCCCTGTGAGTTTTCAGAGAATTATGTTGTATAACTCTAAAGATAGCATTCTCAGAAGCCACAGTACAGCTGCTTTCATTTTAGTATTTTCATATATATATATATATATATATATATATATATATATGTATATATACATATATATGTTTATTAACCCATTAAATACATGTATGCTTGAAAGGCTAAAGAATCACATAGCTATCAAGTTAAAATGCTTGGCTCTAAATCCAGGTTTGTGTAAGGCTAATAATTTTCTGGGGAACTTTTGGTTGAGTGGTGGGGAACAGAGGACTCTAATGAGGATTTTTGCAGATAGAGACTTTATGAAGATAAGACCGCAGAAAAGAGCTGATATTCAATGAAATCTCAATAAACAAACAGAAGTCAGCCAACATGTGAACTGTACTAAAATGTAAAGGATTCTTGTTAATAACTATTGAAACAAACAACAAAAAAAAGGAGCAGACATGTATTGTGTTTGGTGACCAGACAGTGGGTGTGAGCTGCTCACTGACTGCAGCTGTGCCCTTCTGCAAGGTGGATCTCCTGTTCAGTGCTTGCCTTGTCAATTTTTGGCATCTGGAAGACTGAATATTTTATCCTGCAAAGGTGGACTCTTAACCACGCCCCAAGAATGTGATAATCCATGCCCTTCCTCTGTGTGCTGCCTTCCGTTGTTACGTGAGATTTCCTTCCCTAGAAATGTCTTTTTGGCTCTCATATTCCCTTCTTCTTCCCAGGAGACATAACTCTGGTGTGCCACTTGTGATAGACAGTAGGACTCTCAAGTTAACTTGAAGTACAAGAGGAAGAAAGAACAGAGAAGAATTCACAGCTTTAGAAAGGTTTAGGAAGAGAATAAATAGAGAAATATAGGAAGCAATAACTTAGGGGACAGGTGAAGGTGCAGCTGGAAACCACGCCCAAATGTCTTCAGTTTTAGGTGGTGGTTAACGGGTTGATTCTTAGAAGCCAGTTTCTACTCTTCCACTTTAAAGGGGTTGCAAGATGAGAGGGGTAAAAAGTAACTGCAAGGGTGGAAAGGGGATGTTGGGGAGCAGGTCCACAGACTCAGCTGGGAAGTCAAAAGTTGTCAAGTGAGAGGTGGGAAACCAAGCGGGAAGCTGGAGATTGGGGCCTGCGGACGTGCAGCATGAAGAGCAAACACATGTATAAGTATCACATGTTAACCAGCTGTGCCACTGGTGTCATAGGGAAACATGTTTGCTTCTGATTTAGACATGAATTGCATTTAGAGCTCGTTTCTTTTTTTGGACAAGAATGAGTTGTGCAGAAATACACGTTTCTTGGAAAATGTCATGATCCCTATTCACTAATTGTTTTGCAAACCGGAACTGTGGGGTGTGTGTGTGTGTGTATGTGTGTGTGTATGTCATGTGAGTATAGTATGTGGTATGTGTGTATACAGTTTGTGTAGGTAGTGTGTGGTGTGGGTGGGATGTGTGTATGTTATATGTACATGTAGTGTGTGGTTTGTGTGCATGTAGCATGTGTTGTGTATGTGTGGTGTAGTATGTGTGTATGTAGTATGTGGTGCATGTGTGTTGTAAGTGTGTGTATGTAGTATGTATATATAGTGTGGCGCATGTGTGTGTGTGTGGTGTGTGATGTGTGTGTACGCAGGATGTGTTTATTTGTACCATGTGTATATGTAGTGTATGTGTGCTTTGGGGTACGTGTATGTAGTGTGTGTGTATGTTTGTGGTATGTGTATGTAGTTGTAGTGTGTGGTATGTGTGTTTGAGTGTGGTGGTGGGATCTATGTGTATGTAGTGTGGGGGCATGCTCATGCACACCACAGGAGATCAGATTTTTTTTTCTAAGACTCTGTTTACCGTATTTTGTGGGAAGGTCCTCCACTTACCTGAAACTCTCCCCAGGTACCTGCTGGAACCCACCTTCCCAGCACTGGAATTAAATGTGACAAATTAAATTTGTCAGGACAGATGTGGCATTTTTACGTGAGTGCTGCCAGTCACACTCGGGTCCTTATGCTTCCAAAGTAAACGCTGTAGTAAATAAGCTATGTCTCCAGGCAGGGGATCAATCTTTAGTCACAAGAGAATCTTCCTATGTGAACTGTAAGACAACAGCACTATCAGAACAAAAAAGGGGTAAGTCTCTGATTTGACTGGAGAAATCAGATGTGAAACCATTAATTACCAACAGTTTGACAGTCAAACACCATTTGAATGTAGTTAGAATTAATTTAATATGTGATGGCTTATCACTACAAAGTTAAAAATTAAGCACATATTAATTACAGATATGAATTAAGCACTGTGCTCTTGTATAGGACCTGGATTTGGTTATTAGCACCCACAGTGACTACATTACCTCCAGAGAAAACATGAGCAAGGAAGTCAGGTCCACGAGGGAACCTTCATCTGGCGATGGATGGAGATAGAGACAGAGACCCACACTGGAGCACTGGACTAGCTCCCAAGGTCCAAATGAGGAGCAGAAGGAGGGAAAACATGAGCAAGGAAGTCAGAACCACGAGGGGTGTGTCCACCCACTGAGATGGTGGGACTGATCTAATGGGAGCTCACCAAGGCCAGCTGGACTCGGACTGATGGAGCATGAGATCAAACCGGACTCTCTGAATGTGGCTGATGGTGGAGGCTGCCTGAGAAGCAAAAGAAAATGGCATTGGTCTTTGATACTACTGCATGGACAGGCTTTGAGGGAGCCTTGCCTATTTGGATGCCCACCTTCCTGGACCTGGGGGGGGAATGGGAGGACCTTGGACTTCCCATAGGGTAGGGAACCCTGACTGCTTTTTGGCCTGGAAAAGGAGGGGGAGTGGGAGTGGGGGAAGGGGAGGGAAGTGGGAGGAGGGGAAGAGGTGGAAATTTTTAATAATAATAATAATTTAAAAAAATAAAAAAAGTACAGACAGTCATAGGTTAAAGGAGTAAAGATAATAAAATAAATATTAAAAAGTAATACAGTAAAAAAATAAGTCACATAAAGATGGAACATACACAGAGAGTCTGGATTATGTCTATTATTGTGTTTCTGTTAAATTTTTTGACTGCAGAAAAACATTTGAGTCTGGGGATTGCTAAACTAAACCAACATAAAGGTATCTTGACTTCAAAATTTGAATCTAAGAATACGTTGCTTTGGAAAAGAGGTTCTTATTTCCATAGAAGATGAGAACCTGTGGATTGCTTCAAGGCTAAGGTGATTTGATGGAACAAGACTTCCTGAAAGATCTCTGTGAACCCTAAAATACTTCAACCAACAAGGAGCAGGAATCCATGTGGAGAAAACAGTGCCCAAATTCCCAAAATGATTGTTTATAAAGGGGGTTGATTATAATTGGTTAATGGCCCCAGGCAAGATCTTTCTAAAAAAAAATGGGGGGGGGATAAGCTAGAAATGAATACATTGGTATGGACTTTGGTTTATTGATACAAATTTCAGGTTAATTTTGTTGTATGTATATTTCTACTCTTGTTTAAGGTATTGTGTTTATACCGCTTATATAAATGTAATGTCTAATTAAAAATTGTGGATTAACAGATAGTCATCTGTAATAGTCATGTTAGTTAGGTTTTCTAGATGTACAGAGATATATTTCAGATAGAAAGGTTTTCTTCAAACCTTTAAAAGATCTAAAGAATATGGCATTAAAAATGTTTTAGGAACTTAGGCTTTTCATGACAATGAGACACATCTGTGCCTGGCAACACCAACCGACTACAAGATGATGATGGACATCACAGAGGCTCCTTATGGAGTTTGTTAGCCATTTAGGCAAGAAACATCTCTTGCCTGGACTGCTTGACTGTATTCTATACACACTGAACATGAAGGACCACAGAAAATTGAATGCTGAAGTTGCCTGAAGGTGAGACAGTCCTTCAGGTCTCCTGCTTCATGAAAGAGTCTGCCAAACGTTCTTAAGAACACAGAAGAAAGTAACGGACAAACTGCCAATATAGGTGGAAATTTCTTTGAAATTTCCTGCTTCATGGAAAAATCTGCCAGGTATGATGAGACTGTAGGCTGAATTGGATGTCCCAAAGGTACAGAAAAACTTTGGGTTACTGTCCAGGCAGCAAGATGTGTCTGTCAATTCTAGAGTTTTGGAAGTTATACATAATGTACTTCCTGTTTACTTAGGTAATATTATATGTAACACAAGGGCCGGCTTGTTGGGGTTTCTGTCCCGCCCGGTACCCCACTACCGGCATACCCCAAGGAAAAATCACACACAGGACTTCATAGGGTTATAAACTGATTGGCCCTTAGCTCTGGCTACTTATTAGCTCTTATAACAAATATTACCCCATTATCCTTATCTATGTTAGGCATATGGCTTGGTACCTTTTCCTGCTGTCAGCTTCACATGCTGTTGCCTCTTCGGTGGTCTGCACAGGAGTGGCTGAGAGACCTTTCTCCTCCCTAGCCTTATCCTATTCTCATTGCCCTGCCGCTACTTCCTGTCTGGTTGACCTGCCTATACTTCCTGCCTGGCCAATCAGCGTTTTATTAAAATATGATTGACAGAATACAGACAATTCTCCCGCACCATTTCCCTCTTTTTTTTTTTAAACAAAGGAAAATACTCATAGTCCATTTGTTGGGAATGTGGGCGTAGTATTTCAGGCTGCTTCCTGCTGGTTGGGGGCATTGATAATCTTATGGGGACCTAAAGAAAATTTAGAGTTATAATCAAGTCCTGACTGGAGCATCCTGTGAGTCTTGATCATCTCAGGCAGTAGTCTTGAATCTGTTCTGGATGTAGAACTCAGACATCTGGGCCATCTATTCCTGTCGGAGATTTTTCAGGTGGCCTCCCTTGGTCAAAGGTGATTTTTCTTAACTCTGAATAAATCCAGAGCCTCTCGTTTTCTGTAGAAACAAAAGCAGAATTTCTTCTCCAAAGTAACATACCTTTTGACTTCAATTTGAAGCCAAGGTATTTTCAAAATACCTATATTGGGTTAGTTCAGTGGCATTTATAAACAAAAGTCTTTTAGCAGCTGTTGCTCCTTCCTCAGCATTCAAACAATTCAAAGAGAGCATAATAGCTCACAGTATCGAGATTCTCTTTGTATTTTCCATCTTTATTTTAACCTCTATTTCTTCTATTTTTACTTTTACTTTTTGAGACAGGTTCTCTGTATATCTTTGTCCTGGAATAACTCTGTAGACCAGGCTGTCCTTGAACTCACAGAGATCCCACTGTCTCTGCCTCCCTGGTGCTGGGATTAAAGGTGTCTGCCACCACACCTTGAACTCACAGAAATCTATCTGTCTCTGCCTCCCAGGCATTGGGATTAAAGGTGTGTGCTACCATACCTTGAAGTCACAGAGGTCAACTACCTCTGCCCCTTAAAGTCTCAGAGTTCAATTTACCTCTGCCTCTGAAGTGTTGGAATTAAAGGTGTGTACCACCACATCCAACTACTCTCTTTCTTTCTTTACTTTAAGAACTTTAACTTTTAGCCTGCATATATTTTTAACACACTGTAAACTATTTAAAGGTTTTCTTCCTCTTTGAATCTCTCTTTATTGTATATCTCTCTTTTTCTGACCACACAAGTCTCCAATGGGTAGGACTAAAGCCGGGGCTTTGACAGTTAGATCCAGCCCATTCCTTAGCTTTCCAGCCCCGTGGCTAAGATACTATCTAGAGCTGTGTTCACTGCCACAACTCTATGGCGTTTCAAGGTCCTTGCCAGCAAGCAAGCTGCAGCATTCGGCTCACAGACCACACTCAGTCGGATTGCCTGCCTAAAAGAGTCAGAGATTGCCCTGGCAGGACAGCCCAGAAAGCCGGCATTTTAAAACAGCACAGCTTTTTTCCTGCTACAGCTGGAAAGCATGCGTTCAGCTTTTCCTAAACACAGTTTAAGTGTTTAGTGGCAGGACCTCTTAAAAAGAGCTGCAAAGTTTTGCAGCTAAAGCTGAGCCAGGAAGCCTCTCTTAGATGAGAGCATTTGCTTGCCCCTAGCAAGCAGAGCAGACCTGAAAAATTGCTGCTACCAAGAAACCATGCATAATGCTGTTATTTTGTTCTAGAATTACTTCCCAGGCTGTCTCAGGCTTTATGTGGATACAGTTATCCACATCTGGGCACCATATGTAGCAAGGCAGGCTGGCTTGTTGGGGTATCTGTCCTGCCTGGTACCCCACAACCGGCATATCCCAAAGAAAATCAATCACACAGAGATCTCTGTAAGTTATAATGCTGATTGGCCCATTAGGTCAGGCTTCTTATTAGTTCTTATGACTTATCTTAACCCATTATTCTAATCTATTTTAGCTATACGGCTCCATACCTTTCTCAGCTGGGCAAGTTACATGCTGCCTCTTCAGTGGTCTGCGCAGGAGTGGCTGAGGAAGTTTCCTCCTCCCTAGCCTTATCCTATTCTCATTGCCCTGCCTCTACTTCCTGTCTGGTTGACCTGCCTATACTTAAACTCAACAGAGAAATAAGAGAATTGCTAGAGGTAATGAATCAAATGGACTTAACAGATATCTATAGAACATTCTATCCAAAAAGGAAAGAATATACCTTCTTCTCTGCAGCTCATGGAACCTTCTCGAAAATTGACCACATACTCAGTAACAAAGCAAACTTACACAGATACAAAAAAATATTAGTAATCACCTGTGTCTTGTCGGATCACCACGGAATAAAGTTAGAATTCAATAACAATTCGAATACCAGAAATCCTACAAACGCGTGGAAGTTGAACAGTCAACTATTGAATCATCCCTGGGTCAAGGAAGAAATAAAGAAAGAAATTAAAGTCTTCCTTGAATTTAATGAACATAAAGACACAACATACTCAAACCTATGGGACACAATGAAAGCAGTTCTAAGAGGAAAGTTCATAGCACTAAGTGCCCAATTAAAGAAAACGGAGAAAGCATATATTGGAGACTTAACAGCACACCTAAAAGCTCTGAAAAAAAAAAAAAAAGAAGCAGACTCTCCCAGGAGGAGTAGAAGATTGGAAATAATCAAACTGAGGGCTGAAATCAACAAAATAGAAACACAGAAAACAATCCAAAAAATCAACGAAACAAAAAGTTGGTTCTTGGAGAAAATCAACAAAATTGACAAACCCCTAGCCAAACTAATCAAATGGCAGAGAGAGAACACTCAAATCAATAAGATCAGAAATGAAAAGGGGGACATAACATCAGACACAGTGGAAATTTAGAGAATCATTAGATCTTACTATGAGAGTTTATATGCCACAAAGTTGGAAAATGTACAAGAAATGGATTGGTTTTTAGATAAATACCATTTACCAAAGTTAAATCAAGACCAGGTGAACAATCTAAATAAACCTGTTAGTCGCGAAGAATTAGAAGCTGTTATCAAAAACCTCCCGACCAAAAAAAGCCCAGGACCAGATGGTTTCAATGCAGAATTCTACCAAAACTTCCAGGAAGAGCTAATACCTATACTCCTTAATGTATTTCACAGTATAGAAACAGAAGAATCATTGCCAAACTCTTTTTATGAAGCTACAGTTACCCTGATTGACAGAATACAGACAATTCTCCCGCACCAATTATATCCTTCTGGGGTCTTTCATGGAGTTGAAGATAGATAGTTATAGTTATAGTTTTCCCTAGTTATGACAAAAGATAAATTAGATATAAATATTGTAACTGTAATTCTTGCTCGATACCTGTTTTGTTATATGTAATATTACTATGTTAAAGTTAAAACGTCCCTTTTATTTAGACAGAAAAGGGGTGATGATATGTGGGATTCCCCCTCTGTGTGCTGTGCTTATGTTTTATTGCCATTGGTTAACAAAGAAGCTGCTATGGCCTATGCAGGGGAGAATATAACAAGGTAGGAAATCTGAACATATATATATATATATATATATATATATATATATATATAGAGAGAGAGAGAGAGAGAGAGAGAGAGAGAGAGAGAGTAGATGGAGTCAAAGGGATGCCATGCAGCTGCCAAAGGAGAAAGGCTCCAGAACCTTACCGGTAATATACCTAAGTCACTGAATGAACAGTGTTGTACGCATTATTTAAGTTTTTGTATGATTATTCTAGTCTCTGTTTACAGTTGGGGTTCTAAACATTTGCAGCATACTATTTTTGTCTACATATAGTATTTTCTTGACTCAAATAAGTTACTCATACTCATCAGCTTTTCTCTTACCAATACAGAAATTTTCTATATTTTAAACAAATATTGTTTAATTTGTAACAAATATTGTTTAAGATATAGTATTAGATGTAAAGTCACTTCAAACTTTACGTTAAAAAAATGTGAGATATACCTGGGCAGTGGTGGCACATGCCTTTAACCCCAGCACTCAGGAGGCAGACGCTGGCAGATCTCTGTGAGTTCAAGGCCAGCCTGGTCTACAAGTGCTAGTTCCAGGACAGGCTCCAAAGCTACAGAAGAACCCTGTCTGGAAAAAAAAATGAAATACAAAAAATCTTGAAAAGCAAGAGATGTTATAGTGCAGAGCACATAATGTTTCAGGGGTGTGTTGGTGGTATGGAGGGCTGTGAATTCCATAAGAGATGAACAGGGATTTGACTAAGTCGCTCAGTCACTCATGAAGAAATTTGGGAAAGAGTAATGATTTTAGTTGTAGGACATGTACCAAAAGAACACCCAAGTTGTGTGATGGCCAGAGACTCAGGAACACAGCCAGATAGGGAAATTACATTAATGGGGAGATGAGAATGAGTAGCCAGGCCACCACCTACAAGGGTATCACTTCAGAAGAAAATCCTCTGACTCACACTGTATGTGCATAACACACACACTCGTGAGGAAGTATTAGCTTAAATTAAATTTGAATGTCTCAATAGAATGTCATGAACATATAAATATTAAAACATTTAGTCAAAAAATATTTTGATACTATATACATCTAACATGAAAATTTAAAGGCACCTAAATTTGGGATACAATTTAACAAATATTTGCTAAATCAAGATGGTGATTTGGTGTAGAATATAGATCATTAGTCAAGAAAATTTGAAATTTTGGATTTTAAAGTCATAAATGGTTTTCAATAACACTGGTTGTTATTGGAAGTAACATTGGTTTATTATTGGAAACAATGTTTTTTCCAAAACATTTAAATAGTACTAAAACCCAACTGCATTTGAGAACTACTGCTGCATTAGTGCTTGGAGAGAATTCTAAAAATAATGAATTAGCAGATTAAGATTTAGTATTTAATGAGTATATATTAATATAAATATTCATTAATATTCAATTAATATATTTATTATATATAATGAGAGTCAGTTTTGAATCCTTGCATCTCAAATGCAGACTCCAAGGCTTTAAATCACTTGGTGTACTTTATAGATGTCAGGATCCAGTTGTACATTTCATGCAGAATTAGCAAGTTTCACTTGCTGTAATCTTGGATTGCACATATTTGACAAAACTGGCTTCTCTCTGTCCAACCAGTATTTTGGCTATATATCAATCTAAATGATGATAAATTGCTCTAAGAAGCAAATATTCAGTTTTCTACTAATGTGAGTTTTTATTTATAACCACAATAGTGGTTTACACCTATATTTAAAATAAATATAGAATAACAAACAGGAGTTTGAGGATAAATAACAGTTTTGTGGGGGTGTTTTTGAAGTATTTTGTTTAGTTTTTTCTCTGTGTAATAGTTATCCTGGAACTAGCTCTGTAAACCAGGTTGGCCTTAAACTCACAGAGATCAGCCTGTCTCTGCTTTCCAAGTGCTGGGATTGAAGGTGCATGCCACCACCACCCAGTTTCGAAGACAGATAACAGTTTAAATGCAGTAGTCTAACTTCCTGTGGCTTTTCTTCTCAAATATCTCTCCAAATTTGGGTGAAACATTTTGTTATTGTTTTGAGATGGCTTTTCTGGGAGTAGGGTAAAACATTATTACTAATTCTTATTTCAGTAATTAAAAGTGCTCATTTTTATGTTTGCTGCTATGGGATTTCTCTGATTAATCACCAAAGCTTCTACTCATCATCATTTAATTCATGTCCAATTACATGATAGTATTAATGACTTACTGCAGATACCACCAGGTGATTGATACCTCTTCTCTCTCCTGCTCTTGTGTAAATTCTGAAGCACACCAAAATGCTTACTCACCTAAAATGCTATATCGTGTCTGTAATCAATATCCACTTCAGCTGGCTGGTGATGTTTGCCTTTAATTCCAGCACTTGGGAGGCAAAGATATCTGTGAGTTTGAGGCCAGCCTTGTCTAAAAAGTGAGTTCCAGAAAAGCCAGAGGTACGCATAGACACTCTCACGAAACAGAGACAATGACTTCCTGGTTAGTATTGATTTGGATTATGACTTCTAGTTTATATATTTATGTGTTGGATATGGATAGGCCAGTGTGGTTCGATATATAACTGTTTTTCTTCTAAAGTCCTCTGTGTCAGGATTATTTTTGGTTCAAGTATATCTGTGGCACTTATCCGCTGTAAGTTATTAATTGCTTTAAATCTCTACAAGCTGTTGTCTTTATACAACAAATCTATATTTAAACACATCTTTACCTTTCTCTAAATGTGTGCACAGTAAATATGAGGTTTAATTTATCATGACTTTGGTATAAAGTATACTGCAAAACATCTAAATGAATATGCTTTGTATTATGGTTGTAATATATTTAAGATATGTCCTAACTGTTGTTTGAGGAAGATTTTAATTCAAAGAACATGCTTGAATAACAAACAAATGAAAGCTTAGCATCATGAGAAGGTGTAAGCGTTAGCAAATAAATACAAAAAAACAATTGGAAGGTATGTAAATATCAGGTTTAACTAAAGTAACTTCTGGCCTAGTGTATTTCTAGGTAATGTTATCCTATGTCTAATTTATTTATAGGTATTTATTAAGTAAGAAATAATTATTGGTTTATTATGACTTGGTGACCGAGTAAAACCAAAGTCCTAAAACATGCAGGAATGACAGGTGTTTCTGTAGTACAGAAGCACCGGCTCTTGCTCAGGAAGAATCAGAAGATTTGAGCAACCAGTTACCACTCTTCCCTCCTTCGCTCTGTGTTCTTACTCATTGCCTCAAACCTTTCAGTCACAAAGTTCCTATCTGAAACTGTGAGAGAAATTTACTGAAAAACATCAAGGACTGAAATATCTGGAAATCTAGTAAGAATTTAGAAATTAGTAAAACATATTTCAAGATAATTTCTTTGATGATAGCAAATTATCAAAGGAAATATATTTAGCAGAGAGATATATTATCAGTATAACCAAGTGATATGGATAGATCGTTTTTCTTGTGTGGTGAGAGATGTTTTGTCATATGATATTTGAATACATTGAAAATGTATGATTGACAGAAAGTTAGAGTAACTATATTTTGAATGGGAAATAAAGTAAGCATGAAGTCTCAGGGCTTGACATATATATGTCATATATATATGTATATATATATGTATATATATATATACATATATATATATATATATATCCAAAGCAGAAGCAGTCCTAAATATGGTATTGGCTATGTTAGTATATACTTGAGGGCATTGAACTTTGAGTGGAAAGCAGGAAGAACATAATTTGAAGGCCACTCTGAGCTATATAGGAACTAGTCACAAAACCTAAAACAGGTACAGGAATGTAACAACTGAAAGAAAAATAGGCCATGCAGAACAAGAGTTTTAGAAGCAGAAGTCCTGGTCACCCATGGCTTCAGGAGAGGTGGTCGGGATAGATACGATGAAGTGCTAGGATCCAGCAGAATGTGCAGGGCACTGCGTCAGTGATTCAGTGAATGAGCAAACCAAGGAAAAGGTGGTGCCAGTTAGAAGTCAGTTGCCCACATCTAGGCAGGGAATGATGCTGGCTGCAGCAAACAGATGGCGGAAAGAACGAGGAAAGATGACTGAATTCTGGACACATTGTGAAATTAATATTGATGGGATTCAGTGATTGATTTTATGTGGGATGTAAGAGCGATTTAAATAATAAAATGCTGAAGATTTAGATCTGGGCAACAAGGAAAGTAGTTTACTGAAAGAAAAAGAGCGTGGGGAAGGAAGATTGATGGAACGGTGCTTGGGAGTTTCAGTTTCAATATATTGCCACACACCAAATTGAAAGGTTAGCTTCATTCTAAATGTTAACTGTGAGTCAATAGTTTTAATGTAATCATCATTGTGTTAAATGTCAATGATTTCAGTTAATTTTTTTTTTCATGTAGAAATGCTCCTGTTTCAAATTTTTATGTAACTTTATATGGAATCACAATTTCATGAGTTCAGGGTGGTAAAATCATTGCCAAGTCTTCTAAACGACATCAAAACCAATTTTATGTACTGGTAAGCAGTAATTACGCAGTTAAATTTTTTAAAAAAAATCTATCGTAACTAGATTCACTGGCTGTTTTAATACTAATTACAGGCCAGATGATATTTGAAAACCTGTTTTTTAAAGACTAAAGGTATTTTTCACTGTTTAGTAGCCTACTTAAAATTTCTTAAATGTCAGATGATTTTATTAGTTTTTATTTAATTAATATTCTATTGAGGATTTCAAAAGATAAATACCATTATTCTTTTTTGAGAGTTATTTTAAAGAGAGGTCAAAATATTTTATCTTATGTCTCCCAATTAAGGTGTGTAGCAAATTCCAGAACACACATCTAGTATATCAAAGGTATATTCTGAATTTAAAAATGCATAATACATATAACAGGTATATTTGCTCATTCTTTCCACTCTCCAGCAATATGGCAATCTTAATTGTGCAGTTCTCCACCTAAAGCTTCAATCCTGTATTCTGTTACTGTTAGAAAATTCAATTTACCCAAATCACGATGGTTTTCTCTAAAGTAGAGAGATACTTAGAGCTTGTTTATGAGATACAATCATCATAATCAGAGAAGAATTAGGATCCAGCACTACCAATAGTTAGCTGTGGAGTATTGTAGCAGGCTTTTCTACCTGGATTAGCCATCCCCTTTGGTATATGATAAGCCTCAAGGGCTCTTCCTGGAGATGTATTTGATGATATATGTAAGCAACTATGATCACTCTGAAGAGGCAGGGAACACTTAAACGAATGTTCACGTTCTTTACCTGTGTACTTACTTGTATTGCCCTCATTACTATTAATTTGATGAACTTGTTCTATCTGTTCTGTTTTAAAGAGTGAAAATTAATTTAGTTTATCAGGCTCACCTGTGACAATCACAAGACTAGGTACAAAAATGTCTTAATAAAGAGATTTTTTTATTAGAATTTTTTTAAAAACATACCAATCCAAATTCTCACCTCTCCCCTCCTCCCATTTCCTCCACACACCCTTCTACCCCACCCCCTCTAATCCTAAGAGAGGGTAAGGCACTTTGCTTTGTAGAAGGTTCAAGGCAAAGCCTAAAACAAGACATAGTTATCCTGTGAGAGAAATGGAATCTTCAAACCTTGGTATCAAGTAAAATACAGCAACTAACTTAAATTTCAGGTGACACAGAAAAATTAGGAATTTATGACCAGAAAGATCTGTCTCATGATAAAAATAAAGTAAACAAAACAAAAATATTTCTTTTCTAGTGAGTACCTTAATATTTGAGGTTAGTAACAGTGGGATGACTTTATGTTTCTTTGATGCTGTGCATGGTTAACTAGGGTAAGTTGGATGATCTTTATTAAGTGATCATAGATTTCTAACCTTCTTGGTAATAAAGAAGCTATCATATACAATACGCATATTCCTTACTCAGTCTACTCTTTGATTTGGTAAGAGGGTTTTTGATTGTACTCAATTATTTTTGTTATAGTCATTGCCAGTAATAAGGATACAAAAATCAACTTCAAAAGAATGTATATATAGTTTCATTCTTGTTGGCAGGGACAGGAGACCCTGTAACATTTGAGAGAGGAATAAGCAACTCAAAGGACAGTGATATTTGTTGAAACTAGATGAATCATATTTAGAAACAATTGAAATGAATTGGATTTAGTTGTTATTTTCCTTTTAGGTTAATGGAACTGAGAAAGGTAATATGATTCAGCAAATTGACAAAGGCGATTAGTCATCTCAAGTGCACTCTTAAAAATAGGTGAACATGATACATCAATATTTTATATAAAGTTTCTATAAATATGCTTATTGTTTTCCTGGGGGGCTGTAATAGCTTTTCTGGATGGTAAAGACTGCCTGAAGTAAATTTTTATGACCTACTTATAAACTCCTAAAAGAAGGTTTCAGAATGGAAAGATGATGAGACATTTAATATCAGCACTTAAATAGGTCTTCTGAGCCTCATATTTGTTTGGAAATAGTAACAGCCGTTAGAGTTTCTCCCAGAGGTGGATTTTCTTTAGCTAATTCCAACAGTACTCTGTATGCCTGCTCAATGTCAGTACTAAACACTGCTCTCCATTATCCTACTATTTCTTGTTGAGAACTTTTAAGAACTCCACCCATTAAAATGTCTGTAGAAATTGTATTTTGGGATTGAGTGAAAGTTTTCCATTGATTAAGACTGTAAAATAACATATTACCTTCTTCTGAAAAGAGAAACTCTAGAAGGGACCAAAGGCATTGACTTATTTTAGACCAAATGTTACCTGCCTTATCTAAGCATAAAATTAACTAGAATAGGTAAATATATTAGTATAATATCACTTTGGCTACTATGTATTCTCTAAATGAGTTAGTTTAATTCTCAGCAAAATTGTGAGTTGTGGAGTCCTTATGATTCTCACTCTTTACCGATTATAAATGTTGAAAGCTGTTTGTTTGTAGTAACAGCTGGTAACTGGTGAGCATGTGGCGTGGCTCTTCGAAACACCAACCCTCTGTTCTTTAGAGCAGCAGAAACGTTTTGTGACACAATGCAACCGCTCCATGACTGAATTCTGCAATCACTTTAAATACGAAAATGAGCAAATTTGCGAAGTAAGATCCTGATTTTTTTAAATTTCTCATCAGTCAGAGAATATTTACACTTAATGTTTCAATTAAGTGAATCAGCAACTCAGTGTTGATTTCAGGTTTAAAATCAGTGAAGCTGAGAAGCAGCCCATGTCTGCCATGCTGTCCAGAAGAACCAAAGCTTCTGACATAATATCCTGAGGCCAGTAGGAGATGAAGGAGAGGTAGGGTCTATTTCTCCTTGAAATAAACATTTCTCAGTGCAGAACCAAGACAAAATAGCCCTGAGAGATACTTTGTTGAGAGTGGCATAAAGTCATGCTTGTTATCATACCAGTGAGCAGGGGCTCCAAGCCAACTTTTCTCTACAGTGATTTTCTGGAAGTGGTACTGACAGATAAATGGAAACAAATTGAAAAATCCTTCTGTAGATTATCACTAAAGGATTGAGGACCAAGAAAAACTGTAAGACTAGAACATATATTTAGTATTGCCATGGTGCTGACACTACCATCTAAATTCATAGCTAATCAATACCTCAGCATATTTTTCCTAATGTAATCTTATAAAGTCCTGTATTTTCATTTATTTTATTAAAATATAGGCCTTTAAAAATACTAGTTTTCCATGAGTAGACCTGCATTTTAGTTAGATTTTTTTTCTAAATACTAAGATAAAGGATTGATATTTGGCCTTGATGTTTCAAGTTTGATGTCTTTAAAGACAGATATACCTGACAAATAAAGCTCAAAACCCACTGATATTACTGAAGAAGTCAGAGCCCAATCCCAACCCCAGTCACCAACCAGATGGCCACTCTTTTCTTTGACATATGACCAAATACATTTCTTTTCAGAACTTAATGGAACACAGTGAGGAACACAGATCTCAAACTTACAAAACGAGGTAAAGGCTTTTTGATATTTATATCTCTTTCTTGTCACATAATTTATAGCTTTTTAGTGGGCATCATGAGATATTGGATGTCTGCATTCTAAAAAAAAACTGCTTAGTGGGTTTTTTTTCTGCTCACAATTGCATTAATCTCTGCTAGAGACCTTGACTTTCATTCTGATACATTTTCTTTTCTGTGTTAAATATTTTTTTAAGAATTTCATAAATGCGTACTGTATTTGCACCATTCCTATCCCCAACTCTTCTCTGCTTCAACTCTCAATTCTTCCTCTGCCATTGCACCACTTCCTGTCAAATTCAGGATTTTTTAAAATATCTATTCATATGTACATATACATACATGTGAGTCCTACACGTCCCTTGTGTGTTGCACATGTGTTTATGTGTTTAGGGCTGACCACTTGGTATTAGGTAACCTATTAGGGTTTCATGCACTGGAGACAATATTTTTCCTTTCTCAGAAACTTTTAATTGGTAGAGCTGTTTATGTAGGGCCTTGTGAGCTATCTCCCATTATTGCTGTCTTGACAGCTGATGTTGCCTATGCATATCTTGTTTAGGTGAACAAGCTATTCAGATTTCACTAGTACGGTTCACACGTCATACATAGAAGACATTATCTCAAAGCAAATGTCTCAGTCTGATTTTTATAATCTTTCTGTTCCTCTCTTCTGAGCAGGAGGTGTAGGAGTTGAATTGTAAATGTACCATTGAGGTTGTGCACCCATGATTTGTTAATCTCTACATTGATCAGTTGTATGTGTGTGTTTTTAATAGTCTTTATGTACTGTAAAATGAAGCATCATCTGTAAGAGGCGAGAGCTGCAAAAACTAAATATTTAGAGTACACTTAGAAACTGTATACTGGCTGAGGAAGGATACAGAAGTCAGTTCTCTAGGTTCCATGACCTTAGCAGCTGTAGGCTATGCTTATCATACCAGGCATACATTCCCTCCTATTGAGCATGCCTCAATAGGAAGCACCTCAACCTTGAATAATTTTAATGGAGTTTCAATGCTAATGTGGAACCCACCTAGGACAGCCATTCAGAAAAGAGTCTACATCCAAAGTGCCTGGTAGAAATTTTCCCTGTGGTGTACTTTTAATTAGCCACTAGAATTAATACCAAGATAAGTATGCTGAACAGAAATTTAAAAGTAAGATGTCAGCAGGAACAAGCTATGATTCACCCCAACACTACTATGGTGAAAACATTCAAGCAAAAGAGAAATGGAAATTAGTTTTTAGAAGATTCTTTTAATTGTGTAAAATACCTATAATCCTTTTAAATGGTGTTTACTGATGTTTTCTGCTAATGTTCCAGAATAATTTTCACAGCAGAGATTAAAAATAAAATTATTTGGGATATTGGTACAGTACTATATTCTGAATCACATGATTCCTCAAAACTCAAGCAGCTCCTGCCAATCAAAACATTCATAGATACTGTCGATATGGGAAGAAAGCTGTATCTTGTGTTTTATTTTGTTTTTAAGTTTTTTATGTGAATGTTAAAAATTCTTATTTAATTTTTTTACAGTTTATTTCCTATTCTTCTGTGGTATATGTGTTTAGCATCTCGAAACAACCTTAAAAAAATAAATCTGTGAAACTGTGGAATTAGTAGCAACTGTAATATATTTAAGGGGAGAGCCCTAACACATTCAAGGGAAATAAAGTTTACAAATAGTTAAGGTCAGAACATAGGGAAAGAGGGAAATCGTCCTCAAGGTCACAAGATAATTGTCTAGAAAAGAGCATTTTAATAGCCTTTTTTGTATTATTTCTTTCCATTGGATACATTTATCCATAGATCAGCAACAAACACAGGAGCTGTTAGAACTCGGAAGCATCAGGGCACCTATATCAGGGGGAAAAGTGTCCAACAAATGATGTCTGTTGAGGGGGCGGTCTTACCCATTGAAATCACTGGATTTGAGAGGGTTTCATTGGGTCGCCATACAAAGGAGATGTTGAAAAGTTGCACTTGGTGTGCATTCTAAAGCAGAAGCAAAGCTCATGCTGAGCTGTCAGACACAAGTGTTTGGTCTCATCTCTGCCAGGCACACAGGAGAGAGTCATCAGTTATCAGAGGCTTTACTCACATGTTATGCACTTAAGCATTTTCCTATATTATCTGTAAGTCTCTGACAGTATGAAAAGATGTGAACTAAGTGAAAAATAGCTTAGTCTAAGTGTCTAAGACATGTTGTTATCAGAGCTTTTTCCTATAGCTCTCTACATAATGGACAAGATCTCCAGATACTCCTTGAATGACTACTTGTAAAATAAACTTAATGGAGGGTTTTCAAGCCAAGGGTAAGCTTGTGACCAGGATCTGTAACAGGAAGAATTTTCAGAGGCATCTATTTTACAGAGTGTTTATACTTGGCAAAGTGGAGAGGCAGTGATCTCTCTTACCTTCTCAAAGTTCGGAGTTCATCTCCATACCTCAAAACATGTCTGTAAAGTAGGATCATGGACTTTTAATCACTTAGATAAAATAAAATCGAGGCAAAGTATAATTAAAAATACATGTATGTCATTTGAATCAAGGTTAATCACTGCTCTGATGTATAAGACCAAGCTAATTTCAATATATACCAGAAATAATTTTATTTGAAGGGATCAGAAGTATCTTTATATATAATCACTTTGTATATTATATATGTACTAATTTATGTGCATTTGAACCTATTTGCTTTTACAATTATGCATTTGACTTCTAAATCTATTGTCCTTTATTGACACTCAAATTTTTTCTTTAAGCATAAATGACACCAAAAAGTCTGAAAATCATTATTCAGTTTAATCAAAGTGTTTAAATTTTATACAGTTGTTAGGAATTACAGCTGCACGAGATAAGGTTTTAATAGAGAAGTTGCACAGGAGATAATGTCAGCTGATTCGGCTTGTCAGAAATGTTAAGTGGCCTTCACACATCCCCATGGCTGTAGAATGTCATTTCACACCCCTGCCAATCCACTTAGTAGTCAGTCAGGGAATGTGTGGCACTTTTATCCCATTTACAGAAACCTGCAATAAAACGTCCTGATAGCACCATGTTAAACAGATACTGAAGGTTAAATCAATATATATATCTTTTCCCTTGTTGATATCTTTCATCTTCCTTTGGAAATCTACAGAATTTTCATGTTGTGAGAGTCTTACATATAAGACAAAGAAACTCTTTAAATACACACTGTACAAGACTAAAATATGAGTGAATTAAACAGCACTCCACTTCATTACTGGCAGAGATAATACCAAATCCTGTGACTGCTCACAGGGCTCTTTTTAAAGCCACCATATTACACCGTCTCTGGGACAATTTGGGTACCATATAATATTTAAATGATGTCCTCAATTCCATGGGGCTCTTTTCGTCTCAGGGTGGAATATTTTCATTGTTCAAATAATTTTTTACATCACCCTAAAGCCAACCTGATAACCTTTGTTAAACCTCCCCTACTGACTTGAGCTCTCATACTCACCTATCTCTGCCTGTCTCATCATCTGTAGTGAGTATTCACAGTCTGAGCTCTAGGCATGGAGAAAGGATGTGTATTTACTCTAATTCACTTCCTTTCTCTTTTGTTATGCAATCAATATACCTTCATATCTCTTATTGGAAAAACATTGCTCTTTCTCTTCAGAGTTTAGCTATGATTTTTGACAATTTCAGCTCTGTATAGAATATGCTCTGTTCACACCCTCCCGAGTCCTCTTCTGTCTATACCCCCATCTCCACACAAGTTCCTTCCTATTCCCCGTCTGATTCATTTTTGTTTTTCTTTTGAGATCATTAAGTTACTCATGCCTTTTGAGCATGGACATAGCTTCACCCACTAGACCATAAAGCTGATGACTCCTCCCCCAACACCCATCCACAGTACCTAGTTCTAGAAGAGTCCCTCCCCATCAAAGATGGCAAGGAAAAGTTTGCATGACTTCTTCTATTCAGGCCCAGCACAGGCAACCGTAGTTGCTTTGAGTTCAGGATTATAGTGGTCATGCCTGATCTGTAAGATAGTGTTCTATAGCTTCCCTCACCACCATCTGTTTCTTAATATCCTTGCCTCATTCTTTTCCACAATATTCCCAAACTTTAGAGGGCTTAATTTAGGTTTCCCCTGTAAAATTTAGCACTGAACTGTCATTTATTGTCAGCACCTTAGGGAGACATTGTAACATGAAAAGGCTGTTTGTTGGGGTTTTCTATCCTGCCCGGCCCCCCAGCTATTAAGTCCCAATGAAAAATCACACAAGAGATCTCTATAAGTTATAATGCTGATTGGCCTGTTAGGTCAGGTTTCTTACTGGCTAACTCTCACATCTTGATTAACCCATTTTTCTGATCTATGTTAGCCATGTGGCTCAGAACCTTTTTCAGGGAACAGCTCACATCCTGCTGCTTTGATGATCTGGGCAGGAGTGGGAGGAATCAATTTCCTCCTCTCCAGAATTCTCCTGCTCTCTTTGCATCATTTCCACTTCCTGTCTGGTTTTCCCACCTATACCTCCTGCCTGGTCAATCAGCGTTTATTTAAAACATGACTGACAGAATACAGACAATTCTCCCACACCAAGACATAAGATTTTTAGTTAAGAATCATTCAGAATAAAACTTTCTCTGATCAACGCTGAGGGTATTTCTTCCCTATGAATAAAAACATATTTAGAAGGACTTTCGACAATAATTTCATTTAAATAACAACAGTAAATTTTCTCCTATGTATGGGCTTTTGACCAGGTTTCAATACACTACCGATCATGAATCCCTTCCTGTAATTAGCAATCAGTGGTGACTCCCATAATAGTGGTGCCCTGTTGCACGAGTGGGCACACCTTTGCTGGAAGGCTGGCAGTGTAGGATCGAAGGTCTTTTGCTGGATGAGGCTGCACATAACTGTTCTCCCCACCTACTGCACAATGTCTTTTGCCATGTTGAGAACTATCTCTCAAGAATGAGACTCCAGTCCATGTCCAGCTTGACTTCTCTATATCCCACAACAAAAGTGTATGCTGTCTTCAACAACAGGCCCTAACATCACGTTCCGGTTGGCAACCAACTTCTCTACTGAATGAACCCAGAGAGACCATAAACCTATAAATCTAGTGGATGTCTGCTAAGCTGAAAATGGACGGACTGTGGTTAAAATAAATACCGGAATCTTTAAAACTTTGAATTAGATTAATATAGAGTTAGGCTTTAACTTCTGAAATCAAATCTCTGTTTCATATATGTTCATTCAATTTTCAGTAAAAAGCAATCTCTTATTTATCTTCCATGTGCCTTCTTTCTGAGTTCAGTCTGTCTTTATCTTTAGCAGAGAAGCCTGATGTGACCTCCTTTTCAGAGAAAGTTCCTAATCATCTGCTTTTCCATCACACTTTCCTATTGTAGATTTTTTCTGTTTACAGTTTGAAGTCAAATGTTGAGATTATTTTACCATTGTCTCTTTCTGAACATTGCTAGCTACATATCAAGTCTGTTTCTCTTTTTATCCTCGCTACTGACAAATGTTAATACAACAGCATTGTAGTGGGAATTTATGAAGCCTATTTGAATGGTTCAATGCTTATAGATTTCTGTTCTCTCTCTTTCTCAACCCCTGTGTGTGTGTGTGTTGCATGTGTTCTTTCTGTGTGTGTTATGTGTGTGTGTGCTATCACACATGAGTGCATACACTATAGGGTATATTCTCAGACATGACCTAGATAAATAAATGCCTACCGTTATACCTGGTCCTTCCACATACACATGTAAACAAATTTTGTCAATAAAATACACATTTTTATATGACCAGATTGACTTGGAATATCAGCACTTGCTGAATATTTTCACTAAATAATTTCATTCTACATCCTTGCCACCTATTCTTTCATTATTTGAGTTGTACACTCTTATTTCACTTTTAGAGTTAATATTTTGGCTAACAACTTCATACACTAAAATCATTATTCATATTATAACAATTCCAAGAAGAAGGGACAGATGAGTAAAGAGAAAGATGACACACTAAGCAGAACTCACCTACAGAGCAGGGATTGTGTGCCAGAAATCATGCTAAGGTAAGAATGAACTGTGTGTTTGTTCTGCAGGAATCTAGTGAGGTGGATTTTCTGATTCCCTCTGTAAAGAAACATGAAGATTCATAGTGCAAAGTTTTGAGATTATGATAACAAAGCAAACGATGGATTAACAATTTGAACCTCATTCTCTGATCACAAGAGGGCTTATAAAATATTAGTCATTAAGCATAATTGGTGTTCTCAAGTGTTCTGTGATGATTTTGTAATAATGTATGACTCTCTATGAACATCACAATTATAATAACTGAGGAATACTACCTTTATAATTTGAACATATATTTATTTTAGCAAATTTCTGTATATTTAAGCAAAAGTAAAATTTGATTTATTTTTATTTTTTCCAGTTCTCTAACCTTCTGTTTTGCAATTTTTACTGATATAATTTTCTTCTTTTAATTAATCAAACCTTCCTTTCTAGGACATATAGTGGGTGCCTGTTTTGTTGTAAATATTTATTAATCTAGAATTTGTTCTTGTGTTGTTTTGGATTGTTTCATTTGTTAACAGTTATGGGTATATTTTTAGTATTGTAGTCACTTAACCCTTTTATATCCCATGCTCACTCAATCACAGTTTTTACCATTTGAGACTTAACTTCTGGAAACATTTTAATGATGGATAAATGTTAACTAATTCTTGAAGAAATGTGCTTGCAAATATAAACATAGTTGGTTATATAAGTGAATGTAAATGAAATCTATTTTAGATGTTCCTTACTGCATAAAAATGTCTTAGAGATAGGAATAGCTAAAGGTTTGGAAATAGAATGAATGTACACATGAAAGGAATTTGGAACAAAATGAATAGAAAGTTATATAGAACTAGACTTTATAAAAATATACAGTCTTATAATAAATTTTAAAATATGTTAACTATTTTGAAGAAAAAGTATACAAAAATTGTATATATGTAAACAATAATGATAAAAAGAAAAGTTTAGAAAATTGATGGAAGAAAATCAGAGACAAGTATTTGTAGCTAAGAAGCTATGACACTCAAGGCATGATAGTGGTTTCCTTTTAACTTTATTTTTATTACTCTTAATGTTTTATATTCAAGAAATTATTGAGTATCAAACGAAAAAATGAATTTGAACCCTTAAAATTTAAATACTAAGAAAATACTGAGTTAGAAAACTGTGATTATGAAATAGGTTAGGTTTAGTAATTTTTCAGTGAATTTGAAAATATCCTTCAAGGATATTTGTTCCCATCTCAATATGAGAATTATTCAAATACCTTTCATCCACTCAAAACCCAAGCAATGTCAATACTGTAACCAGTTTCATCTGATCAAAATGACTGTTTTCTCCCAGGATCCCTTCATAATCTTCATCATTTCTAGCTTCAGATCGGCTGTGTAACAGCAGAGAATCAGCTAACTGTTTGTTTATTAATCTGAGGTGCTTCTGTCTCTCTGATTCCATCCATGATCGTTAGCCCATCAATCACCTCTCCTGAGCTGACTTGAATGCCACTCTGTGAAGTGCAACCTTTAGTCATTCTGTTTCAAACCCTCAGAGACTCAGATTTCAGCTATGTAATGCCTTACCGCATGCTGAATGGGGGTTCTGCCTGAATTCTCAGGAACCATCTGTCATTTCTATACACTTTTGTGCCTATGGTAGAGTGTTCTTTCTTGGGTCCTCCACAGGTAAGAGCCTAATGACTAATGACTATTAGTAAACCTCTTTCAAGTGAGTTTTCTGGGCTTTAGGGGTGTGAAAAGTGACTTTCATTTTTGTGTAGCCTTGCAGCCCTATCCAGACTGTTTCCTTTGGTGCACTCAGGAATGGAATCCCGTTGTCTCTGATATTTAGTGCATCATCCTATCTACCCATTTCTCCTGGTTACCCGTTTGTTGACCTCTGGCTCATTACACAGAGTCACAAAGCGCCACTGCGGTGCCTGTTTTACAGCATTTATCATTATTATTTCCATCATTACTTGAATTCTTCACTATATATGCTTAGTCACAGATATTGCTATGATACTGAGCAATTATGTTAAAAAATATTATGTTAAAAAATTCTGTTAGGAATATCTAAATGTCTGATATCAGTTTGAGTCACACAATTCGTTTTGGCCGGTGGGAACAGATAGAAATGTGTTGCACATTTGATTTAACAGTGTGCCTAGGCTTGCCCCTTGAGTTCCTGTCATTCACAATATGATGTACTCAAGAATTTAAATGTAACTACATAGACATATATAAGTACATACACATACACATAATATACACATATTATATAATGACAATAAAAAAGAGGTGATGGATCTGAAAGAGAACAAGGAGGGATATTTGGGAGGGTTTGGCGAGAGGAAAGGGAAGGGAGAACTAATCTAATTATGCTTTTTATATCACAAAGTAAAAGAAATATATTTTTTAAAAAAGAAAATATTCCCAAATAGTTTAATATTTACCTTGCCGAGCCTAGCTTCTAAGTGAAAGCACATTTGACAGAGTCTGTCCTGGACCCAGGTCCCTCAGGGCAGCAAGCAGAGGGGAGCGGCTCAAGAGAGCCTGTCCTCTAACCAATGAGCATAGCCATACCAGAGACCCAGGACTAACTCACATCACTTAAATCATTGCTCAAGAGGTCACTTAGCTTAATTAAAGGAAGCAGAAGCTTTTTTGATCCTCTCTCACTTTGTGAGTCTCCCAACATTCCTAGGGTTAGGTAGTCCCACAGTCCCAAGGAGAGTCAGTTTACTTCATTCAAAAACATGTACCTTTGTTTGCGTGGCAGGAAGCAAGGGACAATATTGGCATTTCTTTCTGGTTTTGTGCATGCAATGAGAAAGTCTACCAAACGTCTGAAATGTGGTATTGACAAGGGCAGCACACAGATCCACCACTTTCGTCTGGTCTCCCTAACGCTTTGTATCTGGGCCCAACAGTACATATATTTGCATTTGACTAAAAATGCACATCTAAATTTGTTTGAATGTATTTCACACTTGATATTACTTGACAAAGGTTTTACCGTTTTAGTCTTTAAGGACCTCAGCTATTATTTTAATATAACCTGAGCCCTGATAAAATCTTTCTCCTTTGCTCTCCTTAGTGAGTTTGCTGCGGTGTGCAGGGTGTTTTCCCGGTGTCCTTTTCTTCTATTACAGCTGACATCTGAGTTCAGTCACTCATGGAGATTCCATCTTTTTCTTTCCATTCTTTTCTCTGAGGCAGTGTTTCGGGTAGCAGGTGGACCTCTTCAGAGAATTGGTTCTCTCTTGAATGCACCAACTAAAATTCTGTCTCACAGTGGATGACATTGCCTCTAAGAAGTAGCAGTAAGAGACAGTATCTCCTCCTCATTTTGATCCTTCAAGCAATAGGGAGTAGTGACTTCCTGAGGTGACTGATCTTACAAGGCTTCACCAGACCCAGTTTGGACTCATTGCTTTTTTCTTAATTTTTTTTTTTTTAAGTTCTCTGAATGGAGGGGTAAGTGTATGCCTGACCCGCCACACAAGCCCGGTAAGGGAACACACAATCTTCCCGCCATCCTTATCTCCCTGGGTATTCCGAAGGGGCGGCTTCCCCCACCTAAACCCTCTCTCCCCCTACCCCATCACAGCTTTCAGCCTGGAACCCAGACCCTTCCTCTCTCCCTTTCTCGGGGCATAAAATCCTCCAACTCAGCCTGGGTGGGCGCTGCCGGGGGCGGTGAGTGCAAACGGGAGGGAGTCCCTTTTGTTTTAATAGCCTGCCTGCTGTCTCTGTGGTTTTCCCCATCATGATCTGCACCGTTCCCCTTGCTCACATGATTCCTTCTTTCTCTCTTCATCTGAACTCCAGGAGTTCTGCTCATTACTTGACTGTGGGTCACTGCATCTGTTTCCATCAGTTACTGGATGTAGTTTCTATGGTATCAGTTATGGTAGTCATCAATCTGATTACAGGAAAAGACCAGTTCAGGCACCCTCTCCTCAAGCTGCCAGGAGTCTTAGCTGGGGTCTTTCTTGTAGATTCCTGGAAATTTCCCTAGCACCAGGTTTCTCCTTAGCCTCCTAATGGCTCCTTCCCTCTCCACCCCCCCTCCAACTTGGCCAACTCAATCCCTTAGGCTCCCATCCCCCATACCTTTCCTTCTACCCTCCCGCAATTTACCCAGGAAATCTTAACTATTTCCCCTTCCTGTGGCCCTCCATGCATTCCTCTTATGGTCCTCCTTTTTTTATTGATTTTATTGAGCTATTCATTGTTCTCTGCTCTCCTCCCTCCCCTTCAGCCCTCCCCCATGATCCCCATGCTTCCTATTTACTCAGGAGATCTTGCCTTTTTCTACTCCCCATGTAGATTAGATCCATGTATGTTTCTCCTAGGGGCCTCATTGCTGTTGTATATCAGAATGGAGATTTCACAGAAAATTCCTCAAGACCCAGAAATGTCACTTTGGGGTTTATACCCAAAGGATGCTCAATTGAACCACAAGATCATGTGCTCAACTTTGTTCATAGCAGCATTGTTTGTCATAGTCAGAACCTGGTCCCCCTTTTTACCTAGCTTCTCTAGGATTGTGGGTTGTAGCCTGGTTATCCTTTGCTTTACATTTGGAGTCCTGTCTATTCGTGAATGGCAATGATGTCTTAATTTCTTCTTCTTACTAGGTGCCTCTGAATTACAATGGCCTTTCCTTGTCTTTCTGCGGGAGAGGCTCCTTCTCTTTCATGTCTTTTCCCAGTCATCATCCCCTACAAAACTGTCCCTCATTTGCACACTCTCCCATGTATGAGACCCTAATCAAAGGTCCCTGACTGTTGTGTTGTGAAGATGTTTCTCCAGCTTGATTGTAGCTCCCCAGTGACGGGCACCTTACCCTCTTGATTACTGCTGTTATCCTCAGCACCTGGAAAGAGCCCTTTGAAACTCCCGATGCGTATTTCCTTTGTGAGTGAAAGAATAAATGAAAGCCTGCTGGAGACAGCCTTTAGAAGTCAACTTTACGTAATTCTTCTTATAAGCTTATATCGTAACTACAACTACCCAAACTTACGAAATGAAAGGAGTAACTTTATAGAGATGGACGGGCTTGTATAAGGAAAATTATCTCAGAAGTCATAATAGCAGAACAAATTAATAAATTGTAGAAATGCATTTTTAAAATCACATTTTGTGATTCCTACTGATATTGACAAGGTCATATAGTAAAAACTTTTCCCATTTGTTTGCATATGTATTGTCTTAGTTATCCAGATCTTGCAGTAATGATTAAGATTACTAGTTTCAGAAACCTGGGATGAAGTGGATTTGAAATCAAGAACTGGGTTTTAACTAGTATATGTGAGATTCAAATATATTCACTTGATCACAATTAAAAATTTAGATATTAACAACAGGGAGAGACAGGTTCTTATGGTTCCCCTGGTCAGAGATATGTGAGTTGATTCCAGGCAAGACTAGAGAGTGAAGCTTGAATCCCTCTAGTGTTCAGTGGTCACAGGAAAGGAAGAATGAATGGCAGAGGCAGAGAAGGACCAGGCAGTGGAAAGTCAGATGTGCAAGGCATAAAGATGTGCAGGAAGGAATGATTTGGCCAAATAAGAATGCTAAAGGCACTGGACGATCAGAGCAAAGGAAAGCAGCTGTGATATGGTGGGGGAATCTCAAGAAGAAAAAATTGAGACAGCTGTGCTAAAGTAATGGATGAGGGTCCAGATTCCATTGGTCAGTGGGTTATAGAGCTGCAGCTAGATTTCCTTTGCAGGCCACAGGCTCACCTTCCAGCACACAGTCAAGTCCTTAACAAGAGTCAATTTCACGCACATGCATGAAATTGAATGCGAAATTAAAAGGTGCTTTTGAAGACACTGTAGGGTGAGTATTGCAACGCTACTTGTTTGCTGGTAGAACAGACAATAAGAAGTCCACTTGTAGATTTGTGCTTTAAGCATTCGGTCCCCCTCAGAGGGTAGAAGGGTGTGGGTGAAATGCTGTGGCAGTTGATACAGAGATGTAAAGTCATTTCCTGTTTCATGTCTGAAGAGAAAGACTGGCACTCAGTTTCAATTGAGCGAGCTGAGATGTTTGTGTGATGGATCTCACAATGTTTACTCTCTGTTCTAACTTACTTTGCTCTGAGACTCTTCGGCTGTCTGTGAATGTAGGAGGGGAATGGCTGTTCAGCCTCCTGAGTGAGTGACCAGTTTTGCTTACCTCACTAAGCATGTTGCTTTCTCTGTGACATAATGACGTTCATTGAATTCCTAAAACTACTTTTTTTTCAAAAAAACTTTCAGTTTTGTTTTGGTTGGAGGTTTAATCTGTTGTCTAAAGGACTGAAAAAGTGTTGTCAGCAGGACACTGGCATAATGTAATCTTGCCTTTATATAAAAGGGAAATGCAGCCCTAACTTCTGAGTGAGCTAGCACAGCTTAGAGGCAATCTCAGGGAATGATTTCTGAGGACCCTCAGTCTTATTCCATAGTTCGGAAACGTCCCTGGTTTCAGGAAGTGCCCTTATCAAAGAGGAAAGTTTACTAGGGCAGTGGGAAGATAAAGTATGAGAGCAACATGTAAATCGTTTCCGATGTCTTTACTTGAGAAGTTTGCTTCCTTTCTGAAAACTAATGGATACGGTGGGACACTAATTACGGTTCCCTAAGAGTTCTCCAAGAGGAGTCACGGGGACTTGATCCAGATTGGCAGAAAGCAGCATAAATTGATTTGATCACTAAAAGGCCTTGCATTTGGGGCTGTTTTGAAAGTGGAAAATGGTTCCCCAAAGAAAATATATATCACAGGAGAATGAGAGGAAGAGAAGATAAAGAAAATTGAATGTCCGTCACTGATCAATTATTCAGAATCAATTATGGTTTGCTAGGGAAAGCATACTGTGCCAAACCAATCTCAAGTAAGCATGAGGATTAATTACTCTCCTGCTTGCACCGGACTGGAGGAAGGAGGAGATAGGATCTGTCAGAAAAACTGCATTGCTCTCTGGGAGCAGAAAACCATTCTGACCAAGGAGGGAGAAGATGTTCCCTCTGCCAGGCCTCTTGTTAGTAAAGAAGGGGATCTGAATTCAACTGTTAAGAGAAGTACATGAGGGTATATAATTTCTTCGAACTAACACTGGCTATATTAGTCAAAGTCGCCAGATAAGCAAAATCAGGGGATGCACACAGAATCATCCTCATCCACAGGCTTCACATCTAGTAGACTGGAATCCAAAACTACTTAGAAAAAAACATGTGCCAGAGGCTTCAGGAGATACCCAGATTGGTGAAGTTCTTACCAGGCTGTCATGAGAGCCTGATTTCCGTCCTCAAACCTACATTTTAAAAAGTCAGATGCGGAGACATGTGCATGTAATGTCAGCGCTGGAAAAGCAAAGATGGGTAGATCCTTGGGGCTCCCTGGCCAGTCATAAAGATTATTCATAGAGCTCCAGGTCAGTGAGAGACCATGCCTAAGAGAGCAAAGGGCATTCATGTACACCTACACATACATCTGCACTTGCACACATAACATTCACACATGCAGTTGTGGCAAGTATGTACAAGCTTTTTAAATTTTTATTTATAATATAACATTATTGTATTTCCACTATGTTATACATTATTATTAATACAGAGATTGTTTAAATTACATAGGTGATTGGCCACATACTATTGGGTGAATGGGCACATGCAGATGCAATGCCATTTTGTACAGAACTTAATTACAGACAGATTTTTGCTATTGATCTGTGATTCTATACACAATCCATCAATATGTAGAGGACCACTATTTATATGGACTATTATCTTTATTCATAGTCTTTCTACTTAAGGATTTATCAAGTATATAAAACACTGTCTTCACACAAGGTGTAGTCTGGTGTTTGGACAAAAACCAAGACCTCTACTTTTATTAACTGATACATATAATAAACCATCCATACTTATTGTGCCTGTGTAGGGCCTAGGTCTAGGGCTGTTGATGAGAACTCTCACATTCTGATGAATATTTTACACAATTTTTGCTACAATTATGTTAATGAGGAAACTGAATTAGCAAAAATGTAATTCCTGAGGGACACAATCAGGAACACTTACCAGTGAGCTAACAATAAAGTAAACACTAATTCTTAAATCATGTCTTGTAGACTATATCCAATGCCATAGACAATTTATTAACAATAAGTACAATCTTCAAAAACAAACTTAATGAGATAGTATGGTCATGGACTTAGAATTAGATATTAATATTAGGAAGGAGCATACATTTTAATATTAAATTAGAGTTATTAAATGGTTTTGAAATAGTAGTTATAATTTATCTTGAAATGTTTCCTTTTAGAGAAATAACAACGGTAAACTATTTTAATCACAAGAATAGCACTGATTTTTATTTGGGACACTAGACATTGACTATTATATAAGAAGCTAAGGGGATGTAGATATTTGCAGAATCTAGGTTGGACAAGGAGACACAAACAGTGATTATCAGTTCTTTCCAAGTAATCAGTGGTACCTTCTCATCGAGGGAGATTTAAAATTCTTCCTCCCATATTTACCTCCAGCCAGTAAGGACAATAATTCTTACTAGTGGAAAAGTGTGTGTATGTGTGTGTGTGTGTGTAGGTGTGAGTGTGTGTGTGTGCATGTATGCATTGTGTTACTTTTCTTAACAGAATTTATTCCCCTATGGGAAAACATTTTATGCATAGAATCATACATAAGGAAACAAAAGCAGATGGGACTATTCCAAGAGCAAATTGGTTAGCTATAAGACAAGACAGGACAGTGGTGTCAACTCTTTGAAAGACTAAAAAACTAGCCTATTGCATACGTGATTAGGCATGAGTTAATGAAGCACTGACTCCCCTAAGATAGATGAGTAAAGGAAAGAAAGATCTTTTGCCAATAAAAATCTCATCAGGTGATGGCCTTGACAGAACATCCCACCATCCCTGTCAGCCAGAGCTGTTGTAAACAAGCCGCTGATGGGACAATGACAATAATTAACACAGTGTTAATGGGATATGGAGCCTCACAGTTATTTTTTCAGCTACAGTGAACTGAATGAATGCCAAGCAGTGCACATGGCTTAACCTCATAACAGGTTTCTTTTCAGTTCACTGTGGTGATGTAGGCTCTCTAGAGTTATGAATCACAGATAAGTTCAGGTTCATAAGATACTCAACCCTGGTGACATTCTCATTACTACGAAATTAAAGCAAAGGAATTGGCTTAGTCTGGACATTGTTTAGATAATAGGATGGCATTTTGGAATTGTACTGTGAAAGACATTTTGGGTGATAACTGTAATACCTTGGGAGATTTGAACCCAAAGTTTTAATCATGAGAGACAAAGCATTTCATTTGAAATTCTATGGTTGCCAAAATCAGATCATGAATGTCACAAGAAGTTCCGGCCACTGCAGCTCTGCAAGTGAGCATATTTGTGGTCACGTTCCAAAAAGGAAGATCCCATATCTGGTGCAGGATAGTAGACTGAATTGGGAGGCAATCAGGGGTAGGCTGGGACATAGTTGATCCCTAGACAAGCTCTCCACACTGTCTATCTCTGCAGCTCATTCTCACTTTCTTAGATGCTACTGTCTATTCCTGTACAAGCCATACTTTTGTCCCTCTTAGCATTTCCACTTTTCAATGAGATGTTTATGGCACATACAAATTCTTTCTTAAGACACATTTCAAACTTAATAAATTATTTCTTACAAAAGGAACAAACATGGTATGTCTAGACAAAATTCTTTTTTGCTTCAGCTTCTCTGCTTGAACTCAAATCAAAGGAAATAACTCCACTATATAAAACACATTCACTTGTGGAAAGGGAAATGTTTTGATCTCTATTAAATACTAGAAATAAAAAAAAGTTTGAATGTACTCTGAAAAGTGGGATTATTTTTACCACCCTGAATGACAAATCTTTCTGAGCAGGCTTTCCAGCCATTAGTCTTGCTCTAATGCTATTTCTCCACTGGCAGGATGAAGGTGGTTCCTTGCCAGCTCTCTGGAGAATATGGTGCTTTCCGTACAGGCACTAGTAGCTGTCCAAATGGCAGAGTGTATGCTTGTACTTGGCGAGGGCAGAAGCAGCAGCAGAGCCCTGAAATACTCAGCTTGGATTTCTTGGGTGATTTCTCTAAGGAGTCACCAGTTAACTTCTCTACAAGTCAAAATTGTTAAACCTTGCGTGGAGCCTGTGCGTTATTCTGTTTCCTGCAGGACGATGGCAGAGTCAGCTCCACAGGAGACCAGAAAGGGTGTCTCCACCTCACAAGCTGTTTAATGAAGTGTGTGATGTGCAACTTTAAAATGAAAGTCCCCAAAGTGTCTTTGAACACTTCAGTGTGCAAAGGCATTTTTTGTGATAGCCTGATAACTCACTGATAGGACTTCCTTTCAAAATAAATTACATTTTCTTGCCAAAATTCATGGTGGTTTTCATAATAATCTACAAATATCATTAGTATAATTCCTCATGAACTTTTCTGTTCAAAACAGATGCATCTGGCAGGCTATGAAGATTAATTTTTTTAGAAGTCTTTCCTTTTTATTAGATCCAAAGCTTAAGAATCTTCTGTGTCCATTCTATTTTTGAGAACTTCAAGAGAAATGACTTTTTCAAAGAACACCCTGTTGAAGTCTATTTTTCCTTGGCAATCTAGAAACAAAATTTGGACGATGTCCCATGCTCTGTCTCGATCTCAGCACTATCGGCTCTATGTTTTCTTTAATCATCAGCCAACCTCAAAATTCATTTTTCATGGAAGTAAATCTATCAGACAGTCATTGTTTATGATAGTCCATTCTCTCTTTTCTCAAACTTGAAGACATAGTTAATAAAATAATTTAAATATTATGTGATTAAGTATAGACACCACTTTTGCAGAAATGAAGATACTTTGAGTAATTTTAAGTCATAACGTTATTTTACTTAAATTAATATATGTTAATTTATATATTTAATAAATTTAAATAAATTAATATATTTAATTAATATAAATTAATTAAATGTTCTTAATTGATATTTAAATTTTAGCATATTAATATTGAGCTACAGACTGTTAAAAGCTCACAAATGGTAAATTCCTTTTCATACACAAGATAGATCCATAACAAAAACTCATGGTCTCAACTACCAAGCAGTCTCTCTTGTCTCCCAGAAATATCTTAAGTACACTATCAAATACTTGAGACTACTTGCTGTTATAGGGGTGATGATACTAGATTTTGCCAAAGAGCAGCTGAGGTAAGGGGAGCTAAAGTATTAGTTCATAATTTGTAATATATAAGTTGCAGAAAAAAACTCCTGGGCATGTTTCTTTACCTTTTGTGTAACTGTCTAACTTCCCAATGCCTTTTCCTTCAGTGCACCGAGGATAAATGTGAGTCACATAGGTTGGCTGCATTTGGGGGCCTGACCTATGACAAAATAGCAAGTTTGCACTCCAGAAGCCTGCCCATCTTTCTTGCATCAAGCTAGCCACCATGAACTTGACCAACTTGAGAAACTTAATGACTTTAAAATAATGGTCCCCTAAAGACCGCTGTTACATCTCCCTCTGTTGTATGATTCTTTATTCAACAAAAGTGCATGTAGCATCTTGAGCTCCATGTTTCTCCATAGATGTCTCTGAATAACAAACTAGGCACAATTCTCTCTAATTCCAGTGCCACGCTGTGCTTCTAGGTGTCATCAGAGTACTCTCTCATCACAGTGATCATCAGACTGTAACGCTCACTATGAATTTTACTTCCGGCGAGGACTTGCTCATTTGAGAAAAGCAAAATGATAATAAAAACAACTTACGAGTTTACCTTGGCACGTGCCAGCCTGGGTTCCATTTTGTGAAAGTAGGATTTAGTGGCTTTTCCTCACTGTTGATTTTCGAAATGGTAGTGTGAGTTTGTCAAAATCATAGTATAAATGTGTGCTTAAAGTTTTTATCAGTTACCCAGGCTCTTCAGAGGATGATGCCTTTGATACCACATACACCTCATACCAGTGTGTAATATGATGTCCATATTCATAATTTTCTTTTTTATTACAAGGACATATTTAAGACCTCTGCTACAGAAAATTTAGGGACTGTTTATGTATGTTTACATGTATTTTGAGACGAATCTCATAATGTGGTCTTTCTTCACTATTCTCATCTATAATCTTTTTTAACGGTCATTACCATTGATCAAAATCATTCAGGAAGATGAGATCAAAGTAGACGTTTGGGAAACTGCACTAGGTGAGCATTTACACTGCTTATGTCACGTTTGCTGCAACGCAGAAGGCATCCTTTGAAGTCGCTCCAATGTTTATTCTAAGGCTAAATTTTCAGAGACGGCAGTAAACTTGGCCATTTAAAGCCAGCTGCATTCATCTTGAAAGAAAACAAGCATGAAAGGAGGCTTCCAAGTCTATGGCAACAAAGCCGAATCGACGAGCACTCGAGAACCATTAATTACTGCAGTAGAGGCAGACTACAAGGTTAAGTCTGTTATCAGCAAGCACACATACACTAAATGTTAGAATCCGTTGACAAGAGCAAGGCACAGAAAATCAACATGCAGCAAGCCATGATCAAACCAAAAGGAAAGAAAGGATGACTAAGGAAAATAAAGAACTCACAGCATAGGTGAGTCCCATGGAGAACCAAGTTAGTGAGGTGGTGATTCTATAATGCTGAAGAAAAGGAATGAGGAAGAGACAGTGCAGAAAAGGAACAGAGCAGGGCTAGGGTCCCAACAGGTTACAACTGCAAAACTATGCTACCCATGTGACAGTTCTGGATACCAAGAGAGCAAAAGGCTGAATGACAGGAGAACTGGAAGAGTGGAAAATGGAAATGGGTGGAGTTCCAAATGCGTGTTAGAAGTTATAACTGCATGTTAGAAGCAGGTAAACCATACTGGTGACCAGCGTACACATGGATTTTAGACTATACTCATTTCTATAAAATAAAGCTCTCATTTGTTATTTTAGCTATTTATATAGACAAGTATAGTGATTCAGCTTATCATCAAATCTTCTCTCACTAAGAAAACTTAAAATGTATTTGTCTATTTATGAAAATTTGTAAAAATTCCCAAATTCATAGAACTACGTGGTCTATGAATTTATGATCAAACTTTCTGTTGTCTGAAAGTTTCTTCCTCTCCTCCTCCCTTCAGTCCCTTTCTCTGCCTCTGTCTCATTCTTTCTCTGTCTTCTGTCTCTCTTTCTCACACACACACAAGCATTCATGTGCACATTCACACTGACAGAATATTTTTTAAAGATTTATTTGCATTAATTTAAATTGTGAGTATGTTCATACATTACATATGTTGAAAATGTAATGTATGAACATATTCACATGTTCATATGTGTCAACATGTGTCAGAGGTTTTTCTCTGGTATCAGATTCCCTGAAGCTGGAGTTACAGGGGTTTTTGAATCACTTGACTTATGGGCAGGAACCAAAGTCAGGTCTTCTGCAAGAACAATATGCTCATAACCAAGCAATCTCCCCAGTCCCTCTTCTCAAGAATAATTTATCTGTATAGTACATCTTATAACAAACAGTTATGTAAATGAATTATTAAGAGTGTTCTCCACCCTAGCTTTTTGTCTGAAGCTCTCTTCTACCAGGAAAATGGAGAGAATGTGATAAACACATTAGATATAACTTTACTCGGTGAAAGCCCTATATTTGTACATTCATACGGCCCTATTCTATAGAGTTTCTTTATTCTACAATTCAGTGGATGGTTGGATAACAGAACAAGCTTAGCTACAAGAAGTGGGTTTGGGTGGGAGCATGATATTTACCTAATAAGAAGAATGTTCGGAAGTACTTTAAGCACAGAGCCTGGAACATGTTTTCTGTAATGTGATTATTTGTGTACATGGGTGCACAACTGTGCAGGTATTTTCAGAGGCCAGAAAACAGCAAGCATCCTCCTCGGTCATACTCCAACTCATCCCACTGAGCATTGTTAGCAAGCTTCCAAGAATGCCTCCTTCCCCGTCAGGAGGCGGGACAAGCGTATATGGCCACACCCAGATTTATATATGTTCTAGGGACTCAGCACTTCCTGCTTGCACAGGAAGCCCTCTTCCCTCCTGAGCCATGTCCCCAACACAAGTATGAAGCAGTTGGAACATAAAATGCAAATTGTGTTCAAATAGACTGTCTGCACATACACTCACTGTTGTTGAATATTATGCTTTTTGTATCAGATGCAGTCTTAGATATGTCTGTCTTTTTGTCCACAGTCACATGGAGCTAGAGTTCCTCCTGCTTTGGATGAACATGAAAATTATTTTTGCATTAAATCCCCACATACAAAGCTGGAAAAAAATCCCTATAAATCAAACACTAGTGAGGTTCTTGATGGTGATCCAGAGTATCTTTCTAATATATATATTGTTTTGGTAATTAAATGCTCTGATGTATTTATTTCATGTGAGGCTTTAATAATCAACTGCAAAATGCACCTTTCTGCTCTTTGTTCCCAAGAAGACATTTTAGTTTTACTAATTGTCATTTTCAATAAAAATAGTCTTCTTGATTCTTTTTAAATACTACTTCTCTGGTAGAATTTGCAGACAGACTAAACTTGGTTCATTTGCCTTATTCACATTTAGGAAGTATATTTAAAATATATTGTTTCCTAACCAATAAACTTCTTTCATAAAGGAAGAAAATCAAATCCTTACAGACATGCGAGGTTGACCTGGTCTGCCATCCTTCAGTGACATAGTCACATAATTACAATCCAAGGGAGCAAACTTTAGTCTGCACATTGATGACTCACAATGGGAAAACTTATATTGAAGGCACTTCTTCCAATGCATATTTTATAACCAATGCATTTTACTTATTGCAGTGAGCCACAGAGTAGCATACATTGTTCATGTTGAAACATTTTTAGGTGAAAAAATATTTTTCTTTTTCTTTGAGAGATCAGTAATCATACAGGTTACATGTAGAGACAAAAATTTCATTTATTTTAAATTTACTGAGTTTATTCTTCTTAAATAATTTATTTCTTAATTTACTGAAGATAAACTGATGGAAAAACTTCAATGGAGACCAATGACAACATTAATAGATAAAATATTCTGGAATGTAAAATATTACATTTGATATTTATACAATTAAATATTTTTTGTTACGGTACATATTTGGACAAAGTTATTTTCTAAAATATTTTGCTTCCTGAATTTAATAACATTATAATTCTTGTTTATATCTCATCTCTGTATGGCACAATTGAGAATCAACTTAGAATGAACTATGGTAAATTTTTATTCACATCTTTACCCATAATTTGTCTAGAAATAATCTCAAAATAATATATAAAAACACTATCTATTGAACATAAAAACATAGTAATAAAATTAGGAGAAAATATTTTCAACCAAAGTTATCTTTCAATTGCAGAGATTATGTCAGGGATCTTTTAATACACAGGCAAGCGTAGCAGCAGAAAGCAGAAAGGAGACAAGTGATAGGAGTAAACATATTTCATCAATTTATTCATAACCATAAATCAAGGCCCTGCTAGATTTGCCTTTATGTTTAGAAGAACAAGCATTTTATTGACTGTCGTTCATAATTAATAGCATTTACTCTTTAAATCAAATTAGTCCACTTTTCCTATTAAAGGCTTAGTGTAAGATCATTTTTTAAAGTACAAAGTGACCTTGACAAAAATGAAGGATCGATAATATGTTGATTAGGAGTCTATTTGCTCTAATAGAAAGTGTTTTCTTGCTGTTAGTTCCTGTTGCAGCACTCTCGGAGGGCAGAGTTCATTGCTATCTCCTGGCAGTGGTCTTCTCCACCCGAGAAAAAGTTGATCCTACTGAGGAAAAACACTGATGGATTGACTTAGTCATCTGTATAGATTTTTTTAATACTTCTTTAATCAGCTCATTTTTGGATTCATGGTTATCTTAAAGGATATCCATCAACCGGGCAGGAAGAGAACAGTGCTGTTGAACCTAGCTTCCTCAGAACTTCTTGAGTTAAACAGAATCAATGAGGGTCTGAGAGACATTCTTTACTGAAGAAAACGATAGACTTAATGTGACTGAGGTTTTTAGAAAATAAAAATATATGAGCATCGATGGGAAAATTGATAGCAGGAAGAAAGTTAATATATAATATCAATTTATGTGAGTGTTCATGGTTTAAGGCACTGAACAATTTAGCTAAAACATGTTTGTAGAACCTACTGGGTCCTTGTTTGAATGCAAGAATAAACCCTGTGAAATAAGCTTATTTTTATTACAAGAACTTCTCCTAGCTATTGTCAAACCTGTTCCAAGGAATACAAATATTTAAACAATGATATATAATAAATAGTACTCATTAATGATATAACTTCCATCAATAATATATGTGGATGATCTGAACTAAAATAAATCTAGTCAAGGAAGAGTTTGCATTGGGTAGCCAAGGGGAATGAAGGACAAATGAGATGCAATTAAGCAGAGAACAATTTAGTATAACTCTAATGGCAAATTCTTTAATGATGCTTTGCCGTAGATGGATTTGATTTAGAAATATCTCCCATGTTAAGTTGTAGAAACCCATCTCTTTAGCCACTTCAATTTGGACAGGCCCAAGTTAATATACTGAATGAGAAAACTGAGACTTTGTGAAGGAGCTAAATGCCCAATAGATCTTCTCTGCAATCACTGACTTTTAGACACTTGCATGAATAAAATTTTAAAAAGTATTTCTTTAACTATTTAAGATAATAACAAATGAACTAAACATATAAGTGCATACCTTGCTTTTAATTTACTACATGGTTGAGACTATAGTTCGTCTGGGTTTGGCCTGTGTCTTCAAGTTTGTGATGTTCTGATCAAAGGTTCCAGGTTCCAGAGAAGCAGAAGTAAGTAAGCATCCTGGACACTTCAGGACAGAGTGTTTCCATAGTTATTATCTAAGTGAACGTGGAGTCTCTCGTCCTGGTACAGAGATTAAGAAATCATTAAATCTATGAAAGTATTACCCTTGCCAGTTCCATTAGCAAGACTGGCCGAATACAAATAGTGAGAAGTAGGAATGGAAGATAAAGCCCAAAGACAGGGTGTTGGCTGTTTCCAAGGTAAACATCTGTGATCCCTGAGAGTAGTATGTGTTCCTGGAATGTGTATTAACATGATTTTTTTTTCAAAGCTAAAAAAAAATATGATCATTGGAAGTCATCTTGCAAAACTGATGATATTGTATAGATTATCATACGGCAAGTAAGAAATTAATTTTCGCATCATATGTAGAAATTTTGTAAAATTTAGTGCCTGTGGGTGTTCTCGTGAGATCCGGATATCCTGCTGCTAAATGATCTCAAGACTTTCCTGCATAAACCAAGCAGAAGATTAAATTTATAAACATATATGCTGGTTTACTGATTTATTAATTTATTCTTTTTTAACAATCATGTTTTGAAACATGTATACCAAAATGCATGTACCATTTGTTGATAATTATGAGGCCATGGGATATGTCACAAATACATTCATTATAGAGGTGATTGCATCATGATCCTAACTTGATAGAGAATAGACAATGCTGATTAACTTTTTGTCAACTTGATACAAGCCAGGATCTTCTGAGAAGAGAGGGCTTCAGTTGAGGAAATGTCTCCATCAGACTGAACTATAAGCAAATCTGTGGAGGCATTTTTTTGACTAATGATTGATGTGGGAGCGTCCATATCACTGTGAGTGATACTATCCCTAGGCAGGTTGTCTGGAATGTTATTTAAACAGGCAGATGATCAAGTCATGGGCAGCGAAGCCTGTAAGGAGCTGCTTTCCTGCTTCAGTTCCTGCTTCAGTTCTTGCCTCCAAATCCCTGCCTTGAGGCTGCCGTGACTTCTCTTCCTGATGGACTGTAAGCTGTATGGTGAGGTTAACTCTTTTCTACCCAAGTTTCTTCTGGTTGTGGTCTTTATCATAGTAGAATAAGCAGATATCCAGATGACTAAACTCTTGTTGTTTGTATCTGTGTCCTTATTGAATGGGGAATATTCTTAGGAAAATATGTACCCTTAAATCCCTAAAGCATTTTGGTTTGGTAAGTTCAACACTATTGACAGTGTTCCTTGCTATGAATTAGTATTTTTTAAATATTAGAAAAATATGCAGAAATAAAAATTGATAAAATTAATATGCATTTAAATTTCTAAAATTAGTAGGGGTCAGATATTTCTTGATTAATGAAATAGTTAAGTGCCAGCAGGATATATGGATTATATTGTTTTAAGAAACACACTGATTTTATAAATAAATAATATTTTAAACTTTAATAGCAATATTCAAGAAAAACAGGGTAAGAACATCAACTAAATTTTGCAAATAAATTCCATTATTTTGGTCTAACTCTCATGTTACATAATTAGTAGAGTCTCTCAATATGTTTTTTAACCAAAGTTCAGAATTAGGACCATAGTTAACACCTAGCACCCATTTTGTCACATACATACATATATATATATTATATATATTATATATATGTATGTATATATATACAATTTGCTAAATAGTAAAGAAAATAATACTACTTTCAAGTATTAATATGCCATATCTAAGGAGCTATTTCCCACTACCTTTCTGCCTTCTAGATGCTGTGTCTTCTGGTAGGCACAGATAAAAATGTGATGTAGATCAGAAGGCTTGATCGTCCTCAAGGGACTATATCTAGCATAGGCATCCTCTCACCACAAGATTCTTCAAAATATAGTGGAAAACAAAACAGAAAAATCATATTTCCATACAAAGTTAGTTGTAGCTTAAACTCTCAAAAGCGAATTAATTCTTTATGGATCTATTTTTAACTCACCCAAGAACTCTAACTGGTTAGCAGAAATAATAAATAGGTCAAGCTGAATACATGCAAGTTTCATATTGATTTTAATGTACTTTTGTTTATAGCAGATGGCCACATAATTTAATGTTTTCTATAAAACAAACATACTATATAATGAAGGGTAAAAGAAAAAAACAGTTATAATAAATCCTATTAGTTGAAAAAGAACCTAACCATCAGTAAAGCCATCCTGCCCTAAATGAGTACCTCTGCACGCATGGTCTGTTCTGAAGTACTAGAGGAATGTCTTATTTTAAAAAATTCTATTTACCCTTAGCTGTGCTATTACAGGAATTTTAATTAGACACACCCCAAAGAGATTCTAACTGAAATGTTGACCAAGATATAACGATATTCCCCAGCAACCCTTGAAACACAATGTGGCCTCTTGTTTTCTTCTTATAGGGGTTGTTTTGATGACAAAACTTGGGCTTTGCAAATACATAAATTAAAACTTTTCCAATGATTATGGCTGTGATCAGGAAAATAACACCTTTTGTGAAGATTATCTATATAGAATATTTTAATTGAATTGTTCCAACTTTATCATAACCTCCTAATAAACCAATAATAAACACAAATGACTTCTGTAGGAGAGTACAGCCCAACTCACTGAGCTAGCAAATGAAGTCAGTTCCTTTAAACTTGCCCTGGACAGTCTTCTTCTAAGTCCCCTTCTCAAACTGTCTCAGCAACAATTATTAAAAATTATCGCAATTAAGTTATTTAAGCCCTGACCGACCTTTCATGTGCTTCTGAGGAGTGAGGGTGCCATTTTGGCTTAGTAATATCAGAAAGGGAGATGTTAAGTCACGACTGACATTCTGAGTCATGCAAGTATTGAAATGTACTTAAGATGGAAGAATCCAAGTCGTAAAGGTTCTGAAGCCTAGTGTGTGTAGTCCAGACTACCCAGCCGGGATCTAGCAGCACATCTTGTCTTGAATCGGCAATACTGTACACCTCCTCCTATCCAAATTATTGTCTCACCCCATGTTCGGGTCTTAAGTTGTTTGCCAACCAGCAGAACTCTGAGCTCTCATTTGTCCCCTCTGATGAAAGTGATTCAGCGTAAAGTGGGTTCAGAGGGTGCCCTCATCTTTTTAACTTTAACAGGGACCGCTGATGGATGTGGTCCATTTAAATGGACAACAGAGAGCCGAACTAGATAACGAACTTATTATTTCTCTCGGAGGATTATAGGTTAGTCCCAAGGGAGTGCAGTAAGCCACAGCAAATCCATATCTACTGGCTAAACAATAGCCAGAAGGCTGACTAGAAATATTGATTTACTTTCTAGGCCATTTAGGCCTTAATGGCGGGGAAAAGCTGAAGTGCTGTTTACTTTTCTGCCAGAATCGACCAAACAACCAGTCCATTTTTTACAGGTTTTGTGATTGATTTCGCTTAGAGGAATTAGAGGTGATTTATTTTTAAGCTGAAAGCAAGTCGTAAATATCTCCAACGGCACAGGTTCCCTGAGAGGAAATGTTAAGTGGACATACCGAGGGGGACTTTGTTGCAGATCAATGCGAACAGGTACCAGGCTTCGCTGAGAGCCATCAGGTGTCACCCACCTTCCCAGAGACCTGTCAGGACTATAATCTTGTGGCTTCAACTACTCTTCTTTTGAAAGCTCTCAAGTTCACCAGGCTTGAATAAATTTAATCGCCTGACTGAATTTCAGCCAGATGCACCCTGCTGACTTTCAGCAGGTCCTAGATGGGACAGCATAATGGTGTGTGAGCCTCGTAGCGAGCATTTTCGATGTTTGATGGGTGAAAACAGTAATTTATCACACAAGTGGCAATTTTCCATGATTCTTCAATCCCACACACAGAAAATGTGTAACTCCAACAAAGGCCTGAAGCAGACACACAAAAGAGGGCTCATCCAAAGTGCCTTGGGGGCGAGTCTGACTTTTACAAACTCATCCAAAATGCCGCTTGCTTGTGTGACGTTTACAAACACATCAACGCTTAGAATGGCGCTAAGACTGAAAGATACGCTTCAATAATGATGATAAAAGTGACTTGTAATGCACTCTTCAAGATGCAAAGTGTTAGGAGGCCACGAGGAAAGGGCAAGGGGCGTCATATATGATCTTCCTGGGAGTGCTTGCCTTCCTGCTCAGGATGAGTTAACAAAGGGGTAAAGAGGGGCTCTAGCTATTCTGTACAACAGCCCGGTGCCATGTTGGCAGGCAAGGGCAGAAGTGAGTTCAGCAAGCTACTGGCTTCATCTTTGTGCTTCTCTGTTTTCACTGTTTTGTCTATCCTCTTCGGTTTTTTTTTTTTAATTCTTTTTTTTTTTTAAATGGTACTACTTGGGGAATCTTCTTCTCACCCATCATACCAAAAGAGTTATAAACCATTATTATTAATAAAAACCAATTCAGAACCTCAGCAATCATCAATTTATTTATTCATAGGATTTTAGGAGATATTCAGTTATCTTTATGTCATAAGAATTTTTCTTGGATAGAAGAGAGGCTCATAGTTGCATATTGGTAGAATACTTCAATAATACTTCAAATTTTACACCCTGAAAACATACCCATAAATCCCTTCAACCTAGAAGGCAGTTGCTTTCTTAGTATTATTCCCTTTGTCTTTCTTCTGTTAGGTGTTTGTGTATTTTTGCTTAATCTTAAAAACAAAACAAAATAAGTGTTGAGATACTTTTGAGATGTGCCTGTCATCCCAGCACTGAGGGAAGACCCGAAGAGCTCTCTGACCAGCCTGAGCGACTTAGGGAACCTGAAGAAGAGCACATCTGCTTGCACGCTCACTCTCTTGCTCAACATTACACAGGCACATTTGCCTAATCCGCAAAGGAGAGTCTGCCACCATATCTTAGTAACAGTACTTCCTAGCAGGGAAAATTTCACAACTTACTTCAGCTAGCAATGTGAATCTCTAAAACGGGAATAAAAGCAAAGGACTTTCTTGCTAGGAGAGTTGGGAGGATGGAAACACAGCATCTCAATCTATATCAAGATCGATGGCCAATAATTTGCAAATTTAGCCCCAAGACTACTTTCCCCAAGCCCATATATTTTGGTTTCGTGGTGTGTCCTGTTTTCTTCCTATTTTTTATACCAATTGACTGGCATTAACATGGAAAGCACAAATCAATCATAAAGTGGAAGGTTCCTATTAAATAGATCAAATAATGGATGTTGATGTTCATAATCTTTTTTGTTTTCATTTTCCTTGGTTTTTTTTTTTTCTATGTCCCCCTCCAAATGCTAGTTCTCGTGGGGCGGCAGTGCACACATCTGTGCAGATAAATGTAAACCCCAGTGACTGCATCCATGGACACCTTTGCCTGCAGCTCTGCAGGGTGCCTGTAAATCAGACACCAAGAACCTGCTGGCTGATGATTTCATTCTCTGCTCACTCACTCTTTTCACTAAAGTTTGTGCTTGTGCCTTGAGTCCTGAGACCGGAACTACTTTTTCCCTGCAGGTCCCGGTGGATAAATGAGAGCATCTAATTAGAAGGAATTAGACTGGATGCAGCATCATACATTAGGGCCAAAGGCCACAAGCAGCCTAGATTCTCCCTGCATGTGGAGGAGGTGTGAGACAAATCATTTTCTTCTTATCTTGGGAATTTAAATAGAGATACTTGCTAAGAAAAAGTATGAAATTTGAAGAATTTTTTAAATTCTTTTAAAAAATCATATCTGAAAGTGAAATACACCAGTAAAGCAAACAACAGCTGTCACTGTGGAATTGAGCTGGGTTTGCGACGCGAGCTTAAGACAATGATTAGAAATGCAATATTGCCTCATCACAGGCTTCCAGGCCTGCAGCAGCTCAGAGAAAATTTTCCACATGCCATGTGGAACCATAGCTCGGAAATAGAGTAAAGTTCATATGTTCAAATAAGTTCAACTAAGTGCCATACCTCTCGCTTTAGAGATTCACAGTGAGCTTAGTATTTTCACAAGCTCGGCTATCTTGTGGTTTTTTTTTCAGACCTTAGTTTTTATTTCAGTAAAATTTACTGTTTTCTTCTATTCGAATGACGATAATGAGATTCAGTACCATTAGCGGTATTTGGAACTTTCTCCCTAATAAAAATGCCAGATGTTTTCAGAACACATTCCTGTTCCTGCAAGTGGTGTGAAATACAGTTTATACTCTTTGCTCTTTCTGTCCATGCTCTCATAAACAAATGACACGCTTTCCGAAAGCATCAGTACAAAAGCAAATTTTTATCTGGCCATCAACAGGTTATGCCAAATGACACACTCAATAGCGTTCTTCCATTTTTATTTACAGTTTGAGCCTTGGTTTTAGTGCAGTGGAATGAATGCATTTCCCTGCCTCTTCCGCAACTTCACATATCCACAGGACTAAGTTATGGCTGAGGAGAAAACAGAGTTGTGGGGCACATGGAAAAGCACACTGGTGAGAATAGGGCTTCCTCTTTTGCCCCTCAGACATTCCTTCACCTGGATTGGTGCCCTAATATAAGGATGTCTAAAGCACAATTAATAAAAGCTCAGGATCAGAATTGGGGTTCAACCTGAAGATCCAAAAAGCGAAATAGTCAGCCACTGTCTCTTACCTCAGAAGGAGATACATCTGAGAGCTGTCTTTCCCCATTCTATATTCCTCTCTAGGTCTAGAATTAAAGGCATGCACCACTGAGATTAAAGGCATGCACCACCCAGTTTTTATGACAGCTCGCATGGCTACTGAGTTTAGAGGTGTGTGTCAATATGGCTACTGAAATTAATGGTATGTGTTAATCAAGTCTGTAAGGCTGACCAGTGGGACTGTTTTACTCTCAGATCTTCATGAAGTCTTTATTTATTAAAATAGAATTGAAATGCCATTGCAGATGTCAATATATGATCAGTTAAACATCTCACACAATGACACCAAGAAACATCATATAGTACATACTCTATTTTTTTGTCCTAAATGAAAACTCTAATCTGTTTATGTAATATGGCTTAGAAATATATTTGTTCTGTAGCTAAATGAGATCACAAACAAGTTACTCCTACACTGGAAACTTATCCTAGCTCCCACTTGATGTTGATCAGGTGAAAGCTTGTCTTCCTTAGGTGTGGCTGCTGGTACTGGTACCTCAGAAAGCCAAGGCAATGATTTCCCCTGAAAAGAAGTAAGAATAATATTCACAGACTCTATGATGCTGTTGGTTGTTTTACCCTTGGCTCTTACTCTTTTGGCTATTTTGGGGGACCCGCCACCCTGCTCCCATATAAATCACACATGGAAACTTAGTTATGAAGGCCCAGCTTTAGCTTAGCCTGTTTCTTGCCAGCTTTTCTTAATTTAAACTATCCCATCTCTCTTTGACCTCAGGGTTTGTATCCTTCTCTATTCATGTATACTTTTTCTTTCCTTCTTACTACATGTCTGGCTATGTAGCAGGGTGGCTGGCCCAGAAGTCCTCCACCTTCCTCTTTAATTCCCAGATCCCGTTTTCTGCCCTGATTTCTGTTTATATTCATCCTGTCTGCCTGCCGTTCCGCTATTTCTCTCTCCTGCCTCACTATTGGCTATTTATCTCTTTATTGGACTCATCGGGTGTTTTAGACAAGCACAGTAACACAGCTTCACAGAGTTTAACAAATGTAGCATAAACAAAAGTAACACACCTGACAATAATATTCCCTAACACTATGATCTCAAATAATCTTCCTCAAGAGTGAAATGGGGAGGCATACACAGGAACAACAATTATTAAAATTATATTATTTTTATTATTACTATTAAAATTATATTAAAATGCCTGTTGAACAGCACTCAAGGCAGGATTCTCTCTGCAATGTGCTCCACAACCAAAAAGGAGGCTCTGATTGTGCTGCTGACAAATGACCTGGCAGTCAGCACTCATGGTGGCAGTGTTCAGCTCTGCACTCACTGGGACACTGGTACCACGATTTTATTCTAATTTCGATTTCCTGGAAAACTAAGTGGAAAGCTACCACCTAAGTCAAGGCTCAGAACTGTAGTATCAGGCAAGTCCTCACTTGAATTCCGGGATACATACCTTCTGGTATTTTTTTCTCTGAATTTATAAGTACAAGGGAAAGCTCAGCTTATGAAATCTCATAAGCTTTATGAACCTTCATGTCATAAATGTTTCTCTTCTAAACTGCATCAAGTTGGGTCACTAAATGCTTAATTTCCCCAAAGTTGCTATATTGTCCATAATAAAGTGGTAAGAATTTCTGACTGGTCAAGCCTAATAATAGGAATATTAAAAGTGTCCCTGGGGGAATAATCAGGCTCTTCCATCTATGAGACAAACTACAGGTTAGCCCTTTGGGTGCATGTATGCATGTGTGCAGTTCACAAGGCATGAGTGTGCATATATGTGCTCACACACAAATTTTAATAGGATCACTGGGAATGGAGTGCTGTCCAGAAAGCTGACATTTTATCAAATACCTGAAATAATGAACTGATCTAAAGAGCTGGTTTTGGCCCCAGGTTCTGCCCCATTGTCAGACAGAACTAATGGTTTTAGGCCTTTTTAATGGACTTCTGAGTAGCATTTCTGAAGAGGTCATGACAGACAAAATCTATTCACTCAAGACATAAGCTGAAGGTTGCTTCAGATCCCAGGGACCCATTCAAGATTTTACCCTCCTCCCACAATAGTCTAAAGACTTCCCACTGCATTTATCTCCTACAGCTCACTGCATGCCCCAGTGCATGTAAGCTGGGGACAAACCACCAATCCAGAAGTTTTCAGGATTATTCCAGATTCACACTTTAGTAAATAGCTATGAAATGCAAAAAGAAACATAGTATATTTGCATAAATGAAAGATGTCTTCTTCTCTGTGTCATCTAAGCCTTGTCAATAAATCATTTGAAGATGCTACCTCCTGTGTATCAGTGCACAGGATAATTCCAGACAAGGAAGTCAGGGATTGCACTCCTTCTGACCCCCTGGGAATGAAGCCCTCATCGCTCTTACCAGACACATTCAGGCAAGCACTACTAGACTAACAGTGGAAAGATATGGGATGAACTTGGTTTGTATTCCCCAAACTGAATTGTCTGGTATCCATAAAGCAGAAAGGGACAGAAACTATTTTGTACCCACAGGAAATACATACACTGTGACTCAGAAAAGGGAATTCTGAAAAAATTTAAATGAGCGGATGATTACAAAAAGTTTGAAGAATAAAGAACCAGCATTCTGGGTTGCTGTATTTGAGTGCTATTGTACTTTAAACACTAGCAGAGTCCAGAAATGTGGCCCAAAGCATCATTATGCTCCTAGCCTAATGTCAGTCAGTAAAATGTTTGTATTGAAATATAGCTAAAAAAGAAAGGGAAAGCTGGGAATAACTACATTCCCACAAGGAGCAAAAGGACTCCTGTCAAATCTGTGTGACTACGGGGAGAACTAATGGGAACCATTTTACTCCTGAGATTCTACTTTTTAAATTTATTTATTTATTTATTAAAAATTTCCACCTCCTCCTTGCCTCCCTTTTCCCTCCCTCTTCCCATCTCCCCCTGCCTCTCTAGTCTTAAGAACAGTCAGGGTTCCCTGCCCCGTGGGAAGTCCAAGGTCCTCCCCCTTCCATTCAGGTCTATAAAGGTAAGCATCCAAACAAACCAGGCTCCCACAAAGTCAGTTCATGCAGTAGAATAAAAATCCAGTGCCATTGTCCTTGGCTTCTCAGTCAGCCACTGATGAATATCTTGCATATCACCATGGTACCTTCATCTGGTGATGGATGGAGATAGAGACAGAGACCCACATTGGAGCACTGGACTTAGCTCCTAAGGTCCAAATGAGGAGCAGCAGGAGGGAGAACGTGAACAAGGAAGTCAGGATCACGAGGGGTGCGTTCACCCACTGAGACGGTGGGACTGATCTAATGGGAGCTCACCAAGGCCAGCTGGACTGGGAGTGATGGATCATGTGATCAAAATGGACACTCTGAATGTGGCTGACAATGAAGGCTGACTGAGAAGCCAAGATTCTATTTTTTTTTTTAATCTGCAATATGTGTAGAGAAGCTGCTCATCCTCCTAGGGTGGCCCTCAGAATTGAATGCAGTAGTGCATGCTGGGCTCTCTACATGGCATCTCAGTCACGAGAGTACGGTGGTCTGAGCAGCGTAAGTCATCATCAGAGTTACATCTGAGATTTTCAAGTTCTAAAAGAGTGCACAAATGCAGGCTCACTAATCTATTTCTATAATGGCTTAAAATGAGCTGTCTGTAATGATCATAGCACAACATGGGGTAAAGGGGGGCAAAACCCCAAAACACTGGTCTTACCTGAGGATGGCAGTATAGAGAGAAGCAGCCTGAATCCCTGGTCTGTGACTTTCTCTTTTTCCCCAATCTTCTCTTTAGACTCTCCGAAGATCTTTCTTGTCAACCTCTAGGTTGTCCAGTCTGCACATGAGTAGTTTTTGGTCACCCTTGCTGCTAACCGCACAGCTCATATCCGCCACATGGAGGCAGGGGGTCTGGACTCTAGGTCCAATGGTCTACTTGGACAGAGGAGAGTAGGCTGCATGCTACTTGTAGTGTAGTCTGGGAGGTTGGGAAGCACAGGCTTTGGGGCTAGTAAAAACTTCATTCTAGGAATGAGGACCGTTTGAGGGTTATGAGAGAACACTGAGTGACGTCTTCAGAAAAGCCAAAATCACAAGGGGACCTCTGCCCCTGATGAGAGCCAGCAACTAAAATAGAACACAATCCTCTGCAGAGGTAGAAAAGTCAAGACCCTAATGGTATATGGCTTTTAATTGTCATTACTTAGGAAACATAAATTAGTCACAATGAACGTCTTTCTCCATAGGTTGCATAAATGTGTAATAAAAATCAAATAAAAAGTGATTTTAAAACAACTTAAAGAAAAAGATGAACCCTTCAGTGAGTTTAGTGTGTGTGAATGTATATATACATACTAAATGTATTACCTTGTTTTCATTATTTAGTGAAAACTGTGGTAATAACTGCTAGGACAGAGTATTGCCTGCTTAGCAAGTTGAATCTACATAAAATCCATGTGTATTAGCTCAGTTCTTGTAAGTCGATTGTCTCAGTAGACTCGCCTGACATTTGTGACCTAGGTTTCTCCCCTGCCGGTCTTATCAGGAGTTTCTGAGAAGAGCATATTTCATGTTCATGCAGGCGCTACTAAGTCAAGTTCCCTTGGGTTGCAGGACCCAGGACCCAGGTCCCCATTGCCACGTTGGCACCATCTTATCTTTCTCTCCCTGTAATCTCTTGTCCATGCTGTGTTTCAGCCTCTGCATGACAAGGACAAGAAGGAAGTTGTGGGGTTTCCTGATTACAGTCTTGATGCCTCTTTAGTGCCCATCCTTGAAGTTCTATGTTTCAAACACCTGCACTTGAAAGAATTCTCCTTTGAAGTCCTTAACCCTAATTATAGCTTCAAGGTTTCTTTGGCCGTATGGCAGACTTGCAGGTTCACAGACTGCATTTTGCTGATCAATCCAGCACAATGTAATCAGAATGGTCTGAGGAAGAAGAAAACAGCAATTCTTAAAAATGGAGTAACAGAGACAGTACAGTAGTACAGTACTTTCTGCCCAATTTCTGTGCTCAGAAAATTTCATTAAGTCAACATATGGTAGAAGCAACAACTAACCCTTTTAAAATTTTCTTTTATTTTGTTTTCTTTTCTTGATTTTATTTTTCAGTACATTGAGTTGAACCTAGAGATTCCCTTGTGTTCTACTACAGCAACAAATATCCACAGCCTTCTTTTAACTTTCTGTTTACAGACATGATTTTACCAAGTTACCAGGGCTGTCTTAACCTGCTTGGTAGCTCCACACTGGACTTGAACATGAGACCCTCCTACTAAAGTCTTCCAGGTATCTGGGATTACAAACAGCAGGTCTGGCTTGAACTTCTTTTTCGTAGTAATCATTCAATGTTTTAAGTTAACAGCGATACCTACACTTTAATCACTAACCATGAGACTACACAGATCAGTGATTTATTGAAATACAAGACCCACTCCTGGTAAATTAAGCCAAGTCATGTCAAAATGGAGAAACAATTTTGCATATTGCCTACATCAAAAACCAGTGGGATTGTCTGTATTGTGTGACATCTAAGGATTTCTAACATAGTTGAAAACAATGTCATTTTACTTATAAAAGACACAGGGTGCTTGACTTTTTGTCTACATTTCTTCATAGAAATTTTAAATTATTTATGCATTTTTCTTCAATTTATTCTGACTTAAAACAAACCGCTATCAATCTTGGCAGTACACAAGGGATTTATACATTGAAACCTGTTCAAAAGTCTTATGGATGGGCAGTGATAACTCTTCAACCATTAAAGATAGTTTTATGTGAGCTTTGTATGTTAAGTGTGTCGAGAGAAAAATGCCACCCAGCATTGAGGACACAACCACACACGCCCAGAGCTTTTCCGTATTCAACTTCCACCAGCACTTTGGATGGGTTTCACAGTTTACTGTAGCAAATGCCTCCCAGAGCTCCACTATTAATTTAGAAGAGTTATTCTATTAAAAGCAATTATTTAATGCCTGCTGAAATTATGAAATATTATGTGAGAATAATAAAAATATTCCCTTACTCTCTTTTCTATTCTCTGAATTGCCAAATTTCTCAAGAACAGGCAAGAAACTGAAAGGGGCTGGGTGGGGAACCGTCCGGAAGGTCTTTGAGTCACCCAATGATGGGTTTCATTGTAGAATTTCTAGTAGCAGTGGTGCGTGAACTGGAAGTTGGTAAAACAAAAATGATTTTGTGCATGGTTAAAGGCTTACAGATGATGAAAAGAAATAGAGGCTCTTAGTTAAAGAGGGTGTCAAAACAACCACCCGCTGAATTCAACATAATGAGACAAGAAAATGAAGCCAGAGAAATGAATTTGATATGCAAATAACAAATTTGGAAAATGAATAATGTTACAGGAAAAGTCTTAAAAATATGTATACAGCATAACTGTCTCCAGTACTCTTGAGAAGTTTATTGATAAAAACTGGAAACAAATTAATTCTTTTCATTACCTTGATATTTCTCCCAGTCTCATTGCAATCTATTTTATTTTTAGTCGAAATTCTCTCCTCTTTTTCTAGATCCACTTTGGTAATATCTACTGCACTTTATTTTAAAAAATAAATATTTATAATGGACAAAAGCAAAAATGTATATTGATTTTTCCATCTTAGTTATATTTTCATAATAATCAAGTGAAAGGAGGCCTGAAGAAAATAAGTTGATTGTCTACATAATTTTTTATAATCCTTGACTTTTACATTTTCAATATATGTAATGTTATACACCTCTCTCAATAAACCTGGGTGGTTCATTCAGAAATGTGCATTGCTTAGACATCTGATATTTTTCTCTAATGAAAATCATCAGGCAGTTCTGATATGGCCTTAGACAACTTCTAGTCCTATAAAAATGTGACTGTCTCATTGTCCAGAATTTACCTGACAAATCACTTGAGACACTGGTACCTCCCCAATTCAATAAATTTTTACAGACAATTTTTACTTTGAAATAATTTTAGATTCCAGGAAAGTTTACCAAGATGGTACAGAGAATTCCTGTGTGTGTTTTATCTATGTCTCCCTAAAATTAGTATCTGATAGAATCATGATATACTTGCCAAACTAAAAAATGAATATTCAAAGCAAGAAACTAACCTCACTCTTTTTTTTTTGTTTTGTTCTGTTTTTTTTTTTTTTGTTGTTGTTGTTTTGTTTTGTTTTACTCCTTTTATTTGGATTAGACTGGCATTTCTTTTTCTGGAAATGACTGGATCTCTGAATCAATGTTCTTATTATTTCTACTTCAAAATTCACAGGATAGAGAAAGAACCTGGAAGCCTAGAATTAAATTCCCTTAGCCGCTGTTGTTGTGAGACCTCCTAGAAGCCAGTTATATGAATGGTCACAGGCTCAGACAGTCTGTATTGCCTATACAATTAAATAATATTAAGAGTTTCTGAAACAGGAACTCAGAATCAGGAAGTTATGGAGTCCTACTAGTTTCAAAATTCTAAACAATTCACATTCTAAGATCTGGGGGTTGGAGAGATAGAGATCTCATATATTATCAAAGAAGCATTACATCAAGAAGGAAAGAACAGAATTACATTGTATTCAACAATCCTTCAGGAGACAGTCTCAAGACAGGCCTGGGAAAGATTCCCTACAGACAAAGAGAAAGTGACCTGTGCATGGCAGAGGCCAAGGTGGACTTTGTAAGACTCCCAGGTGATCTCAGAGTGATACTGCAGGGTGAGGCCAGCCGCAGGGAAAAAGGGACTCTGCCTTTGGCTATTGTTTTGACATTTGCTGTTTCAATAGCCCTCATTTGAGGCCCCATTTGTTGCTACGTTATCAGTACACTTTTATCTTTTCACTTATGTCTAGCACATTGGAACATGTCCTACATGATAAGAATAGGCACTGGGTAGCTTTAAAACAAAGACAAAGGCATGACCTCAAAAGAAAGAAAGTCTATGCTTTAAACCATAAAGCAGATCAAAGAAGTTTAGCAAGATTACCTGTAACGTAATTTTTCATTTTCATTTTAAATTAAATCATGGGATTAAAACAATTTTCCTTTTTCTTCCTCTTTTAACAGCTTAGTACATTATAATAGCTATGACATTGAGTGATTGCTACCTTAATGAGACCATTGTTAGAGTTCTCTACAAGTTTTGAGCTAGATTTATAAAAGGTACATTTGGCTGCCTGACTGCAAGACCCTATTCTTGTTCCTTTTGCTTTGAAACAGCCTTATCAGGGAACATTTCCACACAGTGGGCCAAAAGATTAAATTCCATGAAACAAAAACTCAAAATAACATGGCACAAAATGACCTCAAAGTCAGGGGTTTTAGAATCCAGATCCTTGATCCTGTAATCTATGTGCTGTAACATTATGGTCCTTCAGTCTATGAAATGCCCACACTATGTACTTAAATGTCTCAGAAACTAAAATTGCCAAGTTTACTAAATGGTCTTGCCCTTTGGTCTCTAGTAAAGGTTTCTCCTTAATTTGGGGTCTAGTAACTTATACAAATAAAAATAGAATAAATGAATAAAATAAAATAAAATAAGGAAAAAATAGAAAATCTAATTCCAAATTTGATCATTTATAGGAATCTCCTATCTGCTTCTTAATATTAAGATTTCATTTGAGTGTTTTCTCTCCTGCCAGCATTGAGGCACACAGCTTTAATCCCAGCACTAGTGAGGCAGAGGAAGGAAGATTGCTGTGAGTTCAAGGCCAGCCTGGTCTACAAAGTGAATTCCAGGACAGTGAGGGCTACAGAGTGAGATCCCATCTTTACAGAACGCAAAGCTAAACTAAGAGATAAATAATTGTGTTCACTAATCTGCACCAGTAGAAGTGTTAGGATGCCCCAGTCAACCTACAGGAAACCACAATCCTTTACTCCACAGTGCTCACACAGTGACTAAACCTGGGTGTAGTTCTCAAGAAAGCAATGTCGAAGGAAGAGCCTGGGGTGGGAGGGCCAGCATTTCATGGGGTTTCTGCTTCAACTCCAGGCTCTGAAATTCAAAGCTCCGTCATGCTCTCATTAATTCGCAGATCATTCAGTGTCAGCTCTGCTATAAAGCATTGGACTTTTAATGGGTTTAAGGAGAAAAGAAAATTATTCCTATGGTTTAATTTAAAATGAAAAATTACATTTAGTAACTGTTAATTTTGGGGAAGAGTCTGGGAAAAAATTTTATCTGATATAAGATTATATTTGATGATGAGAATACATATCCATACGTTTTCATTACTTTTGAGAAAAGAAGGATGGACAATGTATCTAAAATAGTACACTAGATTTAAGTTACTTGGACAAGTTAAAGAGCATGTGGAGAAAAGCAGAGCTGCGGACTGACTGTCTCAGCAGGGGTGCCAGCACATCCTGGGCGGGTTTTCTATGCTTTTGACTTTAGTTGAGCTGCTGTAGATGCTTCCTCCTTTCAGACTCACCCTGGGTGGGCAGCCCCCACCACAATGGCAAATAGGATGTGTGTCTGCATTCAGCTTCAGGGGGCTTCCTTTCCCTTTCTGGTTTTATCAAGCAAAGTCCAGCAATGAAGTAAGAACCTGGATGTCCCAACTGTCAACCACGTTCAGAAGGACTAGTTTGATCCCATGCAGACAGAGGGGTCACTGACAGTGGCACTGGCATTTGTCTCTACTGCATGTACTGGCTTCTTGAGATCCTATTCCCTTTGGATGTACACCTTGCTCAACCTTGATGTAGTAGGGAGGTCCTTGGACTTGCCAAAAGGCAAAATGCCTTGTTCTCTCTTAGGATTGGAGGGGGAGGGGTGGGAGAGTGTGGTAAGGGAGTGGGAGGAGGAGAGGGAGTGGGAATTTGGATTGGTATTTTTTTAAAGTAATAAAATAATTTAAAAAAAAAAGAACTTGGATGTCAACTTGCAAGGCTCAAATGCTGTCACAGCTTTGTCCTTTGTAAATGTAAAGCCTAGTGGGTAATTCTTTTTCGCAGACTGAATGCATTGTTCCTGTTAGTCACATGGAACACATTCAATACAGACACTTCTTACTTCACTCAAGTCTTGATAGATCGTACCTGCCCAGTGTTGCACAGCCTAGGGTCCTGACTTTTTCTGAGACTTCATCTGTGTTATCAAAGACCTCCTTTCTGTGCTCTGACCTGGTGTGTGACAAGCACCATGGACTCAAGACTCAAACATTATCTCTGTTGGGGAGGAAGGAGGAGGAATATTGAAAACAACTGACGATTCATGATAAGATAATATTAAAGGTGTCCTGTGACAAGAGCTGCTTTCATTCTAGAAGTGCTCTAAGGCTAAGGATGGTTTGGGTCATTCTAAGAGAAGAAAGGGAAAGAGAAACTTCTAGAAAAAAGGAAAGAGACATGATAAATGGACGATATACCTCTTCTTCATTGGCCATTTTGAGATAATTGATTGATAGTGAAGTAGGCTTACCACTCGCATCTCAGAGAAAAACACAAGCATGCTGTCAAACCACCCAGTGACCTTCGTAATAAAGAGTTATAAAGACATATTGGTCATTATCATGTGGATATTTATTGAAGAAAATTAATTTGTGGAAGACAAATGAATGAAGATTTGTGTGACCTGCTCTTATTACCACAAAGCTGTTAAAAGAGGCAGGATCTAGATCGTGGAGGATTTGCAGGTTCAATTAGATTTTATCCCTAATTCTCAATAGTTCACCAAAGGATTTTAATCAGGATGTTGGGGTGGAAGAAAGTGGGGGCTTGGAGGACATGTGGAGATGACAAGAGTTAATTTTTATTTGCGATATAATATTTTAATGGTAGTTTCAGATGAAGTTAAGTTCAAAGACTAGTGTTAATATAAAAGCAATTAAAAAACTGACCAAGTAGGTTAGTGCTTCAACACTACAAAAGCGCACCTTCTATCATTCCTTGGAGACTGAAAAGTTTTTTATTTTTTAATTAATCTCTGCTAGAAGAAATGCATCAACTCCAACTTTTCCAATAGGATAATTTCTTGCCAAGCTGTCCTAAATAGAAATCAAAGGAAAACTTCTAAAGTGTTTGCCTGGAATTGTCAACATGTGCTCATTAACTTGTATGTCGTAATATATGAGGCATAACTTAGCACAGTCAAGACTGAGATGCTATTGGCAGTAGAGCACTTTAGATTGAGAAGGTGGTGGTTCTGAATTTAACATGATGAGTCATGCAAGAGAGGGATGGGTTACACGTGAGGATAATGATTTGGGGGCTATATACTATTTGAGGATAGTCTGGGGTCCTTCTGAAAGGTCAATGGAGTGGGCAAAACAGGTGTCAGATTAAGATTTCTTAAAAAAATATAAAAGATCAAAATAAACCCGGTTCGGTGACACTCCACTTGACCACATTAGGGAACTATAGTTGAGATCTCCCCTATTAGGGTAAAAAGTAGACTGTAGTTTAGGCAAAAATATCTGAAACAGGAAAGCAAAATCCAAAAGGGAAATGCTAAAGAACAAAACCAAACACAACAGCCTTCCACCATCATGTAAATCAAGACCACCTATACTGATGACCTAACCGCTCACTCTATGCCATCTATACAGATGACCTGACCGCTCCCTATGCTGTCTATACAGATGACCTGACCGCTCACTCTATGCTGTCTATACAGATGACCTGACCGCTCACTCTATGCTGTCTATACGTATCGGCGAATCAATCCCACACCAGTTATGTTTTAAGGGGTTATTTATTTTGGGGGGTAAAACTTACATACACCATAAACCGTCAGGAAGGGAGCCTAGTCGCTGGAGCAGGAGCCGGGAGCAGGAGCCGGGACCAAGCACCCGAACCAAGAACCGGAACCAAGAGCCGGAACCAAGAGAGCCTGATCTGGATCTGCGTCTCTTTTTAAAAGAGAAATATACCATGCCCCAGTGGGCTGGTATTTCAGCAGCTATTGGCTGACTGAGCGGAAGTCGCTCCCCGCTGCACTGTGGGCTCGTGCTTCAGCGACTATTGGTTGAGGCAGCGAAAGTTACTCCCACAACATATACAGATGACCGGACCGCTCACTCTATGCCGTCTATACAGATGACCTGACTGCTCCCACTATGCTGTTTATACAGATGACCTGACCGCTCACTCTATGCTGCAAGTCCTCTGGAATGATGAATAAGAGGATATGATAGTAAAATGGTGAAGGCAAAGGAAGCGATGGGTAGCCAACCTGTCTTCTCATGCTATCAATGAACTCACTTCTCCCGCTAGCAAAGGGGTGATGAAGCCTCCACAGGACGAGATTGAAAAAAAATGTCATGTTAGTTTTTAAACTGAAACCTGATTTGGGGCAAAGAAGTAGCCTACTAAACACATTTGAAAATAAATTTCAAAATGTGTTTAGTTATGATTGAAATTTCAATTCATTTTTATTTAATTCTATAGTTTGCTTAACTGATTTAAAGAAACAAACTAGATTCTTCTGTAAATCTGTGTTTGGAAAAATGGGCTAAAGCTCCTTTTGAACACAAGGAGTTTTATGCTAAGGCAATAAACCACCTTGAAAGGACAGTGACTCAGATCTTCCAAGGACCACTATTCTTCATCCTGCTCTTTAGGGGAGTTGATCATCTATGTGTATGATATTGAATAAGGGTTCAAGTAAGCAGTACAGCCACTAACCTTAACCTTGCCCCTCAATACATAGGAGAAAAACACTTCTGAAGGACCTCACTTTAAAAGTTAAGTATTCCCATTTAGAAATGAGCACATCATAGTTGATATTATTTTTTGTAATAGGAGTGAGCTGAAGGTCTGTCCCTGTCAGAAAAGAACCAAGAAATAAAATCCCAGTGGAGAAGGAAGATTTTCCAAATTGCACTGATGAAATAATAAAGGCAAGTGATGATAATGGCATTGATTAAAATAAATAAAAGAAAGGAAGAAAAGAAGGAGGGAAGGAAGGAAGGAGAGAAGAAAGAAAGAAAAAAGAAAAATGGATATGGACAAATAATTGGACATATTCATTGGGCTTTGTTGAATACATGTTTCTAGAGGAAAAGATTTTGGAAAAAATACACCCATTTATAGTATTTATGCTTTCTAAGAAAATATACGCACCCCTAAAACAATGTTGGTAAGTGTAGTAGATTAATAAATATGAATCTAATTTACATTTAGAAGCTATTAATTCCTCTGAGAAGTCACCATTATTCATAGTTAGTCGTATTATGTATGACTGCCATTAAAGCAAAAATATCACCAGACAAGCAAAACCACGGCCCAGTGATACTGAGTCTTGCTGTGGCAGCCTTTGGCAGATTTTCTGTCTCATCTGCTACATGTTGCCATACGTTACGATATGCTTGTATTTAAAGCTATCTGACAAATTGCAACTTCCTTCACAGTTGGTCTTCAAGGAATTTTCTACAGTCTTTAACACAATACGTTATGCAAATGAAAGCTTATTCCTTCACAGAAAAAAATCTTTGAAGAAAACATGAAGACTGTTAATTTTTACTAGAATTCAACTTATAATCATTTCTTTTATAAAAATGTTCAATCACATACTAATATCAGGTACCATAAAATACCAATATCAGGTACCATAAAATACCTTTCAAGTGCTCTTGTCTCCTGGAATGAGAGAACAATGGATTTGGCTCCAAGGAAAGTAGTTTAAATTAAGAAATAAAGACTTGTCAATTCTTTGTCGTGCGTTAAAATAGTGAAAGAGAAGAAAAGCAGTAATTTTGAAAATAGCGTGTTGTAAAACACGTATACAAATGGTCATTTCAGTGAAGGAATCTTTAAAGGACAAATGCCAGTATGTGGAGAAGAGATGTATTTGCCTGAAGAAGAGATAGACTCAAAAGCTGTAAACAGTTAAATCTCACTCATCACAATTTAGCAAGCTTCCTATAAGGACTGAGGAGACTTCTTGGCATACAATCTGCATACAATGTCACGTGGACGTGTTACATACTAACATCTGATTGTCTTCCAGCCTTTGTTTTAAAATGGATGGTACATATATATAATTGTGTACAAATTAAAAATTGTGTTTGTTATCCTAACATGATAAACCCTGGAATCAAGTAATTGTTTTGAGTTAGGGTCTTCTCCCCAGTTTTATTTGCTTGTTTTATTTGGTTTTGGATTGTTTGCTTTGTTTTGCTTTGCTGTTTTATTTTGTTGGGATAGTGGCCTCAAATTTTTTAAATATCTGAAAAGGAACTTGAATTTCTACCCTCTTCCCTCCATCTCCCAATAGCTGGGATTACAAGTGTGCACAAAAAAAACCTGGTGTATTTGGTAGTTTTAAAGACCCAGTCTTGCTATGTAGCCTTCATCACACCTGATGATGGGATTGCAATCCTTTGTAACCACACCTAACTGTGTAATGGATACATCTGAATGAGAAATAAATCCTGTAACCTAAATTCATGCTACATAAGAGCACTGTCAAACTCTGCCTTGTTTCGATACACCAGAACATTAGAACATTGACCTGAATTGACAGAGTCTTAGTTACAGAATAGAAGTCAAGCTTCTCAGACTCCAGGGACCGAAATGTCACCCTGTACTTGTACCTCATGTGTGCATATCAGGAAAGAGGAATAGCATCTCTCATCAAATTCACTGTGCATCCATGACCCAAGGGCAGGCACTGCCCTAAGCACTCACCTTGTGGAACTTTTAGAGCTATTTATAGACTAATCAACCTCAGGAACTACATTTCCTTTTAGTGTATTTTTCTTAAAGTGAGAGAAAAGGCTTAATGGAATTTTTCTGTGATTTCTGTGTACATGGAAATGGGTGGAGAAAATAAGGCTAAAGAAAGCTAGGATAGGGATGTGGACTCAACTCTGGTTTAAGTCTTCTTCTTCTTCTTCTTCTTCTTCTTCGTCTTCGTCTTCGTCTTCGTCTTCGTCTTCGTCTTCGTCTTCGTCTTCGTCTTCATCGTCTTCGTCCTCTCCTTCTCCTTCTTCTTCTTTTTCATTTTTTCTTTTTTGGTTTCTCAAGACAAGATTTTCCTGTGTAACAGTCCTGGCTGTCCTGGAACTAGTTCTTGTAGACCAGGCTGGCCTCAAACTCACAGGGATTCATCTGCCTCTGCCTCCCAAGTGCTGGGATTAAAGGAATGTGCCACCACAGCCTGGCCTAAGTGTTCTTCTGAATGAGACCACCGCCACTGTTTTACTTATGATTTTAGGTCCTTACATCTGTGTTATTTGAAAACAACTAACAATGCAACCACAAATAATGACAAATAGTTTTTTTTGCACTAGAATTTAGAAATTGCTAAATATATCGTCAAGCTTGCTTTGGAGACATGTGGTTTGACTTACCATTGTATGTTTGTGGCCTCAGGATTTCTCCCAACTTTTATTCTAAAGCCTACTGTGCATATCATCCCAACTATGCTGAGAAATGCATAAAGCTAAGCGTTTTGATGACTAGGACAAGTCTCTGAAAAGTTACATCCTACTGATTGACTCTCAGGAGACAATACTTGAATCAAATTCCCTGTCTGGTGCCTATTCTTCCCAAGCTAGACGCTGCTTTTCCCTATCTACTGAAGGAGAGAGATAAATTCTGCAGTTCTTCCCAGCTCGAGAGTAGGGTTCACTAATAAGATATTTTTTATTGTCATCACTATGCCGCAAATAATGAGTGAATTAAATGTAGTGCACTGTGGAAGAGATAAAAATATACTGACTTGAAGAGTCCTTACCCTCAAGATGTTGCCTGTCTAAAAGTTGACATGAAACTATAAGTGATCATAATATTTAAAAGTGAAGAGCTTCAAAGTAATGTAAAGATTTGATGTTTACAGCCACTGTCATAATGTGCCATTATAACTACCAAATTTATTCATTTATGTGACACACTTACAGATGGTGACCTTCTATATGATAATCTTGGTGCATTCCCATAGAAAATTCTGTTTTTCTGAGGTCTGTTGCTCCATGACTTTTGGTTCCTATGATTTATGCTCCTGTGCAGTATGGGTCTGGCCTTCATTAGCACCTGATTTACCAGGAGTGCAGATGGTTGTTGGAAGTAAAAAGTCAGCCATTTCCTATGATTAAATCCCTCATGGGCGGCATTTCTCTCGCAGCTACTTCCTCACGATTACGTGTGATTCATTCCCAAGCCGAACAGTGATTATTATATGATTGTTAAATCTAAAGTGGAAAGGAAAGTAGAATATTAGGAAAAGTCTAGTAGCTTATTAATATATATTATGTGCTACAATGAAAATGATTTTACATAAGTATTAGCAAAATGATAGATTTATGGAGGATGAGAGAAAATTACTCTATTGTGACAATTGAATGTAACAAAAAGAATTCAGAATTTTTCTTCTTTCTCTGTCTTTAGCTCTTATGCGCTTGCCTGTTTGAAGAGCTTATTACTTAAAATAACAACCTCCCCTCCAAATGCATCCTTATTTGGGTCAGCTGAAAAGGCTAGAGGTCATTTATTTTATTGTGAGCCTATTAAGCAAAGGGAGGGAAATAGGATTGCTAATTGCTTTGCCCAGATTCTTAGATCTTAGACAGAAGCAAGACTCTTTTACCACTAGAAATAATGCAGAGACAGTCTCCACTAGCCACTTGTCTTTTCTGTGGAACAATGATAGAATCTGAGACATTTTCATAAACCTATGAATTTTCTGCTATGTCGAGTTGGTAGAGTTGATGACACATAGAACAGCAACTATCCTGACCATCGTCTCCGGTTCTCTGCATGGATCCAGTACTCTTTTTGACCACCTACCGTAGTTAGTGCAAAGGTCTAATTGTTCCATTGAGAGACAGCTGTACCCAGAGCTCACCTCTCTAACTCTTGTTCATCATCTGGTTGGTTTAGGTGACTTAGTCTTAACAGAGGTTTCCTCTGCAAACATCTAATGATGACTTGAAGCGGCGCTGTCACTGCTGGCTTTTAGAGGAAGCGTTGCCACCATTTTACAGAAAGTGTATGCAGCAACAACACAAAGCAAAAACAAAATTTGCCTTTAGAAGATAAATGATGTTTACAAAGAAGCAAAACTGCTGTGTGTTTTTCACATAAGCACTGCTACGAACCATTTCCTCCACAAGAAGCTGTGGTATTGATCTCATGTCTGCCCCTGGCCTGTCAGCTTGTCCTTTTCTTCCATTGCACTAACACTCTATTCCAAGCTCACAGGTTTTGCCTAGCTGGCTTTAGAAACCTTCTCCTTTCTGCCACAGGGCCTTAGTACTTACAGTCATCTGGGAAAGGAATTCATTTTCTTCCCAGGAACTATAACTTCTTCATGATCTCTGCTAATTTCTTCTGTATTTACATTGTGCCATAGTAATTTTGCAATGCTCTAAACTCTAGGGTAGTGACTATAGGTTGAACTTACAGAAGTCATGTTGATATTAATATAGGCTATCCACACAGTATCTGCCATATAACACATTTTCATGTCTTTTATCTATTAAACGCCACAGCACCCACGCCAAACCCTTGAACAAAGCAGGAATAAATTGGTACCTGTGTCTGTGGTTAGCTGAGTATGAACTGGGAGATGGACTAATGGCAGGAGTCTGGGGTTCATCACCAAACTAGTTTCTCTTGTGAGTTTTCATCATGTAAGTATCTACAATGTTCCAAGAGGGAGAACCTGACATTAGCAATCCTATGATCTGTAGTCCCTGGGACATCATTTCTGCATCATGTCCTTGATGAAGTTAAGCCATGAGACTACACTAGATTCCAGGGGATAGAGAGACATTTGCCTCTGGAAAGGAGAAGTAGGACCATCCCACTACACAGAGCCAAGCATCCAAGCAAGGACCAATCTGAATTCTTGAAATATTCTTCTTGTATATTCAGTAACAATGAAATAATTGCAAATATGATTGGCACTTATTATAATAAGCATTCTGGGAATTGGTTGAATTGCCTGTCATGTTTCCTGAACTTTGGGAAAGTACTCTATTACATATTCAGCCTGCTATAAGTGTGAGGAGTTTATTCTGAGTGTTAATATGTGATCTATCATTGTGCTTAAGTGAGTATTGGCTAAAAGCAATATGATGAAAAAATTATTTATTTTGATCATTCACAAATTTTCAGCACTATACCAGGGCCTGGATCAAAAAGAGAGATTATCCAAAACTCATTGAATGAACAGATGACTGAACACTGATTAAGTTTTCTTTACTTGGTGTTCTCTTTCATTTTCCTAAGGATATTGCATTAATTGTTATGTGCTTCACGTGTCTAAAAAGAAGCTCATAATGAAATGGCTATGTGAAAAAAAGACCCTGCTCACAGGTATAGACCTGGGGATTTCTATAGGGATTTAAGCAAGATTTTTAGACATTAAAATATTCTATAAATGAAAATATTATGAATGTTTTATTTTGTAACTATTAAGCATGGTTTATTCCAAAAGAGCCTTGGAATTTTATTTTCTTACTTTTGGGCTCAAAATGCCAGTGTATCCCTACACACCCTGCCCAGCCAGGAAGAATCGTTGGATGAATCATTAGTCAAAACGGATAACTATAAATAAATAGATAATAAATTTCAGATTGTGATGGCTTCAAATCTGCATCTATATACAGGTCTCAGGACATCTTTGTACCCAAGGTTTCCCACTCGTTCTGACCCTAAAGAAAAGCAGATGACATTTTACTTGTGGAGAGTCATGCAACATGCTGTTGTGTTTTAACATAGGAAAAACATTACATTTTGATGATTTGCTGACATGCATAATGAAAACAGCTTTTTCTTTAACTTAATGATTTCCACCAGAATTGACCCCCATTTGCTATTCGCTTATGGGCAGAATTTTAAGCAGGCGAAAAATTATACTGGCTCAGAATGCTTTTAAAACAAAACAATAGAAAACTTGAAACAGGAAAAACAAGGAAAGGTTCCCTTCATGTCTGTCTTAGAATCATGTCACGTATGTTTGAATGTGTGGTTGACACATGATTAATCCCAAAATGAGAATGAAGACATCTGTCAATTAGTTTATGTACAAGGAAGCCTGAATACTTCTTAAGAATTATAGCTTCATGATGGAAACAGAAACAGAACATGATATTCAGGGAGTTATCTGAGTCCCTTATGATCTAAATCAGTGACAAAAATGTAATCTAAGCCATAATGGCTGCACTGATTCATATGTTGGGTTGCTTAATTCTTCAATTTGATTTAAATATCAATATTTTCAGTATAACTCAAGTGATATGATCCCTATACCTTATCACTTTGTGAGATAATTAATGTTTATATAACTACTCTTCGTGGCACCATAGGAGAATTGTCCTCTTTTTTAGTTCTAGTGTCAGAAAAATTTTAAAAATCACAGCATTTCCAAAATGCAGAACTGTGCTTCTTACCAGGGAGCCTGAAAAAGACTGCCGATGTGTTAAACAAAAGGTGAAACACTTCACTAATTGTTAGAGAATAGAAACAAGTTTCATTAGATGCATTTTTTTAAGTTGTGAAGCTGTGGTAGTCCTCACAGAATACATGGAAGGGAAATAACGTGTGAAGGGGGCAGAGAGGTGTGATTTTGTTACCTGACTTTGTTTCATGAAATCTAACATCTAAAATTTGGTTTGAAGAGACATGAAAATGTAGTAAAATAGATTCTAATGCCATAAATTATAGAATTAAAATAATAATTTTAATAATCATAATAGTCCTAAATGGAAAATATCTATCATAAAAGTTTTCTTTCACATATTTAAAGCCAAAGGAAAGTGCAGTATGAATGCAGCAATTAGTATGTCTGGTTTTAATCTGGACATCAAGAGACCTGAGTGTGCTCACTTTTTGATGAGACAAGAATTCACTTATTTGATATTTGGACTTCCTACTGCAAATGTTAGGACATCAAAACTGCATTAGTATGCATAGTAGAATAGGTCTTTATCTGAAATATATTGATTAATAGAAATATATTGGTTTTCCAGTGATGAAAGCAAGTGTGTTTTTGTGTATGTATGTATGGATGGATAGATGAATGAATGTATGCATGTATCTTTGCATATAAATGCATATAATTGTATGCATGTGAATATATTCCTGTATGTACTGTGTGTATTTAAAAACATATATGCACCTTTATTTGTCATGTTTATTTGCTATGTTCTCACTACTCAGGCAACTTGTTTCAAGTGAATTTCAAATTTGAACAGGCTAAGCATTTGCTATTAAGAAAAGTTATTTTGTTTAATAATAGTAAGCATCTTCATATACTTGATGCAAACAAAGTCTCACATCAATTTGAATTCTAGTAGTGAAGTTGTTTATGACTGAGTTAGGAAATCTTATTGGATAATTGAAACATGTACACTTAACTCATTTTTCTGAAACTTAGTAGTGCCCATTAAATATCTTTTGAACTGTATTTTCATAAAACTGAACATCTTTTATACATGGTGATTGACAGTGAATTGTTGAATAACAGAAAACAGAGGGTGAAGCAAGCTGTGATTTCCTTCTCTAGCTCAGCATTTCCCATCACAATCATCCATCTATGGCCTGCTGCCGAAGACGGCTGGGGGGCTCCCTGGAGATTCTGCTGAGACCATGCATGTCTCAGCGATGCGATCCTGTATCCGCATCTTACTAAATACATACAAGCAATTGAGTCTTAGAGCACAAAAGGGATCAGAGCCCCTTTCATTGATTTTCACAGTTTTACTGACTGAAGTTATATACCACTTAAAAGAGAGGGGAGATGATAAGAGCCCAAATGCACAATTCCAAAATTCAAACTACTACCTCAAAATCCATACAAAGCCAAACTAATGCACACATTGCTTGGTGACTACAAAATTAGATCAAAGACTTAGGAGGAATGGTGGAAGTCTGTTACATAGAACCTTTGGAAAGCCTGTTCAGGCTTGGTTCATAGGGATGTCTTTCCTTTTATCGTGTCCAAACTCATAGCTTCTCACTAGCATTTAGCACAATTCACTAAAAGTAAGTTAAGATGCCTTTGTATCACAATTAATAAAAACTGCTTATGTTCTCTGAGTTTTTATTAATCATATTACACCTCTTTCTTCATAAAATATGTGTACTGTTTCAAATAAAGACCCGTTCTACTATGTATACAAATGCAGTTTTGATGTCCTAACATTTGCAGTAGGAGGTCCAAACATCACATAAGTGAATTCTTGTCTCATCAAAAAATGAGCACATTCATGTCTCTTGATGTCCAGATTAAAACCAGATATAATAATTGTTGCATTCATACTGTTCTCTCCTTTGGTTTTAAATATGTTAAAGAAAACTTTTATGATAGATATTTTCCATTTAGGACTATTATGACCCTTTCAATAATCTATCCATGTTTCCTATTTAAGTGACACAAACAATTTTATATTTTTAATTAATTAGTGAATTTTACAACAGAGCTGCAGTTTCCCCTACCTCCTCTCCTTCTAGTCAAACCCTATGCCCCTCTGTTCTCACCCCTCCAATTCACTCGTCCTCTGATTCTGTTCATGAGACGGCAGGTTTCCCATGAGTATCCACAGAACACGGCATATCAAGTTGCAATATGATGAAGCACCTCCCCATGTATAGGGCAACATGACCCAGTGTGAGGAACAGGGTCTGGAAAGGCAGTAAAAGAGTTGGAAATAGTCCTTATTGCCACAGTGAGGAGTACCACAAGAAGGCCAATCTACACAACTGTCGTGTGTATGTAAAGGACATTGGTAAGTCCCCCATGCAAGCTCCCTGGTTGTCATTTCGGTCTCTCAGAGCACCTATGAGCCCAGGTTAGTTGATTCTGTGATTTTCTTGTGGTGTGCTTGACCCCTCTGACTCCTACAATATAACCCCCCTAGAGGATTCTCTGAGCTCTACCTAAGGTTTGGAGCTGCCTCTGTTTCCATCAGTGACTGGGTGATGCCTATTGAATGATGATTATGCTAGGCATCAGTCTGTGAGGATAACGGACTACCATTAGCAATCATTACCCTGACATTTTCCCCCTCCAGTTCTGTTTGATTCTATCCTAGGTCTCTGGATCATCCAACCTGTGTGTCTTGGTGCTCCAAGCAGGGGAACTTACTCTTCTGGCATGAGTTTTAGACTAGACTGGTCACTGGCT